>NC_133204.1:28565682-28920682 GCF_958299795.1 Porites lutea
TTCGTTTGAAGAGACTTCTGACATACCGATTGTTACGAAACACATCAATCCAATATCAGGATTATGAGCCATTATATAGATTATCCCTCGGGAAGCTACCTGGGCCAGGTATCCTTGAGACATTTTGAGTGATGTGGGCTCGTCCTGAATGTTATGGGTCTGCGAGTAATAAGAACCATCAAGTTCTGTTTTGTAAATGGTACCAGACACCGGGCTGTGCCATCGGTGATAGCTGGTGGCGCTAAGAAACCCTTGGTAGACGGTTCCACCATAAAATTTCTTGGCCAGGTCACTCTTGTTCAGCATAAAATACAAAGAGTACCGTTGTCTATTAATCCAAAAGAAGTCCCTCTTTTTGACGCATGTAGCTATCTGGCAAGGCGCCGACTCACAAGCGTTTGTAACAATGTAATCATCGTCTGAAAATTCTACTGGACGAACTCCAGGACGAACCTCTCTGGTGAAAAAATCATCCCATTACTTGAAACCATAATGAGGGGCATCTGGATCGCATTTAAACTCCTCAACAAAGTTTGGCATTGCTTCCATTGCATCCTCACCAAACCAACCATGTCGAGGATGGTCAGTCAAGACATAGCGAGACTCTGGAGTTGACAGGAACTCTCCCAAATAGTTGAGAATGTTCTTGAACAACCTGTTGACTTTGTCGTTCAGGAAGGCAGCAAATCCGGCGGTGGTAGCCATCGGCCAGTTCAAGATACCTTTGATTGGAAAGCAAACCAATGCAGTTTTGTTAAACACTGGAGCTGTTGTCATGATGTGGTCCATTATTATTATCATCAATTGCCAGGACGGAATTTTTGTTCCTTCTGAAGAGTCTGGAAGATGACACTGTTGCCAAAACATTTGATGAAAGAACATGTAGATCGCAGGGTCGGTGAGAATAGCATTCTTCAAATCTTCGACCGGTTTATAGAGACGGAGGTGTTTATCGGTAATTTTAGTATCTGAAGATCGAAGTGCACACAGGGCTGTTTCATCATCTTCAGCTTGTGGGACATAAAATAATGAAGAGCCGAAAGCATTTCTAACTTATCTTTGTATTTACATTGACACTCGTGGATCACGTTGGCCAACCATTCGTCAGTAACGTTCCAGTCGGAAGGGAGCCATTGACCAAGACTAAAAGGCCTACTGCTTAAGACTGATTGTGTTGCGTGGAAAAAGAAAACCCAGCGTAAAAGACTTAACATTATCAGCGTGGGTACCCGTTATCAAGTGTGTCTACTTTCTTAGAAAATAATTATGAATATTAGCACATTCGCGTATTGATGAGTTGAGAGTTATGCTTGCCGAATGCCCTCAGGGTGTTTTTTTCGATTATAAGACAACGCTTGATGAAATTGTTACTCAGCTGATAACCATGATAATGAAGCTCACATTTAGGCTAGGTGGGGGCGATTGTTTCTCCGCACGCTCCAATATAAATGCGTCCCGTACATAACCAACCCCCGGAAAACCTATGCATTCGTAAAATATTACAGCGTTTGTATATGTAAACTTTCATCTTCCTATAAAAACATTGTAAAATTATTACCTAGTAGAGGGCCACAAGTTCATTAGTTCTTCACTTCACTTCACTTCACTTCACTTCACTTCACTTAACTACACTTCACTTCGCTTCACTTCAGTTCACTTCACTGCAGTTGGGTTGGCTTAGACGGCCACCCATTCTTCTTCATCTATTCAACAAATAAAACAAAATGACTTCTACGGTAAGATTTAGCCATACACAGTGGAAAGCTGTAATACGAAAACTGTTGGGCTATGAAAATCTGGTCGCAGAAATAGGGTGGTCTAATTAACGGATTTGTAGTTATATCAAACCATAGAATATGGAATGACTCTTGGCTAGGCTTTGACAGATTGTTTTCGATTTACATCAATGACTTACCCAACTGTTTACTTCAGTCAAAGCTCCTACTTTATGCAGACGATGCTGTCCTTTTCTACGCTGGCTCCAATATCGGAAACATAAGGACTGTTTTGAATAAAGACCTAATAAAAACAGTTGCAGACCTGGACCTATGTTAATAAGCTGTGCATTCATCCTGTGAAGACCGAATGCGTTCTTTTCAGCACACAACAACGAATCGCTTCGGCTACCCTTTCAGACGGGCCATTTTTAGCTTGCCTCGGGGACAAGCCGATAAACCAAGTCCAACATTACAAATACCTTGGTGTGCTAATAGATGCAACTTGGATAAGCTACTGGTTAAGATTTCCAAAAGCATCGGGCGAATTAAAAACAACCTAACTGTCGATGCAGCCAATAAAGTTCATCAGTCTCTTGTTCTGCCGGTTAACGTTATGGATTATTGCGATGTTGCAGCAATGGGAAAAAACACGTGATAAGTTAGATCGAGCACAGAGAAGGGCAGCAAAGATTGTTTTGAAGAATAGAGATTCAGACGCCGAGAAGAATTTAAAGTGGCTTCCCTTGTCTATGAGGCCTGACATGCATACTATTAATTGGACTTTTAAATGTTCGAAGGGATCCCGTCCAGTGTTTTTTAAAGATTATTTTAAGGCTTTTAGAATAATCCACAACACGAGGAGAAGTGGGCAGAACTTGCTGTTCCCCAAAGTCAGAACTGAGACGGCAAGAAAGTGGATCTAAACTTTTTAATAATATTGCAAGTGAAATCATAGTTAATTGAGTGGAATGGTTATGAAACCCGTCAGACTCCTTTGTTATATGTTTTTGTGAACCTGAAAGTGCCCAACGTTCAAAAGAATTCCTATCATTTTGATTGTATTGACCAATAAAAACGTTGCATTAATTTGTTCCGTAACAATTTGCCAACAGAAAACAAAGGATTGTGCACTTTCAGGGTGCTTCCAACATAAACTGCAGCACTGTTGTTTTTATCATTGATGTTTGCCGCTTTTCATAACCAGTCTCCTCTAATAACTATGGTGAAATGAAGGATTCTAAGTAAGCTGTGGTTTTTAACACTCGTACTTTCGAATTATATTTTATATAAATCAAAAGTTTTTTGGTTACTTGTTAATTTTTTATCAGTTTAGCTTATAAATATATCTTAAATGTTGTATTTTAGCTTCTTTAAATGATTTTTTTTTTAATATTGTTGTACTTTTAACTTTTAATGTATTTTTAGTGACTGTAATTTAGGCTAGTTTTCCTAGCTGAAAGTTATAGTGATCCGAAAATTAAAGGGTACCTGTTCGGAAATTTCACCCAGAAAAAAGTTTCCCGAAAATTCTAGGTGACCTTTTTAGGGTAAAAATCCGTTAAAGTTGGGCAATTATACCATTTTTAGATGTTCGAAAATCCTAGGAGAGGCAGGCAAACAAGAAATTTTACGACACATGTTCCTAAAACTCTAGATGTCAAATCGTCTTCCGAACAGATATTTTCCGAAAATTGACGTTGGGTGCCCCTGATATATCTACCTGGGGTTATGAAAACCGGACATAGGGAGCCCACGCTCTTATTAGTAAACTGCAGATGGAAATTAAATAAGAGATAAATTTTACCAGTTTAGTTTTATTCTCGAATCCGCTGTGGTGCGAAGTGACATGGAAGTTGTTTTACGATGCGAAAAGGATGTTCAAATTGACGCTATGACTGTTGTTGATTTGACAATGCTTTATGTGGTTTAAACTACGAGCAGTCTCTCTTTTTTCTGTAGTCCGTAGAGCAAAACGCGAGACACGCAAATGGCCACGCGTGTGACTGATGGCGCGAGACGGGACGCCCTCGTTTCGCGCGTCTCGCGGCTTCGCCGCTCCCGCGCGCGTGCATTGCCCTCACTAAATCTGAAGAAAAAGAAAGACTGCTCGCAGTCTATATGTGGTTTGGCTCGCATTTCACTGTTGGTGTCACCCGCCGGTTGTTATTATCGTCTCGCGTTTCATCGTTGGTTATTAATTTATTAATTTTTGAATTAACGGTAATAAATAATGACAAGGGTCGAAACTCGATAGCTGCTCTCGTACAATCAATTCCTCCAGTTGACTGGACCAGTTGCCGCGCGGGGTAACATTAAACGATGACCATTCAGTTAAAACGAAAAGGACAAGGCAATATCCGGCCCGAATCTGAATGTATATGCAATCTAACTTGAAAAAATCTCAGAACCAAGCAGAAACGCAAAGTTAACTACCGTTCCAGTCAAGTGGATGCATTCATAAATCGAAAAGTCGGCAGGACTTTTCCGCGGGTGACGGGTGACGAGTAACGGGTGGCGGGTAGCGGGTGACGGGTAACGGATGGCGGGTGGCGGGTAGCGGGTGACGGGTAGCGGCCGTCAAAAATAAAAAAAATAGAAATAAAAAGTGGAAACCAAAAAAAGAAAAAAGATAATAAACATTACAAAAAGCGATATTTTAGCAATATTCTTCTACACGATTAGCGCATGCACGAGTTAGCTTGAGGAACTCATAAGAATTAAAGTAATATTTATCCTGAGACCAGACTACTAAGATCGCATTCGCTTCTCGACGTGTTTGAACAATGTGTCAAATTTTTGACAAGTGCGAAAAGTCAGTAATCAATTTGTGGCCATTTTTAATACGAAAATGTTTATTTTAAATAGAAAAAAGTACATTTTATCCCTCAAAGGAGCTGTGTCACGAAATTCAGCCAAATTAGGAAATTACAAAATGCCCCTTTAATTAAGAGAAACATAAAAATAGCCACTTAAAACTTTAAAGGAAGGTTAAAACAACATAACAGAAACAATAGATGCCACGGATGAGCAAAACTGAAGAAGAGCGAAACGGACTGAAATTAGCGTTTTTTAAAACTGTTCAGCCTAACAGTTTTTCAAAGTTGGTCCCTGCTGCTTGAAACTTCAAAAATAATGCTCAGGAGACATTTGATATTTGTTTGTCTCGGATCTCTGATTTTGTCATTTACGTGTAGTTTCTTTGCTTACTTCAAGTTCCATAGCGATTGAGGGCGAGTAATTGGCGAAATTAAACAAAATGAACTGGACTGCCGTGACAACAGCCCCCTTAAACTGTTGTTAACGAATTTCGCGAAAAACCGCTCGTAATACTTGAGTACTGCTTGAAAACAAATCGGTCCTAAACTTAGTTTCGTCCCCTGTCTCTTTTCTCTTACTCTAAGTCAAATTGTTAATAAATTAATGACATGAGGAGTGTGCCTCCGTTGCTGTGGACGCTTTACAGAAGGAGATTATCACACCATTTCCTTCTGTGCGAAGTAATTACTTTTCTCGCCTTCGTGATCCAATCAGAAATACAAAGAAATATGATAATTGTCATTTCCCTCAACGCTTTAGGTGAGCATGCAAAGGGGGAGGACGTGTTTTCCGCGCGTTGCGAGACGGCCACCTTGAAGTTTGAGCACTCGCGCTAAAATGTAAACAGTTTTATAACGCGTTTAAGTCACTTTGTTTACATTTGCTCTAAGTCGACTCGTTCTTTATATGATATAAATGAAAGCTTTCACAACCTGCAGTGCGTTTTACACCAGCTTTTGCTATGAGAGGCTAGGAAGTTGAATAGCAACGAACTGCAGCTTTTGGTCATGATTTTTCAGCAAATTGCAATCATTGATCTCCGAGGTTATGTGTGTGCAGATTCAACGATACGGCTGTACTTTATAACTGTGCGCCAGTTCTTAAACTTTTTGGCATGAGCTTGCTAAACCGCGGCTTCGCAGTTAATAGAAAACACTAGCAGTTTTCTCAGTGTATCGCGTGTTACGCACGCGCTAGTGCGTGGTGCTCGTATTTCTATTTAATCTCTCTGATGGAAAAAATTTAACCACAACAATGGAAATAATAATTGAATTTTTCTTTATATGGAAGTAGTATGACATTATGATTTGACCTCTGATCGAAAAAAGCCAGCTTTGCCTTCTTGAGCTGACCGTAAAGGACGGTGTGCGCTTCTGGGTAGTTTAGATGACATTACGAGAAAACGACGGTCACCGTATGCCTTCAAAATGGTTCTGACACCCAACGATATTACGATAAACATGTAAGTGGTATTATTTATCGGCATTCTGGTAGGCATTTTGTTCTTCGAAACGTTAGATATTCTAATCCGACTGCATTTGCTTGGTGACTATTATGCATAATCTACTGTCAACGATTTAAAGTGTGTGCAAACGGGTTACATACAAAATTTCTGATATTTAATGACGGGCTTGCGGAAATACTGTTGTAGTAACTCAGCCTAAATTCCTGGTGATGTCATAGATCGAGAGGCAGAAAACAAAAAGACCCAGCGATCAAATGGATTCGGTCGTATACTGAAATCGCCATCCCGCCAAAACGTGTCCAAAGCCCGCCAAAACTTACCAAATCTCGTAGCTAAAGCTGTTTATTTCTTTATCCAATCAAGAAACAGCTATGTATTGCAGGATTTTAGAGACTGAGGTATGGGAATGGAAATCATTGTTAAGGGAGTCTTTTGATCAATAGCTGCTTGCAGGTTTCACTTTTGTCATTAGTATTTGTAAGATTCTTGCGAGAGGACTAGAAAAGAACGAGGAATGGAGCGCCGGAGAAAAGCCTGAAGAGAAACCACTAGTAAGCACCTAAACATGTTTCGAGGGTAACTAAGTTTAAAAAATAATGACTTTACTGTTAAGAGGCTGTCCGCGTAAGAACCGATAAGGCAAATTTCGGTGTATCACAGATTGCCCTGATTTTTTCAGTTGAAGATAACTATCCTATCCAATGAAGAAATATCACATTCATTTGGACCAACTCAATTTTTTCTCTATTTTACAAGAAGATTTTCTCGGTCACCTAAAACTGCCCCGTTTGCCGCCAGAAATGGTGCGATTTTCGTGAAACTTTAGAGCTCTGTCAAACCTACCTTACAAAGCCGAATAAGCTGATTATTTTACCAACAAAAGTTTTAACTCAGATTAACAGTGTCAAAGTTTAATGGTTGCATTCTGTGGAAAGTTGGCTGAGATATGATTTTTTTAAAATGACCTTTAATTTGCTCAGCAGGAAAAGTAATTTGCATAACTAGAGCTGAACGGTAATTTCGCAAAAGTGGCACCTGACCCAGACTCAAGTCTATGATAAATCAGAAGTACTAAGACCAGTCTACTTCTTAATGTAATAAAATTTGTGGGCACTCTTCTCTGCGCGCTGTACAAAGTTCCGTTAATGTTCCAAAATTCGCCATTTTGACAGCAAAGCTGGAATTGTAACGGTCCGCATTTGATCGACTAATTTCCACAGTTTTAACGTTTCTAGTTATCACCAAATATCATGAGACCCTTTAGACGTTGGAATTTTGAAAACATGAAGAGAAAACTTGGTAATCGTTTTTTCTTGGTTTTCTTCCTTGTCGACGATCAGAACGCGACTTCATTCTCCGTATGCAAATTAGCCTTAGATGCGTCGTTTCAACAAATTGACAGGAAACATAACTGCTTATATTTCACATTTTTAAGGGAAAAATATCTCTTCTTTCCACGGAAAAACACAAACGAAATATGACTTAGAATCCCCTTAGGTCCGTTTCTTTTACGAGGAAGAAGCAGTAGAAGATATGTTTACGCGAATTAAAATAATTTAATTACTATCGCCCGTCACGCATTCCCCAAGAGTGGCCGTGTGTCGATCAGTTCTTTTATCTGATTATATTTCTTTTGAAGTGATAGTTATTGATAATCATACAATTTAATCACTGTTAATTCCGATTCTTTACTGGGTGGGAAATACCGTGCTGTTGTATTTATTCATTCTACGACCGTTTTAACTGAGTCAGTATCCCCGGGCGCCACCGTGAGGATGGGGTTTAATATGACAGCCCATGGTGTAATACACGACAATTAGCTACAAAGTATAGTAGTCACTTGGACACGGCCACTCTTATTCAAGAGCACTAGTACAATATTTTCAATTACAGAATTAACAATTAATATTTTGGAAATAGCTCGCAAACAACTTCAGAAATACCGTGCGACACCACAGGACCACACCTGCAAAGTCCTTTAAGCAGCATACACATTTCCTAGATCCCTAGCTAACTATAGGCTACCCTGCAAACTTTAGGGTGGTATTAACAGAGCATTGTGTTTATCGCCAATTAACAACATTTGAGTAAAAATGTGGAATGGCATGCAGAAAAAGGCATTAAGTTATTGTTTACGGTCCGTCTTCTGTTAAATCCCAAAAGTTTTTGCCGGCACTAAATTAAGGATCCCTATGTTCACTCCTGAGCTGATGGAGAAAAGCACGTGCAATCTTGTATGAAAGACGAAAGTTTGTCAATTAGGTCTCCTTTTCTTTCCCTGGATTTGAATGGTATTTTAAAGTGACACAAGATTTTAGCATTACCACGTTGAACTGATTAGGTTGTTCTTCCTTTGACATACACATAGCTTGAAATCTTCTGGCTGAGGGTGTTGTGGTCTCAATTCTTCAGCGATTTCTGCAACAAGCTTTTGCCTTTCGAACTCCTCGTCTTCTTGCAACAGATCTCTATGGTCAAGTTCAACTTGTATACACTTAGGACTAAGTTTACGTGTTGACTCAAACGGGCCTAGAGTTCAACATGGGCTGGCAATATGTGAGCACAGAATTGGTACGGGGGTGGGGGGATCCCCCTATGATGGCCTACACGGGGAGGTTCAGCCCGAAGGGAGTATCTTTTTTAGGCTTCAGGTATATGAAAGGGTGGGCATTTCACTAGATGAAGCATATAAAAGGGCGAGTGCGCTTATTGCAGCCTTAGCAGCATCTTTGGCGGTTCTTAAAGAAAAAAGAACTAAGTTTAAGAATTTAAGGAAAAAGCAGAAGGACTTAATTTTTCAGAAATTAATATACACGGGAGAAATTTCATCCCCTTAAGTACAAACGCTTTTAAAAGTAGAGGTGGAACATTGGGGAGAGAGGGTGGATGGTAAAGTAGGTTAAAAATGGAGAGATGAGATGGAGCACATTGTTCAAGAGGGTATAAATACAAAAAAAAAAACAGCAATCTGGAGGCATTTTTGAAGACTGAAAACGTTATCAAAACAAGAAAAACAGAGAAATCTTGTCCAATAAACCTCTCCGGCAAATATGTGGACATGGTTGCTGACTCTTCAATCATACTCTTCTCGACCCTTCGGCGTCAAGTTTTTTCAAGTTTCTTGCGACAGGAGGAGCAAATCGGCTATATAAAGTTGAACTGAACACTAAGGTACTTTTAAGTCTCACTAATTTTTACAAAATCAGAGACATGTTTTAAACACTGTTTAAGTTCAAAAAAATTATTTCTATTGCAAGAATGAAATACTTTTCATACACGTGCACATGAACGACACCTCGACCACAATCACTCCTAGCCTCGTCCCCAGGACATTCTTCTTAAAAAAAGGCAGGGGCAGGAAAGCCCTGAGGACGACGTTGAATCCTGACTCCGTGTAGAAAGTTCTATTTTTCCCATTTATAACGCTCTTCAAACAATCATCAGAAAAACATCTTTTACAACACACGGATTAACCGGTATGTATAGTATTTTAAAGGTAAGAATTGATTAGGGCAAGATACACGGCTGTCAAAAAAAATAGAAATAACAAAAACTATCTTCAGAAAACATCGCAAGATAAAATGTTAAATAGAGAAATTAGAATATCTCTGTACGTTAAAAAACTTTTTGGCATGAAGAAGAAAAAAGAATGATACTTACGTGATGGAACAAAACTTTGACTTATTTCGCTGGCTATCTGGAAATTTACGACATGTCTTCCTGCCACAGAAGTTATTTTGCCAGTGTGATCCAGAGTGTGACCGGGGTATTGACAAGACCTTAGGCTCGATTTCCGCCGTCTCCCCGTCCGTTGGGGGCTCATTTTTCAGAACAGAGGCTTACAATCGACCTTGGTGACAAGACCTTGGTGCTCGCAAAAACCTGCCAAGTAGGTGTCTGTGCCTTGGGCAGATTGTCATTTCAGTTCCCAATACCCACCAAACCTCGAATACGTACTCTCGCTAAAATGAGTTCATTTTCATTGTCTTTGCTACACTTGCTAAACTTAGACAAGTGACAGCTGGCTAAGTGCGACGTAATATCATCCATGCACTCTGTGACCAACACATTTTCCTCCACACCCCTACTGGGACCTCACTCTGTCTACAATCTCGCGGAAGAACTGCTTGATGAAATAGCCGAAAAAGCCATTTTTCACAATTGACCTCTTCGGAGATTTCATTGACAAAACTCTATTTGAAACTGGCACCTGTAGCATTATAATTCAATCAGATTGAAACCAAAACGAGATCATCGTTGGAATTCGGATGTTATACCCTAACAAAAACTAGAAAGATACTCCCTTTTGCGTTTATTCACTGAAAAAAGGAACTATTTTTCCCGTTTCACTCTGCTGCCGATAAACGCTTTAAAGATCTTTGAATGAAACTGAAATTTACTGCTAATTTAAGATAGAAAAAGTCTGGGGCATTTTTTTTTATCATAGTGCCATGTACAAAGATCTGCCTTCTCCTGATAAGCAAATATCATTATAACGATATTCTTTAAGACACGCAAAGAAGAGTGCCCAAAAATTTTCGTGTGCTGACAAGAGGACTTACCTTGCAAGTGAACTCTTATTTTTTATCATTATCAATAACTATCATTTAAAAAAAACATGATAATATTATAGAATTGATCGACACAACGCTATTGTTTTCTAATCGACCACCCTTAAGGAATAAGGAATGCGTGACAGGCCACAGTAATTGGATTATTTTAAGCCACGCAAACATATATCATGATATATTATTCAGCTGCTTCTTCCTCGTTAAAAAAAAAAAAAAAACAGACCTTAAGGGGATTCTAAGTGATGGTTTGTGTTTTTCTGTGGAAAGGAGAGTTATTTTTCCCCTTAGAAATGTGAAATGTAAGGATTATATTCAGCTGTATATTTCCTGTCAATTTGTTGAAAGAACGCATCTAAAGCTATATTGCATACGGAGAATGAAGTAACGTTCATCGTCGACAAGAAAAAGACCCAAGGAAAAGCGATTACTAAGTTTTCTCCACATGTTTTCAAACGTCCAACATTTAAAGGGTCTAAAAAAAGTGATAACTAGAAACGTTAAAGCTGTGGAAATTAGTCGATCAGATGCGGACCCGTTACAATTCCAGCTTTGCTGTCAATGTGGCGAATTTTGGAACATTAACGGAACTTTGCACGGTACGCAGAGAAGAGTGCCCACAAATTTTATTGCGTTAAGAAGTAGACTGGTCCTAGTACTTCTGATTTATCATAGACTTGAGTCTGGGTCAGGTGCCACTTTTGCGAAATTACCGTTCAGCTCTAGTTATGCAAATTACTTTTCCTGCTGAGCAAATTAAAGGTCATTTTAAAAAAATCATATCTCAGCCAACTTTCCACAGAATGCAACCATTAAACTTTGACACTGTTAATCTGAGTTAAAACTTTTGTTGGTAAAATAATCAGCTTATTCGGCTTTGTAAGGTAGGTTTGACAGAGCCCTAAAGTTTCACCAAAATCGCACCACTTCCGACGGCAAACGGGGCAGTTTTAGGTGACCGAGAAAATCTTCCTGTAAAATAGAGAAAAAATTGAGTGGGTCCAAATAAATGTGATATTTCTTCATGGGATTGGATAGTTATCTTCCACTGAAAAAATCAGGGCAATCCGTGATAGACCGAAATTTGCCTTATCGGTTCTTACGCGAACAGCCTCTTAAGTGCGGCGAGTTTTATTGTAATGCCATGGTGTTCTACAACTCCTAAGTGCAAGTTAACTCCTAAGTGCGCACCCGTGATTCTGTGAGTTAGAAATCACTTGCGCACCAAGTGGAAATTTAAGGGTTGATATGTTTTAGCCGAGTGAGCGAGTCTTATTGTAATGCCGTGCTGTTCTAAACTCCTTAGTGCGAGTTTTATCATGCAACAGAAACACTAGGTGACACGCCCGTGATTCTGTGAGTTAGACACCACGACATTATGAAATCACTTGCACACTAAGAGGAAAATTAAGGATTAATATGTCTGATATGTTTTAGCTTGAGTGAGCGAGTTTTATTGTAATGATGTGGTGTTCTAGAACTCCTAAGAGCGAGTTTTATCATTAAACAGAAACACTAGGTGGCACGCCTGTGATTCCGTGAGTTAGACACCATAGCATTATGAACATAATTAATGATACCACTTCTCTCGATCTGCATAATTATTCAAATTAATTATTTATCTACATCCATGCAATAAAAACTAATCAACTGCAAACGAATCGCACCGAGGATTAATTCCCGCCGAGAACTATCTACAAAAATGATTGTTCAATTTTGTTTTGTTTTTTTCTCTTTTACGCCTTTTGTTGAACAAATTAAAGAAGCACATTTTAAAACTGACAACCGACAAATAAAAGTGATTAAACTATGTGTCGTTCTGTGAGAGTTCTGACTGAGACTGAATGGAATACGCCAGGTACGAACGTTTGCTTCTTGTATCAAAACCTTTTTATTTGTTTTCGTTGTTTTTGTTTGTTATTCACTTGAAAATTGCTTTGGATTCAGAACAACCAATGTTAGAGTAAAAATGGATCATTCCGTCAGTCTGAGGTGGAAAAGAACGTTTTCAACATTTCCAAAGAAATTTGTATTTTTCTGATAATGGTGCATTCCATTTGTGAGTTGATTTTGTGTCCAGTGCTTCGTCTTCTTTCGCCGGGCTGAATTAAAACCCGCTTGTATTCTGTTATTAGTAGTCGTGGTTACTTTTTTTACATGCCCAGATTTATTTACCTTTGCAGAACCAGCTTTATCCCTTTCTTCAGTCAAAGGATCGTAATGCTAACGCATGCAAGTGAACAAACTTGGGCGCTTAAAACTTAATTTGGCTCAAAGGTAGAACTGAAGTGTTTAAGTGGTGATGATTGGTCGTAATTTGTTTTATGGAATTGTTTTCCCTAACCTTTGTGCCTAATTTGGTCTAAAAAAACAACATACTGGAAGGTTTTTTCCAACGACATAGAATGTGGAACAAAAGCCGCGATTACCTTAGAGTTTTCTTTTAGCCGGAAGTGGTTTTCTTGGACGCATGTGCATTTCAGAACGCAGAGTGTGCGAGGAGCATACGGGAAAATAGGAGAGGACTGGGGAGGAGATATTGCGCTGATAAATTTGCTTTACTGAATTTTATAGGAGAAACTTTTTCATGAATGCGAAGGGTCGTGTAAAGGAAGACGGTGCCTTTAAATTCTACGAGCAATAGTCTTCTTGAAGAGGCATGAGCTCTCACGCACGACGCACGAGCTATAACGGGCGGCCACCTTGGTTTCAAATGTCATTAGTATAGAAGTGAGCACCCTGTTTATAGCAATGGGGAGAAGAAAGTCTCGCCTCCTCTTAATCCGCCATTGCTTATTAGATGGTGATAATGATGAGAATAATAAGACTTTTAGAATATGTCGCTTATGTATATGAGAGGAAAAGGCCTTTTTTAGGACAGGGGTACGGGCTCCTATTGAGGTCACTTAGGCCTATTGAGACCAGCCTTTTTTTTACTTCCGGAGCTCCGCCCCGCCTCCACCCCCTCTATCACTTCAAAACCGCTCTTGATACGGCCACCAAAATTACACAAAATAATATAATCATCATTTCCAACCTCAATAAGCATAACTTGATTGACATAATGGCGTAATTTGACCACATTATGACGTCGTATTGTTGAATTTATTGGCAGAATCCAAATTCCATCAATTTCTCTCCCCAAAACGAAAAATACTTTAAATATATAGTAAGGCGTCTGACAAGATCAAGCAGTTGGCCAGCACATTAATAACCTTTAACAATAGCAGTGATGTCATGATGACATCATTAATTACCAGGAGCCCATAATCCGGAGCGAGCAACTTCCGATGAGCACATGTCACGGTGTTTTCTTGGACCAGTTTATTTTTAGAACGGATTTGGCGCGAATTTAGATATCTTTTAAATTCCACAAACCAGTCATCAAAACCTACAGACCTCAAAGAGGATATATATTTTTTCCCTTTTAATAACGTTTAGTTTTCCTTTTTGATATCTTATTCTTCGAATGCGCTCATAGACAGGGTGGAGATTCGCGGGAAAAGTGCGTGTCCAAAAATAAACTGGTCCGTAAAAACGCCGTGACACCAAATATGGGAGTTGGTCGCTCCGGGTTATGGCCTCCTGTTATTACTAAGAAGGATCTGGAACCATCCATAATCTTGGATCCGCCAATTTGAAGTAATTAAGTGTATTCAATTTTCCTTAAAACCCATCTAAAAAGCGGTAATTGTGATAGGATAGAATTGATTTGTATGTAAAAAGATGCTTAGGAAGCTAGCAAATCCATAACTTGTGAAAATCCGAGAAATTAACAAAACGGTTAAGAATTGAAAGGCTAACAACTGCCAATTGGTCATTTTAAATTCATGTTTTTTTTTTTCAAAACGGTCAAGGAAAAGCCTGGATTACACAAACAGTTACAATTGATAAATTTTATAAAATATTGCTAAATTTAATAAGCAAAAATAGAAATAAATTCTTTAATAGGAAAAAAGCAAATTTTGAAAAGCATGGCTGTCAATAGTCCAGTCATTTTACGCGGAAAATATGGTCAACCCGGAACAAATTCCCACAAAAGAAATCTCAACGGTTTCAGACTCAAAATTTATTGCTTAATAACATATATATCAAAATTACCCAAAAATCCCAGCATGGCAACATGTCGAAAAACTGGATTTTGTTGGAGCTGTTGACCGCCGCTGCATCTTCCACTGCATGGAAACGAGACTAATCATAAGTCGTCTGAATGCCTACTAAAATACAGCACAAATCTTAACTATAATTCATTATAAAGATGAAACTTAGTTATTTACATCCTTATAATTAATAATAAAAGACTATAAATACATCTGGAATGATTTTTATTGGGGGAGTGGGGCTGGAAATGCACAATTTTGTGCCGTAAAATATAAACGCGCACTGCTAAAATTTTACAATAATATAACGATATCTGAGCGAGAGAGGAAAAATGTTTAAGTCGTAGTTAAACAAGAAATAAAGAAAGTTTTAGCAAGCAAAGAAAATGCATTTCCTCTTTTAATTGAAAGGCTTAATTTGGTGGTGCTGTATCATATAACCCGGTAATTTGGCCGCCAAAATTTACCGTACAGCGGAGAACTAATTTGCCGGCGTTGTCTGAAGAACACACATTTCAATCCAACCACAACTCGCCGGTGTTTGTCTCGTCAAATCTCGTCTCCTTTGCTTTCTTTGTTCAGGTGAGTAACTTATATTCTTCGATTCAGGTGCTCTCCTACACCGGATTTCATGGCCACAGCAAGTAACATACCAGGAAGTGTGCCGCCTGTACTGCCAGTACGTCCTGAGAATCTACGGTAACCAAGCAACAGCGGTGTTTGACGGTTATGGCAGTAAACCCTCGACCAAGAGTATGACCTACCAGAGCCGCTCAGCAGGAAAGGGAAGTGCAACCGTAACCGTCCAAGATGGGACCAAAGTGACGGCTAAGAAAGATGCATTCCTTGCCAACCCAGAGAACAAGAACGGTTCATTGCCATTTTACAGCGCCATTTATCAGAAAGTGGCTGTCGCCCGTTGCAAGCTGAGGGTGATGCAGATGTTCTTATCGTCAAAACAGCGGTCGACTCTGCCGTGACGCATCCCACATCCCATCGTAGGAGATGATATAGTTTGATATAGTTTGTCTCGTAGCTAAGGTTCTATGAATTGAAGGGATCGCTTTCCGAGGTGACGGGCGAAAAACGAGAAAGACTCTTACGGGTAACCGCATTTATTCGAATGTGTGCCCAACCTGGAATTAGCGCCCACCTCGAATAAGCGCCCATCCTAAAGACAGAAAAAGTTAATAAGCGCCCGGCCTCGAATAAGCGCCCACCCCCAATCCACCTCCCTCCCAGTCAAACTCAAATAAGCGCCCGCTCCCACCCCACCCCATTTCCCCTCCCACCCAAAAAAATTGAATAAGTGCTGATAGGAGACTTCCCTGAAGACGGAGTTTTCTTTCAGCACTTTAGTTCTTTTAAACTCCTCTTAAAACCCGTTACTGTACTGTTGGAAGATTAGCTAAGATTAGAGGAGTAAGGCAAGCTGTAAAGGATACCATGAGAGAATTTTTATGTTCATCGCCAAATTAGATTGTTATATAGCTGGGGAATTTTTTCCAACAGCGAGTGTTCTCATTGGTTACTTCCAGGTCGCACGAAATCTATTAACCAGGTGGTGTGCGCACTACGATTGCGATGCATTGTGGCGGGAAGAACCGCCGCCATCTTAGATGTCGCAATATTATGCGCAGTAGAGGGTCCGCAGTTAAAAACAAGGGAAGTTCCCTAAATTTCAATATCAATATCATTGTAAGAGTCTATTTTCACTTGAAGAAAAAAAGTTAAGTGTGACCGTAGCTACTGTACATCATATAAAGATTATTGAAGCGAGATAGAATTAAGTATATAAATTTACTCCCTTTAATTGCGTTAAAATACGCTTCACTATACGTTAATCCTGTATCGTGTGCTTCTTTACATTGGATATTAGAGCCTACAATTTGAAAGTTTTGTTTAGGCTGTTTACAACCCCTTTTTTGCTCATATTTTTCTCGATGGACGTGTTAACCACAGGACGTGTGTGTCCGTGGGGAGCGTGAGGTTTACGTTTCTTCCATTAATATACGTTTAGAAAAAAAAAAACAAAGGTAGTAAAGGGTCTTACTGTTCAGAGTTCTTGATGACGTTTTGTACAGTGACTGTAACTTTTAAGTCTGCGGATGAAATCCAATGATGTGACCATTCAAAAGCTCTGACTACCTGTACTTACACAAGGTGCTATTTGTTTTCAAAATTTCACAAAGTGAAATTTGGTTTTTGGTCGAAATTTGCTTTTGGTTTAATTTTTTCAGTGAAAAGGGTCAAAAAGTGAGTTTGTTTAAGCGTCATCTGGGGCAAGTGACCCGGCTATGACCTCTGAAAGGGGAGGTGCCAACCGAAAGAGATACCTTTTTTAGGCTTCAGGAATTTAAAATGGTATGGTTTTCACTATTTAAAGTATATGAAAGGGTAGGGAAATCGTCATTGCGGACTGTGAAAAGACCTTAAAGACCTAACAGTGTATTTTATAACTGTAAAAAAGCCAAGAATACTTCTTGGTGAGTGATTAATTCATATTTAAAAGACGCCGCATTTACAGCAGTTAAAGAGTAACCGCATTGAAACTAGGAGAATGAAAGGGGTACGAATTGTCGGTGGAAAGGTATAGGAAACTGGTGCTATTTCTGTCCCAAATAGAATCTTTAACCAATCGTAAGAACGCTTGTTCACCCAAATGATCCCAGAAGTCGTTGCGGCGAAAGGTTGTACCCAGTCATCCTGAGTGAGGAATTTATATGGTTGAAGAACTAAAATGTTAATTAAAACTTCTTTATCACAGTCTTACTCTGACCCAACTAGTACAAGAAATATCTGACTTCCCTGTAGAGAACTCTAATTCTTCTGGAGCGTATTAGAAAATTAAAGAAGGTGTGATCAGGGGCTTTCTCATTTTTGTCCTGAATATTGTAACACTTAGCTGCCCTCAAAATCCTGAGAAGCGAAAACCTCTCTGCCCACCCTTTCAAATCAAGGAAAGAAAATGCCCCTTTTTTTTGTCTTCGTGGACTTCATCTTTGGTTTCGAGTGCTTTTCCATTTTTTATTCTGTGCATGGTTGTAGGTCTCAGAAGATGCAGCAAAAGCAGCCAATTCCGTTCAAGATATCCTTGAGTCAGCACATTAGCTGGCTGTATAAAACCGGCATAGATTTTGCCGTTCTTTTTTGTACGCTTTTGACTGGGTACGCTTCAAGAATTACCTCTGAGCGCCCCAGGAGCGTCGAAAGTACCCCTTTAGCGCCCCTTCCTTCCTTCCTCCTCTATCAGAAGCTGTGGTTGTTCCGAGAGTGTTTAAGGTGACTCGACCCAGTTTTTTTGGGGGGGTACCATCCTACTTTGAAGCTCTCTGGTATCCCCACCTTTACTTTTATCGTAAGTATAACACATAGAATGGATAACATATAGATCAATTTGTCATTATACAGCATTCTTGTTCAGCACGCGTGCAATGACCGCGCTTGGCTGACTTCCGAATATGATAATTTTGGTACAGTGAGACAGGCCATCGCGTGATACATAGAGGTTTAAGGTGGCTCCGTAATTAATACAAGAGCATTTAGCTGTGACAAATTTTCCGTCATAACTTTTTCGATTTTAACGCGATGGCTACGAAACTTTGCAAATAACAACAGATATCATTCGGCAATGATACGGAATATTCCGATTTCATTGATGGTAAATATTTCTTGAGAAATTAGCGCTTAAAAGGACCCCACTGTTCAAAGAAAATCGCCTCGAATAAAAAAATTTGCTGATATTTTTTACTGAAATTTCTGGTATCGGCTTTCATTGATATAAGAAATATGCCAGAGGAATTTCAGAAAAATCGTTGGAGCAGAAGTCCGTAACTGGACGTCGCTCAAAATTCAGCTGTGAAATTGTTTTGGAATTTCAGAAATAAATTACTATCAGGTAGAAGAAGCCACCAGTTTGAATTTTCGGGACAAGTAAATTCAACGTTTGCTAATTCACAAAACAAAAGCCGATTGCCTATGGTGCTATTCTTTAAAAGGTACTTTTTAGTTTTAGAAGCACTATAAATTGCTCAAAACCTTGCTCTGAAGTGGAATGACTTGTTCTTCGACATTTTTAAAATATCCCTTGGCAGTTTTGACTCAAACTCTTGCTGGATACATTTTGATGTATTGCAATGCATTTTCAACGACTTTTACTGCTGTTCGTTGCTTCCAAGTCAGGAAAAAAGTATTGAGGTTGGACGCTACCTCGTACCAGAGCTCAGATAGAACAGTCCAGCACCTTTGTTTATAACTACAAAACGAGCACGAGCGGCAGTTCTGCGAGGAATTCGCACCTCACCCAGGGGGGACGAACGACAATGATGACCATGCCCGTGAACCTAATAACATCACAAAGCAAAATAAAGTTATCGCAAAAATACTGCCCGTGAATAAATTTACAACTCTGAAATTTTTGTCATGACTCCTTCCTTCAATAAATGGGTATTTTTTTTCTTGATTATTGTGTTTTGCTCTGCAATACATGTTTATACAGATCGGTTCACAGACATGGACATCATTGTCATTCGTCCCCCTGGCTGAGGTGCGAATTCGTCGCAGAGCTGCCGCTCGTGCTCATTTTCTGGTCATAAACAAAGGTGCTGGACAATTCTATCTGAGCTTCGATACAAGGTAGCTTACAATCCCAATACCTTTTTCCTGAATTGGAAACAACGTACAGCAGAAAAAGCCGTTGAGGATGCATTGCAATACATCAAAATGTATTAGGCAGGAGTTTGAAACAAAAATGCCAAGGGATATTTTAAAAATGTCGAGGAACAAGTCATTCCACTTCAGAGCAAGGTTTGGAGTAATTTATAGTGCTTCTAAAACTGAAAAGTACCTTTTAACGAATAGCACGATAGGCAATCGGCTTCTGTTTTCAGAATTAGCAAACATTGAATTTACTTGTCCCGAAAATTGAAACTGGTGTCTCCTTCTTCCTGATAGTAATTTATTTTTGAAATTCCAAAACAATTTCACAGCTGAACTTTGAACGACTTTTGGTTACGGACTTCTGCTCCAACGATTTTTTTGAAATTTCTCCGACATATTTATTATATCAATTAAAGCCGATACCAGAAGTTTCGGTAAAAAATATCAGCAAAATTTTTTACCAGACGCGATTTTCTTTGCACAGTAGGGTCCTTTTAAACGCCAATTTCTCAAGAAATATTTACCATCAATGAAATCGGAATATTCCGTATTATTGCCGAATGATATCTGTTGTTATTTGCAAAGTTTCGGAGCCATCGCGTTAAAAACCAAAAAGTTATGACGGAAAATTTTTCACAGCAAAATGCTATTGTATTAATTACGGAGCCACCTTAACTCACAATTTTTAATCAATTCTCGTGCTTCTTGTGCCTTTGCAAAAAAATCAAGAAGTGCCACACACTAAATCTACTTATACTATTAAAAAAATATCATTTTTTCATAGGTTTAATGCAAGCCAATAATTAAACCAACTCGTGACGGGAATCCCTTCTATTTTCTTATACTAAATTATCATACCTCGGTGAGCATTCGAAAGACAGCCAAGCGTGGTCATTGCACGCGTGCTGAACAAGAATGCTGTATAATGCAGGGGCGGATCCAGGATTTTTTTTAGGAGGGGGTGCACTCGTCTCTTGCTCTACTTCAACACCAATAAATCACATAGTTTCTTTTTTTTTTTTTTTTGCAGAATACCAGTTGTATTAGAAAACCGCAGGTCATCTCAGGGGGGTGGGGGGGGGGTGCGCACCCCCTGCACCCTTCCCCTAGATCCGCCCCTGTAATGACAGACTAGAAACAATAGACAACTCCCAAAGCACAAACTCAGCCAAAACGCTAAAAATCTTCAATGTTTACTCAAGTTTGGGCTTATAGAAGGTAATGTCACAGTTTTTCAATGACCATGAAATTCAGAGTCCGGGTAGTTAGTTAATCAATTGTGGTCCTGAAAAAATTTGAAGGAAAAAAAACTACGAATTTTTAAGAAAATGCTTTTTTCGTGAGATTGACTCTTAGACGCCGACAAACGTCAACAAATAGCGAAAACTATAATTTCTATATGTTTGCTTTGCTCGAAATCGCGCGCATTTACAAGGCCCTAAAGCATTTTGCTGACTTGCAAGGACCCATCTGTTATAAGGATGCCCAAAATACAGAGATGAATCTCATAGTTTATTAGATATAATCAGTGTAAAGTTTGCTTATCATTTTCGCATAAATTATGACCTAAATTTGGAAACTGCTGAATTTCTCGAACTGGGTCTTTGCAATTTGGTGAAACTCTGTTCAGCGCAAGGCACTAATGCGCACTATGTGTAGCCGAGAGATTTTCACGAAAAAATGCTGGCAACAGCAGATTTTCGACTCAGACCTTAAAGGGGCGTGGCATTATAACCACGTGACATTTACTCCGATCGCCAAAAATTTTATGTTATATTGTAGATTGATCTATATGTTAGAGCGGTTTTCATTTGAGTGTCGAAAAGTAATTGGTTTTGCACTTTCTACACGATGCGATTGGCTTAAAAGATTCGCGCCACCTTTTCATGCAATCAGAGGTAAAACCATAGCCAATTGTGACGCGCTCGCATGCATTTTCCCGCGCTTTGCGTCAGCCACATGTAATTAGAGCGGTTTTCATTTGAGTGTCGAAAAGTAATTGGTTTTGCACTTTCTACACGATGCGATTGGCTTAAAAGACTCGCGCCACCTTTTCATCCAATCAGAAGTAAAACCAAAGCCAATTGTGACGCGCTTGCATGCATTTTCCCGCGCTTTGCGTCAGCCACATGTAATTACTTCGAGTTTTGATTGGTTCAATGTATTGTCTGTGTCCTATGTGATTGGCCAGAGTAATTACTTTGGTTTTGGTTTTACGACACTCAAACGAAAACCACTCTATCCATTCTATGTGTTATACTTACGATAAAAGTAAAGGTTGGGATACCAGAGAGCTTCAAAGTAGGATGGTACCCCCTAAAAAAAACTGGGTCGAGTCACCTTAATAGGGTTGTTATGCCGGTGATTCGGGGGTGTTTCAGGGGTGTTCCGGGGATGTTTGGGGGGTTTTCTGATGGATTTCGGACCGGTGTCCTGATTTTACTCAACCATGGAGCTCTTGCCTCGTGATCCTTTTCCTAGTTATTTCTTTATGGGTACTAACTTGACGGTCAGGAACGTCAGTTATTAAAGTAGACCAAACAGAAGGAGCAGAGTCAATGTCTGGAATCTCATCGATCGAACGTCGTGCAGTTAGCTTGGCACTCTCATTAACAAAATCATCTTTGCAATTAATATCGCTAATGGCATGTGAGCTCAATAGTGTTTGAGGGAGTTTTCTTCACCCACCATACACCAACTTAACAACTCAGAAAGTCATTGAGTGATCTAAGTCTTGAGGACATGGTTCAAATTCCTATCCTAGTTCGAATCTTTCCTTTTTTTCAAGTTTCAAGGATCTGAAATGACCCTTTACCGGTGTCACCAAATGGTAAGCTAAAGGTACTTGTTAAGATCAATTTATCATTCTGAATTTAGTCAATCTGCAAGCGCTTGCAAAAATCAACCTTAAACTCGCCCACAAATATAAGGCTCCAAATTTACATTAGAAAGATATGCTGTCGGGCATTAGCATTGCCCTGGTATTCGTTCCTTTATAAATACTGCAGTCACACGATATGGGGCTTTTCATATAATTCCGAAATATCGAAGTTTGCGAAGGATTTCTATGAAACTTGACAGTTTCAATTAATTCAGTCAGCTTGATACTTTGATCCATTAAATGGTGTTTTTGTTTTAGCGAAAGGTTATTTAATTTTTTTTTGGTGTAAAAAGGTCCACAGCATTTCGTGGCCGCCAATATAGTGCTTCCCGTGATTGATAACTGAAACTGCTCGTTGCGAAAGCAGATTATTGGAAGTAATCGACCGTCCGGTCAACCCGTTGCTTCAAAGAAAGGGATGGGGGGGTCCCACCAGCGATCATAAGGGCCCATATAGCTCGAAAAGAACATGCAAAATGTATCAGTTTCTTCTTTCGACACCATACTGGTCTGTAGTTGTAGCGTTTGGCTTTAAGCAACAGCAATATAGTTTGAATAACGTAACTGTTATCAGACTTACGTTATTTGCCGAGTTCGGTTTAGGTACACGATGATTTACGCTGCCGTGACTGGAAGTGACCCAATCAGGTTCATTCTTGAATTGGGCTCTTCAAGTAAAGGCGTTGTTTGGAATTCGATTTTGTTAGCATATTTCGATACTTAAGACTTTGATTCTCATGCAAAATAATGCGGAGATAATATAAGATACATAGTCCTAATGTATAGTATTTGACTGTTTAGATTAATTTTATTCTGAAAGATATTTACCTCATTCTTTCAAATCATTTAGGTATACAAAAGGGGGGCTGACGTTGAGCTGAGATAGCATTTTATGACAAAACTCTCGCGAAATGCAAATCAAAGCTTGCCAAATAATAACAATACAAAGTTGTGAAGTTCGTTCTGTGGATATACGTACATTACAATTTACCGTGAGAATGCGGCAATTGTCCATCATGATGTACAACGTGGACGAGAAAAAATAAGTTCGACCAAATAATCTATCAAACGACGTGCATTATTATAACACACGCTGATATCAACACGATCTCAAGCTATTTTCTCTTTACCCGAAGCCTATAAAAATATACTTAAAGAAAAAAAAAATGATTGGTTTGGCTAGAGAGGTTTTTTTGGTTTGCAAGATACATCCAGCAATGAAAAAAGGGAATCTAGAAATTAAAAAAGCAAATTTAAGTGGCATTAATCTAAGACTAATCTACTTTTTGGGATTTGATGACTGTCTTTTAAATACCTTTGAGGTTATAAAGATTACTCTTTTTTATTTTCTCAGTAATATATTGGTGTCGTATGGTAAATTACTTTAATTTGTTTTCTAGTCACGGCCGAACTACAGAAGAAACCTAGTGGTTGATGACATTGATGCACTCGTATTGAATGAAACTAAACTAAGTATAACCGTGACTCTTAATGAATCAATAATTGTATCAAACGGATATAAGGTTCAAAGGTGAATGGTTAGCAGGAAGCAAATTTTCAACATGATCCATGTTGTTTAATTGCTTTTGGGCAAGCACGTCGGAAAAAGTTTAAGCTAGTTTAGATTACCCCCCGGGGGTGGTACTTTAGGAATTTCTGGGTGGGGATGTGCCGCTGGGACCCTGGAACCCTTAACCTATACTAGAGCTAGTTCAGCTGAATTTTGCTATCCTATACTAGAGTAAACTCTCCAAGTTCCCCCTATTCTAGAGTAGCTGTTTTCCAGAAACTACTGAGGTCACTAGCACAGTCTAGCCAAAACAAAACCTTATACCACAATCCCTAGTCTAGATAAAATCTTCAGCCAACTGAACAGTTTCCTAAAAAATGATACCCTATTGTAGACCCAAGCGCTCTGATTTATATACCCTATCATAGAGCAAACTGCTTGAAAACCATACCCTTCACAGCGGGCACTACCTATATAGCCCATATATGGCAGTACCCCCCACCCCTGGGATTACCCTTCCTGTTTAAGTGCACATGACTGCACAAAACTGAATGGAGATTTCTTTGCGAAAATTTTAAATCATCCACAAATAAATCGAGTACACGGGATCAGACAGCCCAATAAGTTATTAAAGACAAAAGTCTTTATTTCCACATAACACGCAAGCTTACTTTTAATTACTGAACCGGAAAGTCGGCATATTGCAAGTTTTAACATAAAATCTTTAATATATCAGTCTCTTCATCCTGCTCTTCACGCATGATCATACTTTGCAATTGTCGGTTTCGGCTTTATAGTTAGGGGGCATTTCTACAAGCGTGCATACTTCTTTTCAACTCACACAGAGGATGTTTTAGACAACATAGATAAGCAAATAACTAAAGTAATATAAATCTGCATAAAAGACTGCTCAAATATAAACGGAAAAATTCCGGGAAAACCCAAAGTCCGTTGGGCTAGAGTTTTTCCTCCTGCTTGTAACAAAGTAGTGAGCTAAGAGTTTATGTCAATGCTGCAGATTATGAACTAAGTTTATTTCTCAATTGTCTCATTTCTAACCCTTCACTGTGAAACAATTGTAGTCAATTTTCAGGCAAAATCTGAAGGATTAAAATACTCGGTTGGCTGCACTGCGTGCACTCAAACCCCGATTATGTTTAAAACTACCAAAGAAATTGGATAAATGATGCGAAAAAAAAATTATTGCCTTAACAGCTTTTTAAGGTCTAATGTGGCCGCTTTAATTTTCCAGAAGACCAGTGGGATTAAGATCAACATAAGTAAAAGTAACTCAAATGTCAACACGCATATGAAATCACAGTTCAATGTTCTTCAGAATACTCTCAGTTCAATGTTCTTCAGATTAGTCAGATTCACCGCTCTTCTCAGTTTGGCGATGAACAGTCGCAATTTTGGCCCTTACTGGAATATTGTCGGTATCCAGACCTGGTGTTTGACCACGAGTATCAAACTCAATTTTCACTTCAGGTCGGAAAATCAGGCAGTGGGTGGAACCACCAAAGTGGAACATACCGAGCTGGTCTCCTTTCTTGACTTTTTCTCCCTCTTTAACAGTGATATCGTTGGAAGACACTTCTGACATACCGATTGCTACGAAACACATCAATCCAATATCAGGATTATCAGCCAAAATGTAGATTATCCCTCGAGCAGCTACCTGGGCCAGGTATCCTTGAGACATGTTGGGCGATGCGGGGTCGTCCTTAATGTTATAGGTCTGCGAGTAGTAAGAGCCATCAACAAGTTCTGTCTTGAAGATGGTACCCGATACTGGGCTGTGCCATCGGTGATAGCTGGTGGCGCTGAGAAACGCTTGGTAGACGGTCCCGCCATGAAATTGCAAGGCCAGGTGATTCATGTTCAGCATGAAGTCTAAGGAGTACAGTTGCCTCTTAATCCAAAAGTAGTCCCTCTTTTTGACGCATGTAGCTATCTGGTAAGGCGCCGACTCACAGGCGTTGGCAACAATGTAATCATCGTCAGGACATTCTACTGGGCGAATTCCAGGGCGAAACTCTCTGGTGAAAAAATCATCCCATGACTTGTAACCATAATGAGGGGCATCTGGATCGCATTTAAACTCCTCAACAAAGTTTGGCATTGCTTCCATTGCATCCTCACCAAACCAACCATGTCGAGGATCGTCACTCAAAACATAGCAGGAATCTGGACTGGACAGAAAATCCGCCCAATAATTGAGAATATTCTTGAACAACCTGTTGACCTTGTCGTTCAGGAAGGCAGCAAATCCAGCGGTGGTAGCCATGGGCCAGTTCAAGATGACATTGATGGGGAAGCCAACCAATCCAGTCTTGTTGAACTTAGGAGCTATTGTCATGATGTAGTCGATTATTATTATCATCAACTGCCAGGACGGAATTTTTGTTCCTTCTGACGTATCACCAGGGAGATGATACTGTTGCCAGAACATCTGATGGAAAAACATGTTGATCTCGGGGTCGGTGAGAATGGCATTCTTCAAATCGTCAACTGGTTTGTGAAGACAGAGATCTTTATCTGTATATTTGGCTCTAGTATCTGCAAGTGGAAGTCCAGCAAGGGCTTTGTCTTCATCGTGAGCTGGTGGATGAAGAGCCATTAGCATGTCTAACTTTTCTTTGTATTTACCGCTTTGGCACTCTTTGATGACACCTGCAACCCATTGGTCAATGATTCTCCTGTCGGGAGGAAGCCATTGACCAATACGAAAACGTCTCTGTGAGCTCATGGTTTATTGGTGTAGCGTGTAGTTCGCTGCTAGTTTTGTTCAAAATGATTAACTCCCAGCAAGCGAATCTGCTTTTAATCGCAATTTTGAATATTTGCACATGCGCGGTTGCACTGAAATGGGTGCGTGCAACTATTTGTTTTGTTTGTTTGCCAATATACCTCTGACTGTTTTTTTTTGTTTTTTGTTTTTTTCTGGTAGGTGATAACCAATATTTATCAGGGTGCAAGGTCTCAATCACGCTAAGACGAAAATCAGGGCATTAGGGTATGGAGTATAAGGAAAATATTTAGTATCCCGAAAGCAAAAGCTGTGATTTAAAAAAACATTTAACTCGCTCTGGTGAACATAGTGCCCTGTCTGATGAAACTTATTGCTAACATACTAAACGAATATTTTTCAACTATTGGACATCTGATATTCCTGAAGTTACAACGACCCTTTCCAATGTATCTCGACCCCACTTGCTTTTTGATCCAGTTACACCGCAGAGGTCGAGACGTGAGAGACGAAACGTATTAGTTTTGTTACTATTTTAAAACATGTCTTAAAAGGCTTTTAAGAGAGATTGATAGAGGGTTGGTATTCTTAGACAAGTCGGTTCTTTCTCTCTTTTATTTTTCTGTCTTTCTCTGCAGAACTTAACGAATGATTTTAGTTGAGAGGCTTCGTCGCGACCTGCGTTTGCGCAAGATTTGAGAATGTTCTGATATAAGTACCCAAGAAAAGTCTGCGTTTGTGCTCGTGCAGCAAAAACATGGATCGCCAAAAACAACAAGAACAACTGGAGCGGATTAAGGGGCGTTTCGGGGGCTTGGTTTTAAGCCGCCTTCTTCTAAAACTGCTGCACGTTTGTCACGTATTATTTGCGGATCGTTCAGTTAGTCCCACAAAATCGGTTCGCTGTTTTGTCTAGTTCAGCTGTTCAGTCCACGCCACTCTACCTTGGTGCAATGCAAAGTTTCGGTTATATCAAAAAATCCGAGCGAGCCTCTTTGTAACTCGATCTATTTCTTTTTATCGCATCTTCTTTCAACTTGGCGCAAACAATCTTTGTTTCTCATCATTTAGCCGTGAAACTAGGACTCCGAGGGGTTTACTCCAGGACCTCCCCAGATACTCATACCCTTCTATACGGGGAAGTATAGCAGTACTGCTCGGGATTTTAACCCCCTCCCCCGGCCCCCTAAGATCTTGGCGGCGGTGGTGACGCTAGGAATTTACTGGGCCTTTATAAAAAAAAGGCTAAAATTCGTCTTTTGCCATCCCCCCCGACCCCCAACAATCCCCCCAACTTCCCCAAATTTGGCCTTGCTTGTTACCAGGCTTTGGCGGTTAACGACGTAACGCCTGTCGAGTCTTGTTTCCTGAGCTAGTTGAGATGGAAGGACCAACTTTTGAGGAATTTAAAGATTGTGCTATCACTTTAGCGGGTCTTGTGGGTTTACAGTTGCCATGCCTTGTTTCTCGAGTATCACCAAAGTCCCCTCTTGCTCAACTTCAGTATCTTGGTTTCCCCTTCAACATGTCTGCGGTGACCTTGAACAAGCACTTTTCTTTCTCGCCCGAAAATCTCAATCAAGGACGTTATCACACGGTCGTCACTAATCTTTTTCAT
Organism: Porites lutea; assembly: GCF_958299795.1. NCBI lineage: Eukaryota > Metazoa > Cnidaria > Anthozoa > Scleractinia > Poritidae > Porites > Porites lutea. The sequence continues at coordinate 28,593,768 of NC_133204.1, forward strand.
CATGCCGGTAAGGCTGAGTGTCATTTAACTACAGATAGTAGCAGGCCTAATATCAACTCGCTTATTCGCCGATCAATTCAAAACGTCAACATCCCCTAGCAGGGTGGGCGTAATGTTGAAGTTGATCGGTGCATTATTAAATAGATCATGGCAAATAATTTATCTATTAATCAAGGCCAATATTTTAAGGATTTTGTAATTATCCAAGTATCAGATGGAGCGTGTTTAGCAGGAAGACAATACTTGTGGTTGTGAGCTTAGAAAAGAGTCTAAATTGACTTCATCAAAAGTGTGAGGGCCCAGGGAGGTATCAGTGGGGTCATAAATTAAAGCCAAAAAGGTCCTTGAAATCGGAAGTGACACCCAAACTTTCCCGGGAACCTAAATTACAGCAAAATTCGTTGTATTGTGCTGCGCGTATTGCAAACTTCGAAGGGATTTTGGGTTTTCTGTTCTGTCAATCATTTTAGTGAAGGCAAGGTTAATAGAAATCACAATAACATGCTCTCCCAGCTTGGCTAAGAATGACTGTAGACTGTTCAATAATAGCGAAGGAAATTGCGATGGTGAGAAGATTTTTTGTTGAAGGAAGGAAGCAAACATTGATTTATTCTTGCAAGTGACAAGAATGAGAAAGATCAGAAAAATCTGCGAGGCAAACTTAACTAGTCGATCATTGCCTGAAACAGGACGATCACAAAGCAACGAACCTTGAACACGAAACAAAACGGATCAAAATCCACCAATCGCGAATCACAAACCGTGACCTAAACATGTGTTTCCTAAGAGGTCCGCTAAGATGATTGACGGAAGAGAAAACCCAAAAATCCTTCAAAGTTTGCAAAACGCACAGTGCAATACAACGAATTTCGATATAAACCCAAGAAATTCCCACTCTAAATTTCAAGAATGATTGCATCAACATTGGGACTTGAATCCAGGGCACACTGATGGGAGGTGAGATGCTCTCACCACTGCATCACCCTTACTCTAATAATTATCAGAATGTCCACTTAAGTCTGGTTCAATTATCATACCAAACTCATCTTTAACCTATTATAAGTATTAAAATTAAGTTTGAAATTGGCATGATGTCTGAGTCGTCATGCCAAGTACCTTGTGCTGAACTCAATGCAACGAGCCATCATATATATTAATTAATAATATATGATAAATTGTCGCCTTGAAGTTATCACAAATTATACTAACCTTGATGTTTGAATCAACTGTATATTAACCAAATTTGTCTCGAGCTTATTTTAATATTCTTTTGAGTTTGGTACAATGATAGTACATTATTTTGTACCAGGCCTCACAGGAATGAAAAATACAGTTTATGGAAAGTTCAATAATAAATTATTATTCAAATTGGTCAAGGTGGAGGCCCTGCCAGGGTAAATTTCGACAAGTGACATGGCCCAAAACGTAGCAACAGTGCGTAAAATGAAATCGCGACAAGAGACAATCTCCCTCTGCCAAATTGCGACAGTGACGGCTAAGCCGACAGTAAGCAACAAGCATTTATAAACCCCGACATGAGACGTTTTAAAATTCAGACGGGCGACATGGGACCACCCCCTGGCAGGGCCTCAAGGTGGCCTTACTGATTGCTTACGAGATTGTCCTTGAACAGACCAGCTTTGACCATATTGTTAATACCACTATACCTTTCACAGATGAACAACATCTTATGAGCAACTTGGGGGTACTCTTACCAGATGGATATCGCATCCACAGGAGATTTGGTCGCATGCACTTGTTAGGTGTATTTCTTGGGGGAGGAGTGGCAGGAAATCTTTCTCAACTTTGTTTTTACATTTTTCATCAAATGAGATGGGACAATTTTCTACCATCTCCAAAGTCATGGGGAATTCTTGGAGATTATTTCGGAAGTAAAGCTGAAACCATTCAGACTATAGCAATGGATAAAATCTACACTTCAGTGTATGGGAATGCTCCGTGCATCGGTGCTAGTGCTGCAGTGTGCTCAATAATTGCTGTTGAAACTTGTGCCAGTGTTGTTTCATTATATGACAAGTACATGGAACTGAGGAGAAGACGAAGGATGGGAAGAGCCAATCAAGAGTGGGACACTCGTGTAATGCAGCAAGTAATATATGAAGTGTGCCATTTAGGACTGGTAGTTGGAATCGTAATCAATGATTTGTTGCCCTTACTTGCTAGTGCAGAGTCTGGCAAAGGAATTATTGATTCTCTTATGGCTTATCAGACACATGGAATTGGTCATGCTGCACACCTTGGTGGTTTCGTATTTGGTGTTGTTTATTATATAGTTATGTTGTCAGGCTACAGAGGGCTGTTTTTCAGGTGATTTCACTATAGTAAATAGAATGAGAGGTGTTTTAAATCAAGATATTTTATCAAAACAGTTGAATATTATTTTAAAGTTACGGTGTATTTAAAAGACTATATCTGTATGTGTTGCAGAAATGACAGTCCCACAAAAATAACCAATATACCGTAAAATTCCGAAAATAAGCCCCTCCATGTATAAGCCCCTCCAAATATAGCTCCCCAAACTCATAACGCAAAAAACCCTCTGTTAAATCACGCCTCCAAATATAAGCCCCCCGGGAGGCTTGTACTCGGAAATTGCACTCAAATACAAAGTAAAACAAAGAAAACACGGTAAATTTCCTTCCATTTATAAGGCTAGCCCAATTGATTTTGAAACACAAATTTCCCTTCGTAGATGAGCCTCTCTGAATATAAGCCCTTCCAAAAATAAGCCCCTCAAAAAGGGCCTCTGAAAAATATAGGCCCCAGGGCTTATTTTCGAAATTTTATGGTAATATGATAAATCATAAACAAGAAACTGTTTGATGGATAATTTATTGAAATTGGCTAAATCTTTGCATGGGAAATATCTGTGACATTCATGGAGAAGTCTTGTAAGTCTGCCACTTTCTGTCAAGAAAGATTTGACATCTTTTTAGCGTGGTTTTCACAAAATATATTTGTGACAACTCTGAGGGTTTTATGCACTTCAGTGTTATGCTGTCTTTTTCATCTAAGCTTGGACACATGATTAAATATAACATAAGACAACATAATGATAACTTATAACATATGACATGTTTCACAGCCAAACATTTGGAATTTGAAGTGTATTAGATGAATGTTCTCTGGCATAGTAAGGCCGGGGACTAATTGGCAGCTTAAAGGGTCTGTCTAGCCTCCCACGCAGATTTTCTTTTGGCTCTTCACACAATCCTTCCCAACAAATGTCTGCTGAAACAAGTGGTTAAAAATGCAGTCCAACCACAGCGCACCTCCAGACATGGGAGGTGCACTTTTGACCTTGAAAAATTTAATAATAATAATAATAATAATAATAATAATGGAATTTATATAGCGCTTATACATCTCTGTTCTAAGCGCTTTACAATGTGAAAAAGGACATAAGAATATCATTAAGCACAAGCTTACATATGACCCTACTGTACATATTGGGAACTGAATGTTTGGCTTTTTAGCGTACACATCTTAAAAAGGGAAGGAAAAAAAACAACAAACAAATATGATGAAACTAAATGTCATATACCTTTTTAAAAAGAAACGTTTTCAACTTAGATTTAAAAAGATTAACATCAGAACAAGCTCGAATTTCAAAGGGGAGCTTGTTCCATAGTCGGGGGGCAGCAACGGAAAACGCTCGCTGGCCATAAGTTTTCATGTTAAAATTTGGTTCTTCAAGGCGTAAATGATCCCTTGATGACCGTAATGTCCTTGATTGATGGTAAAATTTTAAAATATCTTCAAGATAACAGGGACCGGAGCCATTCAATGTTTTAAAAGTTATTAAATTTATTTTAAAAACAATTCTCTCCTCACCAGGAAGCCAGTGAAGATCTCTTAGAGACTCAGTGATGTGATCTTTTTTTTTTGAGACCGGCGATAATTCGAGCAGCCGCATTCTGAATGGACTGCAACTTAACTATGTCCCGTTTTTGGGCACCAAAAAGAAGAGAATTACAAAAGTCCAACTTCGAGCTAACAAAACTGTGAATTAGAATTTCTGTGGTACTTTTACTGATGTATTTTCTTATTTTAGAAATATTTTGTGTGTGATAGAAGGCACCCTTATTTTACTATTGTATTAACATGAGGTGAAAGTGACATTGTATCGTCAAAAATCACGCCAAGATTGCGAGCCTGTTGAGAGGGCCTGATGTTTTCCATGCCAACAGAAATCGTGGGAGGGGGCAACGAATGATGAAAACGGGAGTGCAGAAAGAGAAATTCTGATTTATCATTGTTAAGCTTTAACTTGTTGGCAGTCATCCACAAATTGATGTCTGCAACGCAGTTCTCAAGGCGTTGTTTTGCAGCCACTAGATCAGAGGTGTCATTGCAAGCAAAAGATGTATACGTATAAAGCTGCGAGTCATCAGCATAAAAGTGAAATGACAAGCCATGCTCACGAACAATATCACACAGAGGAGATGTATACAACAAAGTAAAGCATGGGGCCTAGGACCGAACCTTGAGGCACACCCCAATGAAGGGTTCGTACCGTAGATGAAGCGTCGTCTACCTTCACAAGCTGAGTACAGTCTGTAAGGTAAGATCGTAGCCAATCTCACTGAGCTTAACAGCTCTTTCAACAGACGTTCTTGGGGAAGGAAAGTGTGACAAAGCCGTAAGGATGTCTGCGTGGAAGGCTAGGATCTGTTATTAAAATTACACAAAAATGTATTCTTCCTCAACAAAATATTCATAGCAAGTATGTTGAGGTGTTAAGAAGAAGCCCTGGAGTTATAAAACTACAAAGACAAAATAAAATTTAATCAAGCAATATAATCTATTGGTTGTCAATTTTTTTTTCTTTTTCTTGAGGCAGCTCATAAGAACATTTTCAAAGCGACATTCCTATGTCAGAAACATTTAAAATGTTTCGCTTTCACACACCTGAGAAAATGATTCGGTTGCTATTGTTTGACCTTGAGTAAATGTAGCTTTAAGATGCCAGAAACTCATTGGCCCCTTGGAACTTCCACCTTATTGGTCCAACCAGGGGTTTCATATGAGGCCAGATGCCGGACACAACGTCCAGTGGCTTGACATGTAATGTCCGTAGTTCACACATGAGATTATTTTTTTAAGTGTTAAAATCGTTCCTCTTTTTCATATTTTGTTCATCAAAGACAGATATGATCCTTACTTTACTCACTCCATTATGTAATGCATACAATAAAAAAAAAGAAGATAATTCCTGTCATATATAATAAAATCATTATTCATCATTCACATCATTTTGGAATCAACTGAAGAACGAACACTGACTGCAAACCAAAAAGTATAATTCCCATTCAGGTATTTCATTTTTTGTGAACAATTTTTATGCCTTCCCAGTTAACCAATTCTAGTCTAGAGGAACACAGGGAATTGCATTTTGGAGAGTCCAATTTTAAAAATTTGGAAGGAAACATGCCCCCAGACCCCCCTAGAAGTTGGTGCCTCCAGCACTCAATGTTCGCACCTATGGCACAAACGGTGCAAGTTCGCCAGCTGAACCTCTACAAACCTGAACCTGCCCAACTCCCCTAGTCTACTGGGTAGGTGACTAACTAACAACTCCCCTTCAACTGAAATGGACAAACAAAGATACATACATTTTCAGGTCCCTGTATGAGCTATATTTTCAAAACAGATGAATAAACCAGCCTATGGAACTGGCATTACCTTATAAAATAAGAAAAATAAGCACAAGCAGCATTATATTGGTAATTTAAAAAATGAACCGTAGGCTACTTTATAGGGAGTACAAAATGAAACACCAATGTCGCGTTCCTAAAATAAAATAATATAATAAATAAAAGAGCTGTAACAATCAAAACAACAACAACAAAAAACACATACAAAAACATTAACTTTCTATTGCCAAGAATAATGTACTGAATGGGCATCACATCTGGATGGTACTAGTGATTTGATCTAATCGCAGCATAAAATTCCATCAGTGACTATGTTTAATGCTACTCGCCTGCTGTTGCAAATATCCAGCCCATTAAATGCATAACTGTAACTTTCAACAACCAGAAAGCCAACTTGTAAGAACTGAATTTTATTAAAGTCATCAATGAACATTTCAAGACAAAAAGGAAAGAAAATTCAGGCTGTATACAACAATGATCATTACAACTTAATTACTGAAACTGAAAGGGATCTACAATGATAGATATGCCCTTACAGACAATTGCTAAAATTAAATTTCACAATAAGGATATTTGTATCTCACATTTTCCTTAATAAGAGTCGTTTCCTAACTTTTTTCTTTCTTTTCCACTTAGCCTTACTTTGAAGGCCCCATTTCTTGGTTATGTTCTGTGATTTCAACTTTTTTGTGGACAAGACTTGTCCAAGACTTAATAGCCTTTAAATCACCACATTTTAAGTAAGAAAACCTTAAATCTTTTATCCATAAAACAAAAATGTTTAGCTCAGAACTTTTTGCAGTGTCCCCTAATGGATTCATAGTAGTATTTGATAGTTTTAATTTGAAACTTTTGTAATCAACTAATTAATAATAATACAACTTCATTAGATTGCATAACAAGTCAAGTATGATTCCGTAAGACATAAAAATTAGGCAAAGAATACGCTGCAAGCAGAGGTTTCTCACTTGCATGGCTTTTTAAAGCATTTACAAAGTCATTCCTGTGGCTTGTCTGTCTTAATGGCTTCAAGAGAGAAACCACTGCTTGCAGGGTAGGCAAAGTATTGCTGCTACTTGCTGACAGAAGTAATAACAATATGTGGGTCATATTAATTATTACACTTGACTACTCATTTTTCAGCTGTCTGTGCCAATGATAATTTAGAGAATTTACATGTGTAATCCATATTTCAGTATCCTTCCTGCAGAAAGAGAAACATAACAGTAAAAAACTGTCATCATAAGCAAAAGGTAATGTTTTAAATAATATTATTGTACATCAGACTCACTATGAAAAATCTGATTGGTCGAGAGCATTCAATCAATTCACAATAGCTTGTGAACTTGACATGATAAATGCAGTATCTGCTGCAGATATTGCATTTATCATATCAAGTTCAACGTCTGCCTGGTTACCAAGCCCCTTGGAGTGTTCTCCTCAGAAACAGAATGGCTGAATGGTCTTCTTTTGCCTATTGCTTAAAAAATGTATAATAAAACAATTATTGAATTCGGTTTTCGCATGATATCATGGATTATCAAAACCTCGTGTCTCTATTATCTGCCTCAGCCTTCGGCTTCGGCAGATAACACAGACCTCGGTTTTGATAATTCACGATATCATGCTCAACCTCATCCAATAATTGTTTATTACATACCCCTATTTACATTACTGCCAATCTTAGACATCCATGAACAACTGGAATATTTCATGATTGCTTATTGAATGTGCTATAGTGTATCAATATTAAAAAATAGATCAGAACATGTGAGCAAGCAACAAAATACTAATCACCATTGATGCTTGTGGTTTAAAGAGTTTCCCACTCCTAATTGGCTTTTTCCTTGCAACACAATAACATTCCAGAAATATTTCTGGTGTTTCTGAGACCCAAGTTTCACAGTAATAACGAACAGACAAAAGAAACTGTGCGGTCTGACAGAGGTCTGAGAGGTCCAAGATTAAGTATAAACACATGTGCAACCCAAGGAGCTCAATCAAGTTATAAACATGTGTGCTACCTGTACAAAACCCCACGATGCCACATGTTATGGTTGGTTGGGGTAGGAAATCTTCTTACATGCCACTAAATGTACGTCAATGGTCTCCTACAGTTTTTTAAACTTTTTTTAAGTCCCACAAGTGACCAAAATGAATTTGCTCCCAACATTATCCATACATTATCAAGAGAAAATGTGACGAGAATTAATAAAATTAACAGGAAAAAATCAACGGGAAAATCAGCATAAAAGGGTATTTTGCAGAATGCCGAACGCCAATGCTGAATGATTCCTGAAGTTTATCGATCGATTAGGGTTAGAAAACTGAGTGAATCAAGTTTCAGGTCGGTTTTCCCAGCATAATGACTCTAAATGGAACCTGAATCACTCAGTTTCCTAACCCTGATCACTAAACTTCAGAGTCATTCAGCATTCTACAAAATACCATGGTGCAGCAAAATGCTTTGATCACATATTAAATTCTCTTAACAAATCCTTTCAGAAAATATATATTCTGGAGAATTTGCACATGGATACTGGGGCTTAAAGGCTTAACTTAATCTGGTCATCCTGACTAGATTCATAAAGGTGGACTGGGTTGAAGGTGGCTGCAACATCATCAGTCATTGTCATTAACAATGCTGATCAGGACCACAGTCATGTGTACTGAAACTCAGTGGACTTGCAAGGTTGCAGATGGTTGTATTCAAAATCCCCTTCAATATCCTCTGTTACCCTATACAAGGATGCTAATTTAGTGAACTAAAGTGCAAAAGTCATGTACTTACTTTTTTTGTTACACGATTGAAATATTTTCCTACACAGTTCTGCCTCTCCATTCCTTCACAGCTGCCTTTAGTGCTTCTAATGACAGTTCTGGTCCAATAAGAGGATTAAGTTGACAGAAATAAGCACAAACCCAGCTTACATTCAAGTTAAGGAAAAAAGTCCTACTGTAACAGTAGTTAGCAAAGCCAGGCCACTTACACAGCTGTCACCAACATTTCACCTCAACATTTCATTCATCATTGTGATTTGTAATGTCACCAACTTGTGTGTAAATAATACTCAATGCAGGAACCTTTCATGAAACATTCTATTATATGTAACATGAACCTAAAAATATGAAAGGATACAATAACCAACAGCATACAGCAGTCAATACAAGCATGGTCTGTATAAGTCTGAAATGACAAAGAAAGCACAAGTCTGTTGTTATCCTTGCCAATATCACATTTCCCCATAAACCAGAGTGGTAAATAATTTTTGTTTCTTAAAGAACAAGAAAAAGTTGAAAATCGAAGTTGTGCTCGTAACAACATCATTGCACTCTTGAACATATTTCCGACCAAGCCACAATAAATTGTAGTTGGACAAGCCAGAAACTCTGCCTCGCATAGGATGAGTTGTATTCCTTTATAATGTGGTTTTCAAATATTCAGCTTCAGAATGATAATCTTTAATATTTGATCTGTCTAGTCCTCATGTCTGAGAGCATGCAGGATTTTTTCCGACACGGACAAATTTATATCAAACAATGTCTAAAGACCAACTGTTTCAACCCCAAAAAGAAAACTGTGTAATTCTGATTTGCTCTTATTATTAGGCTCAATGTAGTTCTTCATGGGCTTGCAGACTAACATTGGCCTTGCATGCCAGCAATCCCAGCTTTGAATCCAGCCCAAGTGATTATTCTTTCTTTGTTTTTTTTTAGGAGGGGGGTGAAGCTCATTCCCTAAACGTTGCAAGGTACAAGGATTGTCCAAAAACTCACCACTTATTCAGTCGAGAAAGTCATGTTGTGTGTGTTTCAACTTGTACAAGTGATAAAGTGGTGAGATTACCCTTTGAATTCATGTGATTAGTACAGGTGGTAAATGGGTGATATTTCAGAGTGATAATTCCATGAGTGTGCATTGGATATGAGATGGTAGATAGCCAATGAGGCACATAGCGCCGAGTTGGCCATAACCATCTTATATCCAACAAGTGCAGGTGGAATAATATTATTGTTTTATTCAAAACACCCGCAAAATATTGCAAATTCTTCGTGACTTCATTTGTAAACACAACTGATTTTCAGCTTGTTTTTAATTTTTGAGCAGATCCGTACAGTTACCATAATTATTTAGAGAGCCTGGTATAATGGCTCATATACCATGATGGCTAAGCTAATCGGAACTCTAAAATTGCATTATCCTACACTGATTCAGTTTTTCCTAATATGAGGTATCACATTGTCAAACTGCAACTCATTTGCACATGCAATTGATGGACTCATATCTTATTAGAGACACTTAGAATTTATGAGCAAAGTTGTTGAAAGGGGGGTCCTGTCAAGTGGTACGACTTGTACAAGTCATGCAACTGGTGAAATAGCATCTCATTCGAGACACTAAGAATTTGTGAGAAAAGTTATTGAGAGGAAGGCCCTGGCAAGTGATACATGTACGACTCATATGAGTCTTCACTTTATATTACTCAAACATATCACATTCACCACTTGAACCAATCGCACAACGTAACCACTCATATAGAAACCCCTTTTTCACTAGCATTCACTTTATCTTGGCAAATGTTTCCTGCCTGTCTGACAACTGGTAATAATTACTTGATCTTGCATAGCACCAATAGTCGTTATCTTTTTTCATTACTGTTAGGGGACCATCTCTCTATAGAAGAAAAGAGGTGTGCGAGCCAAATGACAAGTTCAATGTGATGAAAAAACAATGTCATTTGTTCGACAACAAAGAATGAAAAAAGTGCAAATACTGGTCATTTCTGGATGCATCTTTTAGACCATGTTTTTGGCTTGTATTACCTTTGATTGTGGAAGATTCCTTGAAATTACCATATAATTGCCCACATCCTTGGAAATTTTCACTTTAGATTATTTATAATTATTGCATTTGTTTAGTATTCATTTTTAGTAGCTTAGACTAGTATGTTTCTGTTCATTGCCAACATTTAGCATCTTAAAAAGATGATGAAAATTTAAGCAATCTTACAGTTTTTATTAAGGTTTACCCATACAATAATTAATGGTTAGCAAATTCATGAGCGCAATTGTAACATTATAATCTTTTTCCAGTTTTAAAATGGAAGGTATGCTAAGTTTCTGACTATTGTATGTACCAAAGGCAGTCAATGGTTACTGTGTAACCTGGCTAGCTAGCAGTTTTTTTAATTTTCTGGCCTCTCTCAAATGGTCCCTATGGCTTTCATGCCTGTACACAGAGGCTCCTTAAGAATTAATTGCCTCCTCATTTCTTATCTTGCCTCCAAGCAAGGTTGAGTCAATGCTTTTAGAGCGTCTTTTTAAACCATGCTGCTTGACAGGTTGCTCCTGGCAGACAGCACTTTTGTTAAACCCTGCACACAGTTCGCTTAACCCTTTAAGTCCCAATAGTGACCAACATCAATTTTCTCCTAACAATATCCATAGATTGTCAAGTGCAACATCTATGAGAATTAATCAAATGATCACAAAGAGAAAAATCTCTGATCTTTTATCAATTTCTCCCAACTAATTCTGTAAGGAAATGTATAGAGATCAGTTTGGAGAATTTTTTTGTGGATATTGGGGCTTAAAGGGTTAAGTGGATAAGCTCTGATTGGCTAAGCAGGAGGTCGCATGGGTTTAATCCCGGCCAGATCAATTCTCTGGATAGCCAGAGAGGACAGCTGACACTTGGTGATGCATCCAACAGTTTCCCCTCATATTGATGTCTAAGATGCAAGCGCAGAAATTGCATATTGATGCTGGTGATGTCTCACTACCCAGACCTTGGTACATATAGAGCTTCTGATTGGTTGAAAATTTTTCAGACAAGCCGGAAAATTATTTCAAGCCCTGTATTTCAAGCAGCCTTATATGTATAACTTGCTAGCTCAAGTACCGACAACCTGGAGTACCGCACAGGTTTTTGAAACGCCAGTCACTGTCAACAACAACAAACCTATCCAGGACTACGTTCACCCGGATGATCAAACTCAACCTAGCTACTTTTCATTTTGTTTGTATCAAATAATGATGATGGTTTAGCCTTCAAATCCACAGAAAATCTATAAGAGGCAACTCAACCTTTTTTACAAAATTTTTGTGAACAAGTCTTGTTTTCCACGCTCCCCATTAGTTACAAAAAGTGTTCTTAAATTATCATCTCCTTCATGAAGTACGCCGAGTACGAGAAAACTACATATTGAGATTACATTAAGCTCAGTAGCATTATTCTAGCAACTTGAAGACTACTTTACCCTTGCCCTATTACCTCTTATTCTGTCCTTTGATAAAGAAAGGAATAACACCACCTACAATGACCCATACGGCCGTTACAACGATAACAGGAACCACTGCCATAGCTTTTGCTGAACCGTAGCTCGCCATCTTGAATTATTTTGAAGGGACATCACACAAGTCACGTGAGTTTATGAATCAACCGGCAAAGAAGTATGGGAAAACTGGCACCAGTTCCTCTCGGGTTGCGCTTCAACATGGCGGACGAAAGCTGTCGCATAGCGTTGGTTTTACTTTGTGGAATTCCAGCATCTGGGAAGTCTACTCTTGCGTCAAAACTACAGGATTATGTGAAAAAAACAAGAGGGAATACAATGCACGTTATACACGTTTGTTATGATGATTTCATTCCTTTTGATTTGGAATTGAACGAAGGCGCGGTGTATGTATCTCGAAATGATGACTTAGTTCATGAAAACAGCAGTGAAGAAGAAAGTAATACTCCGTTATTTGATGGTGCTAATGGTTTTTTAAAGTATTCTTTATGGAAGCAGTACAGAAAGATCGTATTTGAAACAGTGGACCGGGCTTTAAACATGATAGAAAATCAGCACGAAAATGCGTCTATAGATGATCAAATGGTAGACGGTTTTCCCTCTGTTGATGAGTTTTGGAGCATCTTGCAAAAAAGCCAGAAAATAAACTGCTCTTGTTTCATTTCAGCTGAGTGCAGGTAAGGGTAATTGTAAGGGCTCCCTGTCATGGTTGGTTTTCAGCTAATTTCACGGCGGCCGTGCGCTGGTGCACAAGAACAAAAACGTTTTGTCGTTACAATTAGGGGACCATTGCTCTATAGAGGAAAAGAAGGAGGTGCGCGAGCAAAATGACAAGTTCAATGTGATGAAAAATTAATGTTGTATGTTTGACAACAAAGAACGAAAAAAGTGCAAATACACTGTACTGGTACTGTAATTTATGGTAGATTCAAGTGAGAATAATACAGAAAATAGTAAAAAAGGAATGATGTTTTTTCTCATTCTACATTCTACATTTGGCGTACACATTTGTTGTGTTGTCGCATAAACTCATCATTTTGCTCGGGCATTCAGTTATTTTTCCTCTGTAAAGCAAAGTTCCCCTAAAAGTAATGAACGTTGTTTCCCTTTGGTATGAACTAAGCTCTTTTTTCATGTGAATTCTGTGAAAAAAGATTACTGTTTCATCAACAAACATAGTCACCTTGTCATGTGACTGAAAATCAGTAATACACTTCATAAGGTGGATGGAGCTGGGTGAAGGGGTGGGGGAATAGGGCGGGGGGGAGGCAGGAGGAGCTGGAGGATATTATGCAATAGAGCATTTCATGGTTCCAAAACCCTTTACTTTCAAAATGAGTCTAATTTTTACGAACACATTTTCTGTTCACACAAGGATAAACATTATTACTTTCAATTAACAGAGACATTGCACTTCCCCTCATTTTGAGAAAGAGGCATGGGACAACTCAGAAATTACCTTTTGTGCAAGAAGTAAATCTGACCTTTTACAGATTGAAAACCTTTACCTTGCTCACGACTCAGGTTTCCCACAGCTCTGTGGTAAGAGCATTCAAACCAGTATTCTGGATGGTTATGGAATAAACTAAATTATGTTAATTCCCCTCGTGTCAACTCAGCAAGTTTCTTTTCCGAGTTAGATCCCGTCATATATTTGCTTGCAACTGACAAGTTCTTGAATTTTGTCCAAAACTAATAAATCATAGTCATTAGTGTTCAATTGGTGTAGAAATTTATATTTACATACCATATCATAATTTATTTATTTTACAGTTGGAATGGTACTCATGTGTTATTACTGGATGACAACTTTTGTTACCACAGTATGCGGTATGAATACGTTCAGCTGGCAAGGAAATGTGAGTAGTTTTTTTGTAACTACCAAATACCAATAAACTATTCACAACACTCACAATGAAGTTGAAATACCGGTACACCTAATTACAGTGGAACCCTGCCTTACAGGTACCTCAGTAACATTGTCACCTCTTTATTATGGCCACTTTTTTTGGCTATGCAGTAATACTACTGACAGTTTGACTATGCTAACTGCTGAGGGTAAACAAGGGTAATTTATTATTTTGTTATTGTTATTCCAGTATTTTATTAATAAGCCAGTTTGTTTTAAGGAAGACAGTGCTGGGCTTGCAGAAGTTTTCTTGGAATGTCCACTAGAAATTGCCATGCAGCGAAACAGCTTAAGAACCCATCCTGTGTCCTCACAAACTATGATGACCATGTCCAGTAAAATGGAACCTCCAGATCCTGAAAAGTTTCCCTGGGAACAGCATTACCTTACTTTGAAAACTGAAGGAGAACTTAAAGCTGAAACAATGTAAGTGGGTAATGGTGACATTGATTGTACAGTCAGGATCACTTGAGAACTTCCAAGACTTGCACTTATGGTAATAAAAGGGAAAGACACATTTAAATATACTGTAAATGTAACTTTGTTACTGCAATTATCTTTATGTTCACCGGCTGATTCATTGTAGCTGAGTCTATGAGAAGTATTTGGTATTTCTCTGAGAATGAGAAAGGACTTAGATCCAGAAAGATACTAGTGACTGGTCCATTTACAAAAACACTGAACAGCCTTTTTTTGTTGAGTGAATACTCCAACTTGAGTCATTCTTGACTTTAATTCTTACTGTGGTTACATAAGAAAATTATTCTTACACGTATCCTGATAAGCTGTTTGGCTTTTTTCGTTACCATTGTCTAAAATACAGTCAATATGGACACTGATGAGGGGGCCATAGAGAGTTTCCATATTGACGGGGTGTCTGTATTAAGCAGGTTAAATTTAGAGAAAAATGTAAGGGCTCGGCGGGCAAGGGAAACTCTTCCTTATAATGAGGTGGCCGTATTAAGCGGGTGTCTGGGGTTCAACTGTAATAAATTATAAATGGTGGTAAAACGTACTTAAATTATTACATGTACACCTATAAGTCTGTATATTTCTATACCAGGGAATATGTTATTCAGCTTGTATTAAAAGCTATGAAGAGTCCCTTCATACAGGCTGTGGAAGAAGACTCTGAAGAGAAGGTCAGTTCAGTGGAACCTTGATATAATAAAGAGCCAAGGGATTTGAAAAATATGTTCTTGATAACGAGGTTTCATTATATCGAGGTTATTTTCCATATATTTTACTATTACTGGGGTAATAAAAATCATTTGTTTTACCGAGGACTTTGTTATAATATACATGTATAGAGGTTTGTTATATTCGAGGTTTCACTGTTATTGGTTAAGCCCCCTCTAGCTATAAAGCATTTTAACCTATTTCACGCTTGAATTGCCCATAAAAATCAATGTGGAACCACAGCCCTTCTACCAGTGACCCTTTTGCCGACAGAAATATTGCTAAGAATTGGAGGAGGACTTTGTAAACCTTTGCCTACCTCCTGCGGGGATGGTTATGTTCTTTAAATTAAGGCCATTTCTAGTCTCCCTCGCAGCCGTTTTTGTCTTGTCACACAACGCTCCTCCCCAGGAGCATTACGTGATGAGACAAAAATGGCTGCGAGGGAGATTAGGCCATTTCCGAGTTGCCTCAATCCTCTGTTTTAAAGCGAGACTATGTGCAAAGCCACTGATATGAAAATGATTTTTTATTCCGATGCAAATAAAATTAATTTTCACAAGAAAGTTTTTGCTCTTGGCCTACTTTTCAAAGTGAGAGCTTTTGGAACATATTACCCGGAAATGGCCTTTTGAGCACTGTTAGTCTTAATTTAGCAGTAATTTTTTGTCATTTTTACTTTAGATAATCATTAATTTTATTCAAACTTATTTGACAGGAGAAGTCAAGAATGGCCTGCATAACAAGCATCATTTATCAAACTGATCAAGTTCTTAGGAAATATATTACTAAGGCCATCACAGAGGCAAAAGGTTAGTTCTCGTGATTCAAGATAGCAGTAACATTATCTTCTCAGCCAAGAACTGTCAGCTGTGTCGAGTAACTATTATTATTAATGAACATACTAAATAATCTTCTCCCAGTATGGGACTTTTCAGGGATAATGAAACTAAGAATTCAAATGCAACATATCAACAAGGTTAAAAATCCGAGCTGGTAAGAGATGACCCAGTTGGTTATTTTATAAATGTGGCCGAGGATCTGAACACAGGAGAAAAAGACAACAAAGAACTCAGGGTCTCCGGATTACAAGTCCAGTACTTTAACCACTCGGCCATGCTGCCTTCCTGATTGAGGTTCAGGGTTCAGAAATATTTCACACCATTGATTTACATTTCAAACTGACAAAATGTAATTACACAAAACATTGTCCATGAGTTCAGCTGCACCCACCCCTCCCACCACCACCACTCCCCACCCCTCTTCCCTTATTTGTATTTTATTATTTTTTTCTCTCCCCCACCTAACGTTTCCACGTTGCTCCAACCGAATTGCCTGCTTCACGGATTAGCTCTCTTATGTTTATCATATTTGTATCAGCTTTATCATTGTTTCTTCACCATTTTAATCTTTTTAGTCAGTTTCATTGTTTCTGCCTTGTTTCTTCCCAATCAAAGGTAATGGGAAAGGGAGAAAAGAGCTTCAACTACTGGCAAGCCAACTGAACAAGGACAAAAAGACATTCTTGGAAAGTTTACACAACATCAAAAGTCAGCAGGAATGTAATAGAAAAGTACAGAGGGCGAGGCCTCCTGTTGACAGCTGCCTCGTGGAGTATACCGAGTCCACAGTACATAAGACTTCTGCGAGAAAAAGCTTAACAAATGATTTTCAAAAAGAAAGAACAGCAGTTACAAGTGCGGAGATAGATAGATACGCGAGTGTCAGTAAAACGAAAGATTTAAACAAAGAAATGATAGATGACTATAGTGAAGTTGGAACCTCTAGAAAACATCTCTGTCTTCAGTGTTTTCCAAATGTTGAGGACAAAGAAGACTTTAGGCTTTTTGTGGAAGGTCTTTTCAGACAAAACTTTGGGGCAAAATAGCATGAAATAATACTTGAAGTAATTCCATTTCGAAAACTTTCACCTCTTGTTTCAGAAACCACAAATTGTTTCTTCCTCTGCGGTTGAACTGGAAGTAGGCACGCGAAGTTGGAGAGTTAAAAGGTTATCGCGCTTTCCCAAATCGTAAGAGAAACTATAGGCAAAGGCAACGAGAACGTCAAAACGGCATCGACAAAATCAAAGCGGATTTGCAACAATAAAAATTTGTCTAAAATGCTCCAGAAATTACGAGTATAACTGCGGGATGAAGAATGAAAGAAGACAGATGCGGAGACGCAATTTTTGTAAGTGCAAAAAGAGGGGCTGAAAAGAAGGTCTGAAAAGAACATAATTATTTGGGCGCAGTCAAACGCTTGCCCCAGACGATACCGGTGCGCGCTCTACCAAGTCAACAGCTTATAGGGAGCTGGTCATTTTGTCGGTGCGTTTGAGTGCTGCACCGTTATCGCAGATGTCAATGGTTCAAATGACATCCGTACAGTCCTGGAATTTTCAGGTTACCTTTTTCGTAACTGCAAACGTTACTTCTGTACCTGTAGCAGTCTTTTTTATATTTCATAGGATGCTCCTGTTTTGTCCACAAAATGCTTTAGAAGTAAGATAAACGTCTTACGGTTGCCTTTTGTCGTGAAAGAACATAAGGAAAAGGGTAACACCTTTGAAAAGTTTACTTTTTCAAATTATGTCATCTAGAAAATGTCATGCCATTGAAAACCTATGCCGTTTAGTGTTGCCATTCCCATGAAATTTTCCTTACACTTTTTCTGCAAAACCTTGAAGTTGATCATTTGCCGCGTTGCTGTTTTACATTGACCGGCGTAGAAGTCACTTAAACCAAACAGGACCACACAACAACTGTCAGTCTTGAATCAGTTTAACAAAATTTATTCTCAGTGGAGTCCAGCTTGCCGAACATACTAGATACAATTACCGTAACTCCTCTATAAAGCCCCCTCCCCCGCCGGGGGCTTACTTTTTTGAAACACATTTGGGCGGAAGGGGAGGGGGAGGGCTTAATTTAGCAAAGACGATGGTTTCAGTTCTCTGTAATACAAAGTGGAAAAGCTCAAGTACAAGAAGTTGGAGGTCACGCCGCCGAGTATCAAAAGCCAATTCGAACTTCCAGTTGGTGAATTAACTATCTCGGATCAGTCAACACGAAGTTTTACAGTGGTGATTGATTAATACAGTCTATCATTTATTAGTAAAAATAATACGGGGGAGAGAAGGGGCTTATTTGAGAAGGGGGGTGGTTAATAGAGGATTTACAGTACCTACGAATAATAGAGTATAGCACCTTTAAACTCTCTGCTAAGAACCATAACCAAACTGCCACGGGTATTTCAAAATAGATAGTAACTATATAAACTGAAAATCAACGTAGGTTCTTAAGTTTGCTTTCCAGAAAGCCGCACACAACTAGCGAAGGAGTTTACTTCAAACTACTCAATTTCAAAACCTTTCCCACCTTTCCTGGTTTACGAGGTACTGTTTAAGTTGCCTGAAAGTTATCTCGCCGAAAGCTATGAATGTATTTCGTCCGGATCGCCCGAAATGTCTCCAAATGTGTCCGGGCGATTGAGAAGATCAGTATCTCGAAACATGTTTGGTGCGACGCGGACAAATCCCCGTCCACACTGGTGCAATTGCAAGATCATGAACTGAACACTCTGAAGTGTATAAATATAGGCTGATCCTCATATAAACGACCGGATCATCTTAATCGCCCCCAAAAATCGAAGCAACGGAGTCGATCCTGACTGTTATATGGAAACCAAGTAGCCACGTAGCAAAGAAGGCACTTCACATAGCGTATTGATAAACTTTGAAGGGCAATGATAGCGTAGCTATGTATGTAAAGACATCAGCTTCAATGAACTTTAGGAGGAGTAACTTCAGGCTACTTGACCGTAGTAAGTTGCTTGCGACACTGGTCTGGAGAATTTGTTCATCGTTAGTGATCAATTGCTACATTCTCGTTATACCAAACGGTATAAGGAGAAAGGAAATGTTGGTCTATATTAGCCTCCCACGGATACGTTCTTAGGTGTTAGTCACGCGTTCCTGCCCCACGAACCCCTAAGAACGTTTGCGTTGGAGGCTAGGTCACTATTGGCGTCGGACTGGGTCGGTGTTGTCTCGAACTGCTCTATAGGGCTGGATTAGATATGATGTCACTTTTTTCATTCACCATTTTCATAAAAACCATAGTACACCTTTCCCGCCCCCCCCCCCAAAAAAAACAAACAAACAAACAAACAATCTACATAATCATTGTTTCCAATTTCTCCTGGGTATTACAGTGGTCCCTAGAGAAATCGAAGACAATGGTTATGCAAAATTATGGGGGAAAAACAAGGTGCATTATGGTCTATGTGAAAATGGTCAGAGAATTGGCGAATATTAAGTTCTGCAAGAAACTGGGACAAATAGACCCAAAATGCAATTCGAAACAACACCGTTCAACCCAGTCTGAAGGTCAGACTCAAAATGGCTAGTTGGGGCCGAAAGGGTTAAACAGGTGCAACACAAATGCCAGATGATACTATGTATTAAACAATTAAAAGGAAAGTACTACAAGTACATTACTACCTAATCAACTGAAGTTACCGATGAAAAAGAAATAATATTAATAACCTCCACTAACGGCCGCCTCTCCACAACGGGCACTTTTTTTTGGTAGACAGTACATGCATTGACTCTTGTTTAAACCTCTCTACAACGACGAGTTTCTTTTCTCCCTAAGGTGGCCGTACAGGTGAGGTTCAACTTTGTATTATTTCATAATACTCTCTTGTCATTTCTTGTACACGACAGAGTCAGAGGAAGAACGGTGCCTCAAATGGCGACAGAAATACAACATTGGGCGACTCTAAAACTTGCATCTACTTGACAATTATTCCTCCAGCCCGAACGGGCTCTGAGCTAATAGCGGCCGAATGGGCTATTGACTCAGAGGCTATTTGGGCGAGAGGAATAATCGTCTTAGTAAAATCCAACTAGTTGGTCAAAAATATCGAGACAAAACAACTTTAGCTAGCAAAACGCGATTCAGACGCCAAGGTATCCAAGAAGAGATCACCTGAACAAAAAAAACAGCTTACTTCTCTCAAAGCCGACCCTGAAATTTGTCATCGTGCAAGAAAAATCCTTATGGTCCCTTTCAGTTTGGATGGTGCCAAAAGGGGGAACGGAAAACGAACACGGAGAACGGGGAAATCCAAAATGGGAACAAAATAGACAATTAAAGAGAACTTACTGATAGAGCTGGGGTCCAAGTTAGGTTAACGTCTTGTTCCGATTTTTCATTTTTCCCGTTCCCCACTGCCCGTTCCCCGCTTCCTGTTCCTCGTTCCCCGTTCCATCCCTTTCAGTTTCCGTCGTTATCAATAGGGAGCTTAAGCAACAACGATGGCGACGGCTACGAAAACGTCACTTAAAAAATGAATTCTCGCTGCATCAACCATTATCGCGGTAATTCCATCTCGTTAACTTCGTCAAATGTGGGCAAAGGTTTTTGGAGATAAATTCTAAAGGGTTGAATCAAGTTCAGGAAAAGAACAAGAAAGTTGCAGTTTTGTGTTCCCGTCCTCGACAAAACGTGAAATTAGGCACTTTTACTAAAAAAGTGTGATGCAGGTTTTGCTAGTCTAAACCTGTTGCTTTTTTGCAGTTCTCGTTACCGTCGCAGTCGTCGTTGCTTAAGCTCCCTAATAACAGGGCCCCACAGAGTTTTTTTTTTATTTTTTTAATTATAGATAAATACTACGACTAGCATCGTGTGGAACTAAATCTTTGCGGGAGTTAAAATTCCCGAGTGGGCGATGTTTGCGGGAACTAATTTTGGCGATGGGTTATTAAGACAAGTTCCTCTTTTTCTGAAAAGGACTCGGAGCTAATGTCTGAAATTTCAACAAGCTGCATACAACACTCTGTTACGTACTTATTTAAGAAAACTGCGGTTTTACGGCAATGCCATTCTAAGTCATTCAGTTGTATTGCATTTCTATCTTGGTTGATTGTTCCTATTCGTCTTTCACAGTCTCTGTTCCGCAATAACGTAATCGCAAAAATTTAGTGCCACACATCTTTAAATCAGGCTTTGGGACCTCAATATTCTGTTAGTATTCGCAAGACTTTGAAGTTGAGACTGTGGCTCATCTGGTCCGTGAAACATTGAACACAACTCACGGTGTGCTTCACTGCACCAAGCTCTACACACACTGTCTTACAGGGGAAGTGTACGTAAAGCCAGTAACGTCGACACAACGGGTGAACGTGTTCCTCTTCAATTTGGTTTCTATGTTATGTTTATTTATTGAGGAAGCGCCTGTAAAAAAATGCGTAAGAACTAGTCAAGTAAGCAATGATTGGCTAACGATTGCTTTTGAATACCATCAGCCATTAATCACAAGTAAATCTTGCCCCCGCCCCCAGCCCCCAATCGATCCCAGGAATCGTTGCGCTGAAAGTTTGTGCCCATTCTTCCTTTACATTAGTTGTGGCGAATACGTGTTTGGACAAGCAGTGTTCAAATACCAAGCATGTCGAGATAACGGGATTAAGTGGCAGTGACACTCTTGAGCAACAAAATGTTGCAGTTCTTGTTCAACAAAAACAACTGCTAAACAGTGTCTTTATGAGGCCATTTACTTTGTTGAACGGGAATAAGAGATAGCTCTACGTCCTTCAAGTGACAACTTTTTTGATAACGACAGTCAGTCTTTTTTTTTTTAATGCTTAAGGTTTTAGCTGGCTTTGTTTTACTCCAACAACAAACTAGTTAGTTTCTTTCTTGTTTTCTTTTCTTGTTGTTTTATTTTTCTCTGTGCTTGAGCTTATGCCGATCAACCCCTCACTATGCTTAACAGCAACATAAAGACATCCAAAAGAAAAAACAACAGTTGTGATATATTTCACCGCTTCCTAATTTTGTTCTGAGGACAATCGAAGTGGCCGTTTCCTATGTCGCGGAAATTTACCTCGTTTTCACGGCTCGTTTTAAACCGGGGCGGATCTGCCTTTAGCCTGTACCAGGAGTTCAAATAGTAGAGCGCGGCGATCAGACGGTTCGGAGCGAGTTCTGAACGCTTAGAACAGGCTAATCCGCCTTGTTTTAAACCATGTGACATCAGACACATACTCCGCTGTTTCCAAACCATGTGATATCACACACGAATTGGAATCTCGACTACACTTTACTAATCTGCGTTTACTACTGGTACTTAAAGAACCGAGCTTAACTGAAAGGATTTGTCTCGAAAGGTCCGATTATCATTAACTACCAGATATAAGACAATATCAGTACTCACGATGATGAGTGGTTATTACCTTCTTGCATTTTCAAGCATCATGGCTTTTCTTTCGTTCAGCAGTTTTTGTCTTTCCTCAGGAAAACGTGAGAATGTAACGTCTTGCGTCTTGGTTGGTGTTGTCTAGACGAGAAAGGATAGATCTGTTAACTTCACCACCTGTCTCACCTTCCTAAGTTGGTATCCTCCTAATAGACACTGAAAGCGCCCACTTAGGGCCCTGTTCTTATGCAGTGGAACCTTGTTTAAACCTTTGAGCGATTTTCGTATGACCTTGAAAACTGGTTTCGGTAAGTGTTCGTTATTTGTTTTATCAGCTAATGAATGAAAAGATCAAGACATGGCCTCTTCGTTTTCCCGCCAAAGAAAACCCTAATGTGGAGAAGCCATTGTTCGATTCCGATTGGCTAATCTGTTGCAGTATGACGTCAAAGCGAATTATCGGTTGTTTTCTAGAAAGTTCTCGGGCATGAAGTTTTTTCACCCGAGCGTTCGCTTACCAACCAAAAGCCACGCGCGTTTGCATCCGTTCGATAAACCAATCAAATCGCCCTAATTCCGTTCGTTTGTTGTTTCTGTTTTGTTTGCGCGTTTTCATTTCAAGGTCATACGAAAATTGCTCTAAGATTCGAGGACTGCGACGGCATCGAAAACGGCAATAAAGTTAAAAAGGCCCCGTTCATATGGAGAAAACCTATTTTGGGTAGACGGGTCCCCCCTCTCTCCCAGTCCAGTCAACGTTAACGAGCGTGTAAAACGAGAAAAAAGTTGACCCATTTGCCAGAGCCCAATCCCCGTCACTGACCATGAGGATCGCGGCCTCTGGGAAGAGATTAACCAGAGCCAACAGCGCTCGCGCATGCTCTGACTGAGTTGATCTGGCCGGGCAAGCCAAAGTGTTTATATGGAGAAATGCATGTATAATGCTGTTAATATTTTGTTGTAATAATTTAAATGAGCCCATTCCTTATAAGCCCGGTGGCTTCCCTTGGGCTTCCTTGCCATTAGCTTTTTAAATATCTAGATTTTTTTTTGTACACCATTATAGCAAAACAATAAACTGAACTAAACTGAAAAAAAAAACAGTATATGATTGAAACCTCAATCTTAAATGTAGGTTTTAGTTTCCGTGAAAGATACCCACCTCGTTAGACACTCTCGCAGGTGTGATTTTAGCGTGACTGGATGACTCTGTCTTGCTGTTTTCTTTCTCAGGTACATAGCTTACTCTTCCCTCCAAAATATTAGTAATGGTTGTGTCAACACAACGTGTTCGACCTTCAGCAACAAAACAAAAATTACATTCACGAATATATAACGAATTAAGTTGTTACTACACTGCCAAAACTTCTATGTTTAGGTGTTCTTATAATCGGTTTCATACGCAAATTCCAGCTACAACTACTTCTAATGTATTATTAATTTTCAAGTCTCACTTCATTTACAGACATTGATGGCAGTGGTAGTGGTAGTGGTAGTGGTAGTGGTAGTGGTAGTGGTAGTGGTAGTGGTAGTGGTAGTGGTAGTGGTAGTGGTAGTGGTAGTGGTAGTGGTAGTGGTAGTAGTAGTGGGGTAGTGGTAGTGGTAGTGGTAAGCCAGGTAGTAGTAGTGGTAGTGTAGTGGTAGTGGTAGTAGTAGTGGTGGTGGTAGTGGTAGTGGTAGTAGTAGTGGTAATAGTAGTAGTGGTTGCTGCTTTTCCTTTGCAACTGTTAGTGCATCTTGCATGCTCAACTAATCCTCTCCTGCGATCCTCCAATATTTATGCTTGCTTATGTAAGGTAAGCCATCTCAACGCTATCAACTAGTGCAGCATTATCCAAATTATCTTTGCACTCACTCCAATCATAAGGCAGTATTCACGCAACTTGCAGCAACCTGATTTGTTGTAAGACACTGGTTTTAAACGTGGATGATGAAACGCGTAACATCGCTTTAATCAGCACGTTCTGCAGCAATGTTGCAAAAAAAGTTGCACATTTTTGTTGCATGTTTTACTATAGCTTTAGAAAACCGTGGACACCTGCAACGTTTCAGGAATGTTTAATGCGCTATGATCAATCATAACAAAGATAGTAGCCACAAAACCACAAATTAATTATCCATGTTGCTTTTGGGTCAGTTTTCCCACGTCTGATTGGCTTTTCTGAGCAACACAATAGCACTCCAGAAATATTTCTAATGTTCACGGTTTTCTGAGATTCACAGTAAACAGAGCATGGGTTTTGTACTCACTCAGATCTCTTGAAATTACTGTAGCAGGAACCTGTGGCAACACATCCTTGACTTGTTGCACCATTCGTGTTAGCCTTGTGTTGGGACTCGTATTGTTAGGGTCTTGATTTGGAGGGGTTCTACCATTTGGTGCTGGCTTGGGTTGCTGAGACAGGGCCCTTGCTTGAGCTGAAACAATCAAGGTCTTTATTATCAGGCTCTAGTTAAGATCATATTTTTATACATTCAAAACTGAACTTGGCCCCCACTGTCTGAAAGTTGATGAGTGCAATACACTGAATGAATTAATTCCCAGTGAATAGCAGTGAATATTAAAATAGTGGAGTGCGTTCTCCATTTTCATTTAAGAGTTTCTTCTTACCCCAAACAGTTTCATTTTTGCCCTCCCATCCCATTTCCTTACTTTCAACTGTAAACACAGTGTGACAGGTGTGATTGGAGTGGTGTGCCTGGAGGCTCATGCCTGGGTTGCAGAGACTGTCAGCCATGAAAGTGATTCTCTGTCCAAAGGCCAGCTAGCAGGAGCCTGCAGCTGGTCACAGTGGAGGCATCCAGACTTCTTGGACACCTGTCTTCATTACATTGCAATATGTAGTTGTTGTAGTTAATTTTTTTATCTCACTTAATTTTTATTTTTCCATTGTTTTTTGGTATGGCAATGTTGCTAATGAATTTTGAAACAAAGGAAAAACAATTATTAACCACAACATAGTTGTTGGAAAAATAATCATTTATTACAAAATCACTGTGTTTTTACTACCTGCCTGAAGATTGATTTGCTTTATTAATTCACTGACATCTTCAGATGAATAACTTGTAGGTGTCACTCCAAGAGCACTGGCCATCAACTAAAAATAATAAAATACATGTTTACTACTCTAATTTTCCCTACAAATTTGTCCCATATTTCAAGTTTCTCAATGACATATCCTACTGGTTGAAAGGCTATTGCTTAGAAATAGTACTGGTAACTACATTTATGTACATGTTACAGGTCGAAATCAAATTCAGGTTAAAATTTTTTAACCTAGGTTGATTCTCGGTATCCTTTGTCTCCTACCCCTAATTCATGAATAATATACGTGACACTGAAAAAAAAATAGAGATTGAAATGTGGCAAAAAGATAGTTTGCAAACAAGCGTGCTGGATACGAATCAAAGGCATTGTGGTAGCAACAAGTGAGTCCAAAGCCCTACTTACTTTCTGAAGATCACTACAAACATCATCTGACTTGGATTCCATAGGAGGAAGTATCCTGTGGAAAATAAACTTTAACAGTCAAACCTCCCGCAAGTGGACACCCATGGATTGGACCAGAAAAAGCTTCTGTGTAGGAAAAGGGGTCTGCTTAAGATACATTTGTATGCAGCTGCATCCATCACCAAGTGTCCACTAACAGGATCAGGGAGGAAGAGCTGCAAAATTAATAACTGAATGGGTGCATATATAAAAATGACTTCAGATACAAAATAATATAAACTGCTAGATGCTCCTTTCAAATTCCTTTTAACTGCTTGTGAAACAGAAAGGGTCCACATTTGTCTGACCAGCAGGTCACAATGTTGTTGGGTATCTGGCATTTCCTTTAATTTTTTTTAAGAACTTAAAGTTGAACAGCTTCAAAATAATGGTCTCTGTCCAATTTTTGATCAGCTCAATCACCACGTCCAGCCACAATCAGGGTTTTGTTAGAAATGGGCAACATTATTTTAGTCAGACATTGTCTAATGAGTGACTGTTATTTGCAGCACTGGGAGGTTTTCAGCCTATGCAACAAGGTGGCGTGAATGCTTTTTCACTTAAACCTTCACAGTAATAACCTCTTCTAAACCACGCGATTATATCCTATTTTTTGCTAGTAAGTAGACAACAAACACTGACCTGATGTGATAATGTGTGTATGGAACAAACATGGACCAAAACAAATCCTGCCACCATCCACTTTCCAAAACATGCTAAAACAAAAAAAAACTGAGTAGAATTGAAGCATTGTAATGACCTGCACACCAGAAGCACTCACGCCAGAACCAATAGGGTGCATAAGCAACGATAAAGACAACAAAGACAACGACAACAACAACATCAAAAAACAATTATTGGTTTTATTAGCAAGACAGCAGCTCTGTCATGCATCACCCTTCTTAGTATATTTCTTTGACGTTCACTGCACGACTATGACGTGAAACCTCCTTATATTAATATATGGCAGTGTTTTATGGAGGACATGAATGTGCACCCATGAACTTTCCTTTCTCTTTTTGAACCTAGATTAAGTTCTTAAGAATTCAACTCCAGGAGAAATTGCCTTCATTTGACCAATTGAAAGAATCCAATAGACACGATAAGGTTTGAAAGGACACAAATTCGTTTTTTAGCCACCTTTTAACTGCTATCATCGTCACATTGTTTAAGCTCTCAAATGGTGAGCTTACACCGCAGGACAGCACAAAGATGACAGCAAAACGTTTGTGTCTGACAAATGTGACAGGGCTGTTACTTGCGACTTTTGCTCTGACCTTCGCTTAACATTACTGTGTCCTGGTCTTTGTAAAAAAGTCCCATTTACTGTGGAACTCAGAAAACCGTGAACACATGAATAATTTCAGGAATGCTGATCGTGTGGTGACCAATCACATTAATGTTCAGGACACGCGAGCAAACCTCAGAACCACAAGTTACTAATTACTGTTGCTGTTTGCAGTTTAGTTTTCTCATGCCTTGTTGGCTATTTCCTTGCAATACAATAACATTCCATACATATTTCTGGTGTTCACGGTTTTGTGAGTTTCACAGTAAAGGAAGTTGAAGTTTGGCAGAATTTTTACAAAGCACTAGTTTTGTTATGCTTGTCAGACAAGGTTTGCTGTCTTCTTTCCTCTGTTGTCCTTTTGCGTAAGTTCACTAATGAACAAAACTGAATACAAAATTGCTGGAAATTGCACTTTCTCATCAGATACATGAAAGTTTTGTTTTGTGTGGTGTCATAAAATGAGCGCAACCTTATTTACAGAATGATCAAGTTTTTGATACAAAAGACCTATGGATTAGCTTATTAGGGATAAACTGGAAATCAGTAATATAAAGCGAGAAACTTACAGCAGGTATCTGGATAATCAGAGGACGTCTCACTGAGATTAAAACCTGCAAAATAACCAACCATTTTTTTTTCTTTAGAAAAACTACTTGATTTTTCCCACGAGGGATTACAATAAATCCTCAACTAAAAATGGATAAGGCCTATATGTCAAAATAAAACTGAACTCCTGCTGATATTTATGACGTAGATACTTACAGGAAGTACAGTGCTGCTGAATTGAAAACCCCAAGGGCTACAAAAGAAACAGAATTATCAAACAACTAAGACTAAATCAAACAACAAAGATAAGTAAAAAAGAGTAAATTATTATGTTGAGGCTTCTCTGAAGACAAGAAATTTATCATGCAGAACACATACTTCACACACCATGTGACACAAAACATTTTCCAAATGGCAATAACCTTTCCTTCTTTACTCTTTTATACAAATAACAAGAATGTTTTGATCTGATACATGTACTTGCAGTTCATCCAGTATTAGGGAGCTTTAGCATCAACAACAGCAATGGCAGTGAAAGGGGTGGCGATTGGTACCTCGAAAAAAGTGGGTCTCGGAAAATTTTGGCAGGATCTCAAAATCTTGGAAGCGTTTTTGATAAGTCTCAAAGTCTCGTTTTTTCATGGTTTGTTTTTACTTTTTTTGAGTCTCGAAACTTTTCACCAAAAAGTCTCAGGCTCGGATTTCTAACTAGGATCTCAGCATCTCGGCGAGTCTCGGATTTTACCATTTGCCACCCCTAGTGAAAACGTGACAAAAAGTGAATTCCTACTGCTTCAAACTTCTCCGCTCTTATTCCATCTCGTTCAATTTGTCAAATGTTGGCAAATTTTTCTGGAATTGAATTCTAAGGGACTGTATCTAATTTCAGAGAAAGAAAAATTAAATCATTGTCTCATGTTCATGTCTTTTATATAACGTGAAATTAGGAAGTGTCACATTGTAGTCGTGCAACGACGGCAAATAAATGTACAAAAAAGCATGAGTGTGATGCATGTGCAGAGTTGTTGTTTTGTTAAGCTAACAATCCTGCTTTTTTGAGCTGTTCTCGTTGCCGTCACCATCATCACTGCTAAAGCTCCAGATTATTTGGTAACCTTGTGATACCCAGCCTTCCAAAACAGGACGAACACCTTACTATAATATTATGACACTTACCTAAATTTCATGAGTCCTCTTTTTCCATTGGTGATTTGTTCTTCAGGAAACACAAGAAGAGGGGTACTAGATTCTAACAAATTGGGAGGAATTAGTGTATAATTATAGTAATATTGTTGACACAGTTTTTCATTGTTGATAGACCAAATAACCTAGAACAAAGTGGCAAAAATAACCAGTGGTTTGACTAGATAATACATCCAAAGTCATAAAATATAAAGAAAAGTGAGGATTCTACTGATTCTAAAAAAATAGAAAGGAAAATTATATTATACCACTGCTGCAACACAACAACTCTCCCTCACTAAAATACATAATTATATTCTGTACTATCATGTGTAAATAAATCTTGAATATTTGAAGCAAAACGAATTTCAACATTTGCCTTTTATTGCAATTAAAAATGTGATTGTTTAAACATATTTTGTCAAGTACAAGCAGCCATGCCCTCTTGTCCTCAATTAAACCAAAGAAAATAATCTGAGTGACTATTAATATCATGAAAAATAATAACCTGAAGTTAACATGACACAGTTCGCTGTCTAGATCTGTACCTTGTAAATATTCTTTAATGTTATCATCTATATTTTCTCTGTCTTTGTCAGAAGTAAATTCCCGGTAGCCTAAGATCCACTTTACGAGCCATGGGCAATCACATTTGCTAAACGGCTGGGAATAATAACAACAATGTTACATTGTATGATTTCCTGGAACCTGAACTTAATGTGTTCAGATGATCTACCTAACCAAAAAACTATCCACCAAAATACAGTACAAGGGGTATAGAATGGTAAATTCAAGACTTTGCTAGACTGTCAGACCTTGGTTCCAATATTTGAGACCAAGACTTAGAGATTTTTATCAATTCTGAGTCCAGACTTCTAAAAAATCCAAGCCCGAGACCCTAAGCGCCAAAAAAATTCAAGATAATGGTACAAACAAAGCTAAATAAAATGACTGAAAACACCAATAGCCCAACAATATGTGAATGCTTCTTGTTTTAATACTGTCTTAATCTATTATTAGCTCAATTCAATAAGCTGCACCCAGGAACTCTGAAAAATTCAACTCCTGAAGATCAAACAGAAGGAAAAAATGACAAATCCTTGAATCCGAGATCCATCGGCAGAAAGAAAATTGAGACTCCGAGACACAAAAATCACCTGAAAACAAGACTTCACGAACCATCAACGCTTCTGGGATTTCCAGATCAGGCCAAAATCTTCTAAGACCCACGTTTTTTGACGTACCATTCTATACCCCTAGAAGAGGTTGCATATTTAATGGAGAGTGGATGGTACAGCTGTCAAGTTAATTTGCCTGATATTACATTGTATATTTCAATAGTGTACAATAAACAAAAGAAGGCTGAAAAAAAAACTTGAATTTCAAATCATCTGCTTTGGACAAGCAGTTCTCTCTTTGCCTGTCCGATGGTCATTGCTTGTTTTTCTTAGTTAACGCTTTAGTTACAGGATGTTCGATTTGCCTGGACCCTTGCCCAGGGGACAAGTGAGTTAAAAGGTTACTTGCCCAGCAAGAAAATTTACTTGTTTCAAACAACAGGATGGTGCTTACTTTTGAGCCCTCGAAATTTCTTTTAAAGAATACAATAAAGATACAAGCTATATCAAATAATTGCCACTTATGTGAGAGGAAAGCAAGAAAAATAAAATAAAATAAAATAAAAATACATGCATGAACTGGAACAGAATGATGTAAACTATATAGTTAAATATGATTAAAATGTGCAAACTAAAATTATCTAAGTGGACTTGGTCAGTTTATGAGCCAAAACAAAAAATTAATGCTAACCATGATACTTGGAAGAATAGTTTCTATAGCAACATTATCCAAGGCTGTAACATGATTGCTGATAACAACCTGAAAATAACCACCATTAATATCCAAAAGATCCAAAAAATACCTTTATTTCATTTTCAACCAGCAGTATGTGCTCACCCAAATATCTCATTTACAAGTGTACATTGTGATTGATTACTGGTCTGAACTGTCAGCCTTCTCCACCCCTAACCATCCATAGGGGGAATGGGGAGGAAGAAAGAGAAAGAGTTTCTCTCCCCAACGCCCACTCTTTATATGCTACAGTTCAAGTGAAGTTGTGGTTTGTCCTATCATTTACTACTGACTGTCAGTAGCAACCATAAAAAGTAGTGACCCAGTGAAGACCAATATAATTAGAGTTTTCTGTCTATATTAATAATGTAGAGCTTACAATTCTGGATGCAAACGCTCCCTGAAATTTGCAAATTTTATTAGCAAATTCCATCACCGGAAAACCAGCTAAACTTTTCAACAGAGGTAGGTCCCAAACAAAGGTTCCACGCCTCCCCAGTTTGGATTATGACTGCCTCATTTTGAATTTTCTAGATCTGCCCCTGACTCATCCCCAGTCGTCTCTCATTATTAGTATTCAGCGTGGAAGACTAGAATGGGCTCTTTAACAAAGGGAATGACAGGAAGGAAGAAGGGAGAAGGGAGAGACTCCCTCCACCCCTCCTCTCGCCTTCCCATCTTCCCCGCACACATAACCCAAGCGCTTCCCTAAAAAAAATGAGTAGAGACAACTTTATAATAGGGATGACTGGGGACAAGTCAGGATCTGCACCAGGCTAATGTCAGCAGTCTAAAATATTTAAGATTACTGCAAAAAAGTGCCGAGCTTCATTATGATAATAACAATGACACACCGTACATCAACATTGATACCTTATGTTGGCCTTTAATGTAATTTTCATATCCTTCTTGAGTAACAGCAACTCCAAGTATGGCAGAGGAAACCCTAAATAGAAGCCTACGAAAAGCGTTTTTCTTGTAAAAAGTTTGCAGAAATCACGTTAAAAATAACATGCTAATCGTCAATATCTTAACACTTTTATCCAAGTATCCAGTGGAACCTCAATAATTATACATGTATAATGAAGGGCCAAAGGCTGGGACTGACAAAAATTTGTTCGCTATAACAAGGTTTTCTTATAACAAGGTTCTTTTTCATATATTTTACTATTACTGGGGCAAAGAAAATTGTCCATTATACAGAGGAGTTTGTCTTATGGAGGTTCATTATATCGAGGTTCCACTGCACCATAATTATTAAATGGAAAGATATAAGAATACCATTCAAATGGAACCTCTTTGGTACAACTTTTACCTGGTACTACTTATTTCTTCAAGCTTTTTCTTTAATTGCCCGTTATTAGGGGAGAAAGGGTTATTATGCTTTGGTCTTTACCTTTTTACAAGCGATTCTTTTGGTAGAATTGACATTATAAGAAGAAGTTGAAGCCCGAAGAAGAATCTAAATACCACAAGCAACAGACCACATGGAATATAAAACAGAAGCATGAGCAATGCTCCACCATCTGGAAATCTGAAAAAAAATGACAGAAACCCACAGAATTAACTTCCATACATGCACACAGACAAAATTATCTTGAGCACCTTATACAACAAAAAATATTAATATTAGTATTTGCCTTGCAGATTCCTAACCAAGCTTAGGGGGAAAGGCTAACGGTGGCATATACGGTTGAGAGGGCATACCTTGTTGTCCTCTAATCCCCACCATTACAATACTACAATCCCAGACAAAACTACTCGAGAAAGTTTTCCCCATCATGTCCACTTTCCTATGCAGCAAAACTCTTTCCAAAACGACGCCTTTGCGGAAAGAAAACCCCTTCCCCCAATTCAATGTTGCTTCCCACAAACGCCCAGGGATCAGGCTTTCTTTTGAATACACAACAACATTGCTTTCAGGGGAAGGGGGAGAGGGAAGAACCGGTACAGCTATGATGTTTAGAAAAATGCTGTCCAAGTTTACAATTTTCTCAACAGTTTTGTCCAACATTGTAGGCTGATTTAGCAACAGGACAGGAATGTCAGTTGACAATGGGGAAGCATGTGGAAAGGACTAAACATGACTCTTGGAACCCCAATTTGCTACTCTGCCATTGGTCAGGCCAGTTTTTTAATTTGAGTGTGCCATGGTCAACTAACATTCCTGTTCTGTTTCTAAATCAGCCTTAAACTAAACCTCCATTAAGCAGTCACCTTCTATTAAGCAGCCAGTTATAAAAGTCTATACAAATGAGTTCTCCCATAACTTGTTGTCACCTCTAAAAGCAGCCATCAAGCGTTTAATACACTTAGTTTGGCTTCATTTCAAGAATAATATGATAAAGGAAAATACATGTACAGTCCACTTGATATAGACAAATGTAGAAGCTGGTGACCTAATGTGGACCAGTAATGCTTCTCCCATCACGCATTTGTTTTAAAATAAAGTGATGTTTCTGATAAAGTTTAAGCTAATTATAACCATTAACCCCGACTGTGCAGCCACGCTCCATTTAGCGGCAACCGGCCGGTACCCAGAGGGTGGCTGCTTAATGGAGGTTCAACTGTAAAAAGACAAAAAAACAAACAAAAGAAAGGGAGGGCACTTTGCTTGGAATTGAGCCTGGGTTCATAAAGCATGAAGAGTTTTTAACATTTTATGGGTTGTTTAGTTTTGTTAAACGATTTTCTTTGCATGTAGAAAATTTGATCTCTTGAACTCATTAGTAATGTAACATTGCCTTGTAATCAGGAATAATTGTAACAATGTGTCAATTTGCATCAGACATCATCATGACCGGTTTGTTGGGAGAAAAGGCGGGACGAAAGTTTTCAGGCAAGGGCAGAAAAGCCCCTGGGTACCGACTCTCACCGGACCATTTCCAAACAGTCAAGAGAATGCTGCTTCCTGATTGGGTACAAAAAATGTCTTGTATTATTGATAGCATCCAAACGTTTTCCCAAGTCATTGGTAGTTCTTTCGTTTCTGGTTAGTAAAGTAGAAAATGAAAGTTTCCCATGCGTGCACAACCTTGGTGAACCAACCGGACATTAGTGCACAATATAGTATGGCAAGACAATAGCTGTCTTATACAAACTCACAAAAGAACTCAGGTAATGCTGTTTGCCAATTGGGCACAATAATACAAAGCATTTTTTTGTGCCCAGTCAGGAGCCAGCATTCCCTTGACCATTTGGAAATAGTCCGTTGGAAATGGTCCGGTGAGAGTTGGTACCCAGGGGCTTTACCACTTGTGTTTGAAAACTTTCGTTGCGCCTTTTCTCCCGACCAGACTGACTGCCCCTGGGTCTCCGGGATAAGTCAGACCCTAAATTAATGGCTCTCTCATTTTTGTTACAATAATGGAAAAAAACAATACTGGAGTCAATGCCCGGGAGGGGGGGGGGGGGGTACTGCCATATATGGGCTATATAGGTATGTGCCGCTGTGAAGGGTATGGTTTTCAAGCAGTTTACTCTAGGATAGAGTATATAAATCAGAGCGTTTGGCTCTAGAATGGGGTATCATTTTTCAGGAAACTGATCAGTTGGTTGAAGATTTTACCTGGACTAGGTACACAGCTACTCTAGGATAGGGGGATTTGGGGAGTTTACTCTAGTATAGGGTATCAAAATTCAGCTGAACTAGCTCTGGTAAAGGTTAAGGGTTCCAGGCTCCCAGCGGCCACATCCCCACCCAGAAATTCCTAAAGTACCCCCCCCCCCCCCCCACCGGAGTCAATGCTATCAAAAATCAAAAATCTCCTCTTTAATTTTAAGTAATTTTTCATGTTCAGTATAAAAGCAAAAACACCTATTAGTGCTAATTAACTCAAGTGGTTCCCTTGATGGTTTAGTCAGACCCCAAATTTATTATTAATGGCTCCCTAGACATTTATGACACATCAAGCGTTTGCTTTTAAATCAATATAATTGAGTGATTAGGCGGGATGTCCGGCTTTTGCTGCGAATCTTTCAGCAAATTCGTGGTGCAATGTCTAAAAGTCGACTCCCAAAAAAACCAAGAATGCTACCATCAAGGAAATTGGTATGCTTTAAAGCTGCTAAAAGCTAAGGTAAGATGACTTAACTTCGTAATCAGTAATCTTATATATATATGAACCTTACCTGCTGTGACAAAAAAGGTCTTTTAGAACCATTTTCGATCTTTAAAAATGATAGCGAAGACAATTTATCAACAGGGAGAAGTTCCGAAAAAAGACTAAATCTGTACAGCAATAAATTATTTCAGTTTTCCAGGAACAAATTACCCTCTTTGCCTTCGAGAATTCGATGATTTTCTGGTTATGAGCCCGTTATACTATTAGTCAGCAGATGTTATGATAAATGGTAATCTTGTCATGTAATTGCCAACAATGTTTCTGCGTTAGAGATCTGATGTGTCAGAAAAGAAAAAAGTTTCAAAATCATTCAGGAAAGAGCGAAAAAAGGCTAAGAATAGGAGGTTGTATTTGACATTTATTTTTTTTGTCTTTGAGAATAAAACTCTCCGAAATTTCTAAACTGGCCGCGATCCTTTTGGTCAGTTTAAGCTTGCGCGCGCATCACTTCCCGCGGGGACAATTAAAAAATCCTTGCTGTGACATCGAAAAGCACTGCACGAAACAGGAAAAAAAAAATGAATAATCGTGTTTTTAAAAAGCCTTCTTTCTATGAACAAGTTTTTAAGAAAATTACGGGATCAGTAAGTTCAGAGCTAATGCAGCTCGACGGGAATGACAATGTCACCTGAAGTACTTCAGTTCAGATCAATCTAGATCAATGCATGCAAAATCAAGATGGCTTATATTTATTCAAGACGCGAGTGCGTGGCGGAATATAAATGAGTCTGATTGTAATATTGCAAGGTTCAATGAATATAAACAAGAGCCATTCGCATCCTAGGCTCGCTGGGGTGTTTACCAAGTCACAGAACAGGCGTGAAGAAGTCATTGTAGTCGCGTTGAATCGAAGCCAAGTACAGGTTGGGACTTTTTTTACTGATATTTTAGTCTAGAACTTAGCTGAAAGGTATTTCTACTTTGTTATTTTTAGTTAAGATCATAAGCTGGTTATATTTAAATTCAAGAGGGTCTTTATCGCTGTAGACTGGTTATTTGAACAATTAACAAATTGCGTGTATTTTATTGCTGCAGTATAACACTCCAAGGAAAAAAGGAGCAAACACTTATGCGGTAGAACTCCCGAAGATTAAACCTCTTCTTAAGACCGCACACTTTCAAACCACAGGTCAAAGATTCTCAGCTTTGGTTACTTGTTCATTCGCACTCTAAACGCCTCACTGTTACTTTAATCGTAGCATGTCCACTGTAACGCCAAGAACCACGCGAACACCTGATGACTCTTCCAAGCGATGGAGCGCTCCACCTCGCTCAAACAAGACGATGGGACGAGCTGCTCGTGCTCCAGAACAAGTTCTCCGCGACGTTCGAGGCCTCAAGATGCGACGAAGAGTTTCTTTGGCCCTGGGAGATGACATTTTACGCGGAGAGCTGGAAGACATGATTTCCGCACATAGCCAGTACGCGACGACTCCAAGTGCTTTCCGCACTTACCAAGACTTCTTGATTCCTTCGGGCTCTTTAAACGATGCCGGTAGCATCCCAGGCTTGTCCTCTTCGGTTATATCAGATATCAGAGGCGCTGATACGTTGCACTACACTAAGAAAGACAGGCAACTGAGATGCAAGCTTGCTTCTGTTTATCGCTTAATGCAGATGTTTGGATGGGCAAACGGGATTTACGATCGTGCCTCCTACAGTGTGAGTACACTTATCAATTAAAAAGCACTTTTCGTGAATGGACAAGTAATTTATTGATGGTTGACAAAGTGTGCATCATGTCGAGTTCTTTAACATCTTACATGCAAGGAACATACGTACATCACACGGTACCAATACTTTGCATTCCGCTTCTTGTAATTTCTCGTCAAGTTACAATATTTTCCTGAACCCAATTTTACGAAAACTTTTTATTACTTTTACTCCAGGAATTTTTGTGTTTTTAAAAGAAATTTGACGTGTTCTTAACCTCTTCTCAAACATTTGGATAACCAAGTAGGCAAGTCTTGTTGTCTATTGATGATAAAATTTCTTAAAGGGGTTGAGAGTATAGAACTCTTCCCTTGTAGGTCTTATGCCTGGATCTTGGCAAATTTAATCATGTTAAGGATATATTTCCATACTCACGCATACAAATGAAATTTTATTGAGTGTCACTTGCCACCAAATGTGCAATGGCAATCCTTTTAGATTTATATGAGTATCAACAATTTTTTAAAAGCTCTAGCTTTTGGTATGTACATTTTCACTTAAAGACAATATTTACAAAAATCACGTAGTTACCTTTCGATGTTTCAAAAAGGTACGACTAAGACAAAGATGTCAAAGTTTATGTTAATTAGACTGTACAGTAGACTGTAAATAGAGTGAGATATATATTCAAACATACTTTTTTTATCCTATATTCGGAAATTCTTCACACATTCAGTGAATATGATTATTGTCATGTCTTTGTAATACTACGTCAACAAAACCTGGATTGGTTCAACCCCTGTAACCCATGTCTATATTTATATCGTCATTCAGGGAGGGGTTGATTTTTCTTTTTCGTGCAGTGCGCTCCTGGCATTGATAATCCTAGCAGTTTATATCAATTGTCACACATGTCAAAATTGTGAACCTACAATGTAGTTGTGTAGAGTTACTCTCCACAGTCTCTTGATACCTGTACGTGTACTTCAGTAGACAGATCACCTGCCTGGAGTTCAAGAGGTCATAGGCTCCAATCTTTTCAGGGACTTCTTTTCTTTTTTTGTCCGCCTCTCGTGACATGATGATAATTGCATCTTTCACAATATTATTATATTGAAACATTTCCCAATGAGTGCTAAATGTTGATAGGCTGAATATTTGATATACAAGAGTATGGTTTTGTCAAAATATATAACCAAGGACTTGAAAATAATTAAATTAATACAACACCAAAACATCACAAAATGGTCAGTATTCTGAGAGATTGAGAATGTAATGTATCTTTTTCCTTCTTAGCTTTTTTGGTGGGAGGGGGAAAGGAAGATTTTAGGGCTTTTAATATTGTAATGTAATTTGCAATTTTAAATATTTTATAAGGGAATGTGTCAACACCACTGTGGATAAATCTAATATCAATTTTGTAGTTTTGCGTGTATTTGTACTTTAATGGACATGTATTCAAAGGATAAATATAGAAGATATATGATCTCGATATTAAATAAAATAGTTTAGTTAGTTTTATATGATATTCATTTTTTCATGCAAGCAAGTGAATGTCTGAGTGAAAGGCTATCAATGAAAGCAGGACTTCCTGTGACTAATGAAGGCATTATCCTTTAAAATGTTGTTTATTACTAATAATAACTACACGTAAGTGACGGTAAATATTAATTGCCACCAAAAAAAATTACAATGTAATAGTATATGTTGCTCCTTTTAATTTGATACTGAGAAGAGAAAGCACAGAATTGTCCAAGATTCCTTTTGTTCTTAATCTGGATTCTACCATTTTAAAAAATATTTTTTTGATTTTATTAATTTATGTTGAATTTATGTGTTAAGAACTGGTTGACAGCTCAAAACATTTTGTTCTTTTCAGTATTTTTCTTCTGATTTTGTAGTAACAAAAAAATGACAAATAATAAATTATCTGAACAAGTTTACAATCTCTAATGATTGCACAAAGACTTCCAGTCATTATTCATAGTTGTCTGTAACAGTTTTTACTCAAGCAAATGCTACGTGACCATAGAATAACTGCATGCCACAGGTTTTGTTTCTAAGCTCAAGCCTAAGACTGTATATAATCCTGTCAGAACCATCCTCAGAGACCAATGGGCAGTCAGCTGGATTAGTCGGAAGAAAAGGCAGGACAAAATTTTTCAAGCATGTCACAACCTGTGTAGTAGAGATTAGTTTTCACTACTCTGAGAGTTCCAGTAACAAAGTACAATGTAGCGGTGCAGAGCCGCTATAAGCTTTGTTTGCAAATAAATTACCTTGGACGTCACTACAAATAAATGATTTTTATGATAATATTTTTTGGATAATTATTAGTAGTTTGGAATTATTATTAAAATGTGGTGTGAAAAGCATTTTTTGATAGCTATTGTTATGCCATTTTACTGCTTGTTTCTTATTCTGTGTCTACCAAAACCTGTCAGTTATCAGTGAAGGTCATGATTTTGAAGTCCTGTTTAGCTGGTTCTCAGCTTTTTGAGTTTTTTTCCCCAAGATCAGGTTCTATGTCAGGTTGATTTGTAAAATTGATAATTGGATTGTCAGTTTTACAATAATTGTTAGTAATTTATCACTCTTACAACAGACCTTTTTCATTACACTCTCCATCTTTGCATGCGCTATAGGATTGATTGGAAAAATGCAATGTCCCGTGGTATTTCAGAGGGCAAATTAGTGCTAAAATTTGCCAAATCCCGGTGATGTTTGTTTTTTCTCTCAAAATGTGATGAGGATTTAATAAACAGGCAAGATGTACAGTTTGAGTTTTGCCAAGTTTTACGTCTTTATTGTTTGCTGTGAGGACATCTACGGTTGCTACATGTACTGCGCCCAAAAAAATAACAGTTATGATCACTTCTACCCATAACTTGCCATTATGAATATCATCTTTGAGATAAAAAATTTGCTTTTTTCTGTTGTTAAGAATAAACAAACTTGAGCGCGATTTCTTATATAGACTGATTTTATCACTCGTTTGCCCCCTTGAGAAACCATATGACATTGCTTTTATCCCATCAATCCTAAAGCCCGTGTAGAGGTGGCGGGTATTGTGAATAAGGTGTATTGTTATGGTAGATTAGGAAGCTTAAGAAATTAGTTGAAACTTTTCCTAATTTGTAATTTCCTTGCAGGTTTGTGCAACTGGTGATGACAATGAAGAGAAACGATATTTTATTGCTCCAACTGGTCTTCTTTTCGGTGAAGTGACGGCGTCTTCGATTTTGAAAGTTGACCACAAAGGGAACATTGTTGAACAGGGAAATACCAACTTGGGTGTGTCCAAGACAGTGTTTGATCTTCATGTGACCATTCACTCAGCAAGAAAAGATGCTAAGTGTGTTCTATTTTTAACTGCTGATTCTGTGAATGTGGTAAGTATTGTACCATAATAATAATACTAATAATAATAATAATAATTAATATTAATATTAACAATAACAATAACAATAATGATGATGATAATAATATCTAATGATTTGTATAGCTCCAAAAACTATAAGTCCAATGGCGCCTTACAAAAATCAATATAAAAATTAGTACAATGTACAATGATAAATGATAGATGAGTGAAAATGTTTTCAACAACAACGACAACAACAACAAAACTATCATGGGGGGCCGATAACAAAACTGCCAGAGATTTGATATAAAAGTAGCTTCTTCTGATTCTTAGAATGTAAACTTATCCTTGGAAACCAAGGGACAGCCAACTGGGATGAATAACATACAGTGTATAAACAAAGTCGATAACTGCTGAACTGCAAAGTTTACAAGAAAAACTGGTGTGCCCAGCATCTTAACCCTTTAGGTACCAAGATAGACCAATATTGATTTTCTCCTAACAACAACAGCATATGCTCAAGAGTAAAGGTTATGAGAATTACTAAATTAATTACCAAAGGGAGAACACTATGATCTTAAGCCAAAATTCTCTCAGCTGTTCTTAAAACAAGTGTGTGGAGATCAGTCGTGAGAATTTGTATGTGGATCTTGGGACTTACAGGGTTAATTGGGGGATACCTTATAACCCTGGTTAGTAACGTCTGTGAAGCAGTGCCAAGACCCTGGTTCTGGGCCCCCAATGGACTTAACAGAAGTGCGTTTACTGGAAGTACATTAAAAGATTCCTATAACCCAATAAAATGGCAAATTGACAATGGTATTTTTAACAGACCAGTCAAGGCATTTGTGGGAAACCAGAACAGGGATTTCGGGGCTGGCTCACAAATGGACTGAACCAGAGGTTAGGTGTGTGGCGCAGGCCACTTTCCAGGCATTTTGGAGAGGGGTCATTTTAATAATTTAAATGTTCATTTTATTTTTATTTCACAAACAGCATAATTTATAACTGAAAAACTCAGTAACGATATTAAAAAATTTAAGTATAGGGCACCCAATATTTCACTATATATTTCACAAATTTGTGTGATTGTCATTCTTTTTTCTGTAAGGTTTCTGCAATAAAACAAGGACTTGTGCCCATCTCTCAAGAAGGAGTGGCTGTAAGTGCTGCAAACTCACTGTCATTTCTCCTCCTGTGAAAAGCTGTACAAATCTCTCTTCACATCTTCTCTACACAAAGCATCTAGATAAGCTCAGATTCGGCTTGTTTCTCTTGATCTGTCTATCATTATAAGATCAGCGTTAAGAAAGTTGTATCTGATAGCCTAGGGCTAGCAGATTTGGGGGGAATTTAAATGATACAAAAGTGCTGTACCATTATTAATCCTAATGAATTCATGTGTTGGAATTGAAAAAGGGGTTTTCGAGCTGCTCTGAGAAAGTGAATAATCATTACAATTATTATTTTTACAAATTATGCCCAAGTAATAAATTAATTAATTATGTATTTAATAAATAAATAATAATAATTTAGTAAATTATTAATCCTGCTTATCAAAATTGTGTTTTTGGCCTAGTTAAAATGATTCTTAGGCTGGTTAATGCTGACTTTCTTTGCACCCAGAAAAATTAGTCTGATTTCTTTGCATGCTTTGGAAAACAAAATGTAAATTTTCACCCAAAGAATCTGAATACACTAGGTACATTCAGTTAGGTTTAATCAAAGGAAATTATGCTAAAAGATTTTACAGCTTACTGTTTTCTGCTTCTTGTAGGTTGGCGAAGTTTCCTATCATGATTATCCTGGGATCAGCCTCGATGAAGATGCCAAAGAATCGTTAATCAACAGCTTTGGCTCTTCAAGCAGGGTATGGCTAGATTTCAAATCATGCAAATTTCTACCCCCACAGGATGCAGGGAGAATACAAAACAAAAAACTTTTACAACAAAAGTTGAATGTGCAAGTTTGAGAATGTGAAGCTCACGTACTTCCATTTCATGAATATTCAATTTTTGCAATAGCTACATGCAATAACAGGGTAAAATAAAAAAAATATAATTGTTTTAAAGCATGTTGTCTGTAAGCAGGGGTTGTTATCTTTTTATTTTACTACTACATGAGAAATTTCTGCAGTTTGATTGGCCTACATACCTACATGTGAAAATTACAAATCTTTTGCGGGTAGTAGTATAAACAAATAATAGCATGATTTGTACGTGATATTTGGCATAAAAACCACTCGTGATATTTCAAAATTATCTCAAATTTCACTTGCCTAACGGCTCGTGAAATTACGTATAACAATTTGGAAGTATCACTTGTGGTAGGTAAGCCAAAAATCACTACTAATCATGCTATTACCTATACAAATACTATTTTATAATTTGTTTTTCTGTCCTTCAGGTTTTGGTACTCAGAAACTATGGTGCCATTTGTGTTGGGGAGACAATAGAAGAGACAACCTACCTAGCTCATCTACTTGTAACTGCTTGTAATCAACAGGTATTATACTCTCTGGCTAATAATTGTGGTGTAGAAAAATCTTCATGGTGGTTATTTGAATGTCATTATAGTACATTGCTACTGTCAACTCCCGTTAGATTGTCCTTAATAGAGACCTTAAGAGTCAAGGACAAAGACAAGTTGACTGAGAGTTTTTTTATTTTTTTTTAACATATTCTCAAAAAGTACACACCCCGCAAAGCTTCATTTTATTTTATTTTTTTTGTTTTTGTTTTTGTTTTGTTTTTCCCAATCGAAAAAGGCCTAAAGGGAAGAAGCCAAGAAAAGAAGAGTCCTGAGCAGGGAGTGCAAAGTGTGGGAGGTGGGAGGTTTGAATCCCCCCGCCCCCTCCCCACTTAATGCCTTATGGACAGTTTCTTTCCACCAAATGTGTTACAGTTATGCCAGGAAGAACATTAGCCCTGATGCAAAGTCTTTTTTCTTTATCCTTGCCACTTTCTCTATCAACGTAATATAACTAGGTAATTTTTTTCTCTTTGCCTGTAGGTATATTTTATTGACGTAGTAACTGGTGTTTTCTATAGGCAATTGCAATGAAAGCTGGGATGGACGAGTTGCGCATTATCGATGATGATGTTAAAGAGCAAATGATGAGTGCCTTTAATGGGGGCCTGGATGCTAATGAGAACCAACATAAGCTAGCCGAATTGAACTTTGAAGCCTGGATGCGTCAGTTAGAT
The DNA here is from genome assembly GCF_958299795.1 of Porites lutea. Taxonomy (NCBI): domain Eukaryota; kingdom Metazoa; phylum Cnidaria; class Anthozoa; order Scleractinia; family Poritidae; genus Porites; species Porites lutea. Next base: position 28,636,737 of record NC_133204.1, read on the forward strand.
GCCAAGGTAAAAATCATTGTGCAAGTGCTATGCAACTTTACATACAGTAGTTAGGCAGTAGGTTGTAAGTGTTGTACATACCGCATAAGACTATTTCATCAAGTTAAAACTTTTGAGTACGTTTTCTTATACAATCACTACTTCAGATTTACTAAAAATAAAAACACATTTCCATATTTCACATTTCTTTCCCCATACCTCCCCCGAATACCTCCCCAATTCTGGAGGTAAAAGCCCCGGGAAGGCGTCTTCCCAGGCCTTCTCGGGTAATCCATTTTGGTGACGTAGCCGAGAATAACGTAGCCTACGTACACTGTAGCTGGTGGATTGTTATGCGTGGGACACTTTCTAGCAGCACATTTTATTTGACTTGTCCCGAATCAGAATCCTCTCGATGCTCCTCCTCCTTAAAAAAACACTGCATTCGCCCGCTAATCCCGCCAGCTATGCAGGCTAAGACGAACGTCACAAACTCGGTCGGACCATGTGACCGGAAACGTAAGGCCACCCGGAATAATGAGGCGTAGGGAATAGGCAAGGGGTTATAGAGGCATCCCGGTCCCTACGTAATTTTCATTTAGCCGTAACGATATTTGATAGGGCTGCTCTGTTCAGGGTTCGTACAGAGTCTTGAATTCTTGAAAAAGTCTTGAGATTTGCCCAGCAATTTTCCAGACCTGGAAAAAGTCTTGAAAATAGCGATAAAGTCTGGAAAATGGTAAAAAGTCTTGAGTATTTTCAAAGCAACAATTGCTTTTTAAGTGAATTCGTTTATTGTTTTTGTCAAATCTTATTCAATCTTGGCCTTATACGTTTCTTTGCATCATGCAAAAAGCTTTCTTCCCGCTTTTATTGATCACCTATTCGATAACCTAGTGTCTGGAAAAAGAAATTATTGTTTTGGTAAAAGGTCTGGAAAAAATCTGTACGAACCCTGTATGATACATTTTCCCACTATACGATACGTCACTGTAACCTCTCCTTTATTCGCCTACGAAACTTTGAAGCCAAACTATTCCCAAGCTTTTGACTTCTATCAAGCATTTCAAATCTGTGCTTATTCGAAGAAGTACGGTTTACTGGATTTGAATCTCAAGACGTCACTTGTTTGCCAATGATTGCACAGGTGTCCACTCTAGACTTTCAGCAGACATGCAATATTACTGTAGACTTATGAGACTCCTTTCTCGCATGGGGTGATTTTCGCACTGGCTCACCTGTTTCGCTTGCTCAGGAAAAATGAGGGATTTCTCGAAGTCTTACATGTATATTGCTGTGTCTCTAGCAGTCCCGTTCGTACTCATCTCAAGTTCGTACTCTTAGGGTTGCAAGACTGGTTACAACTACAGAAACGCTGACATCTTCAAGAAACCAGAAGAGAAGGAGTCTAAGGCACGCGAGACTGCCCCACCCAAGGCCTATAACGCGCGCACAGACTTTGCATTCTACTGGAAGACAGATGGGCATCCTGTGCGGCGTACTCAATCTCTGGGACGTGGGAACACTTACAGGTAAAGGGATACGTTCTGTGGCCCCTTCTTTTATGCCCTCTATTTTTGGCCCAAAAAGACGTTCATTTACCCCATATCTGAATAATCAAAATGCTATGTTGATAGAGAGATTTAAAGTCACGTTCACGGCAAACGTCAGATTCAAGTCGAGAAATTCTCAAAATAGGAAATGAGCAGATAAAAACAGCTCAAAACAATTCTTATGGATAAAACCGGCGGGAATCTGCTGATTTCCCTGTAGTTATAATGAACAGTAAGCTGAAAGTACAGGGAGAAGTCGGTCACGTGGTACAAACTCACGTTTGCCGTTCTAATGCCAACTACGAGCCATCTTCCATCTTTTAGAGATTGTTTCCCTAGTTTTGTGTCTTTTTGTGCGAGTAGCCATTATACATGTATGCATTACTGAAGTTACAAGTGCTGAATAAAAAGTGACAAAAAACGGGACATGTTGACTGCTAACTTTTTTCGTGTACTTAGCAGTTTACGAAATACAAGTTACCGTATCCATTCGATTAAGTGCCGAACCTCGAATTAGCTTCCACCTTGAATAAGCACCCACCCCACCCACAAGGAAAGGTTAATAAGTGCTCAGCTTTGTGCACAGCCTTCTTGTGCAAACAAGGTTTATTTGCCTGAAAATAAAAAAATAATTTTGATATCAATGGCTTTGTACTTAGCTTTGAAGCAGATGCATGGGGAAACTTGGAGCAACGTCTTGTTCAATACTCATGAATAAAGAGTTTGATTAAATTTATTCTTCTTTTTCCTTGTTGCTAGGAGTCGACTCAAGTGGCTCAATGCGCCAGTCAAAGCCACTGAGTACAAGATGGAGCGAGAATTGGACAACTCAGAGCCTGTGCTGATTAAGGACATGAAGCCAGAAAATGAAGACAAAGATGAGGAGGTAATTGTGCACTACAATGGCAAATTCATAATAATAGTGATAATGATAATGATAATTAATGGTAATGATAATGACAATAATAATAATGATAATGATAATAATAATAATAATAATAATAGTGATGATGATGATGATAATTAGAACGTGGGTCATTATTAACTCTGACAAAATATCAGGGATTAACAATTGAAAAAATGTTGTGCGGGGAGAAGATAGAGTTTGAGGGCAAGTGTCTCGAGATAGTGAGTGAGGGGTGAGGTATTTGCAGTACAAGGTTAGCACTGTGCATGGGTAGCGAATGCTAAAAACCAACATTTCTAAATACCAATTCGATCCGGAATGCTCGAGCGTTTAATACATGAGCCCCTGGCTCGGGAGATTGGGCAACCACTCCTCACGCTATCGAGCTTAAATAAAATTAATTTAATTTAATTTAATTTAATTTTTTAATTTTAATTGACTATTCACAACTCACATCTTTTGTACTTTTTATATGATGGAAGTGCGGATTGGCCCTCCTGCACTTCCTGCTTGATGTACAGTGTCGTGTTCTTGCCTGTTCGCTGCAAAAAGTCTATTCATGCTTCAAAATCGGACTTATTACAATCCTGATTCTAGTTGGGCTGAATTGGTTTTGTTGTATTGCTCGAATTTGGCTCTTTTTTTCATTACAGGTATTTATCACCACGAAAGTCGTTTCGGTTAATGAGTCTGCCCCGGAACCGGAAGTCACAGAGGAGGTGGTGACGTTTGTCCAAGCAGAGAAACGACACTTCGAGCCACAAGACATTCAGTTCATTCTTGATGACTCTCAAGGTGACCTGGATGCTAACGTTCGTCTGGTACGCGAACCGGTTGGTGTTGTGCGTAGGAAGTCTGGTAACAAGGTGAAGAAGCGACGAAGCTTCAGAGAGAAGTTCAAGAGACTGAGCGTCGGGTAGTAAAACAACATAATTGTCTTGTCCAAAGCCTCCAAACCACGCCAGTGTTTTATTTTAGAACTTTTTCGTTAAATTTCCAGCTAAATTCGTCCCTCTTCATTTGTGTAGACATTTTTCTTTTCAAAGAGTATCAGTGTGGGATGACCTTCTGTAAAGGCTTGTTTGTATGGAGTTGGGGGAACCCAGATAGGTGAGGTAACATGCGGCGGGTCACGCACCCCACCTATCACGTAAACGTGATCAAATTAAAATGAGATATTATGTGGACAGGGCCCACCCCCCAAGCGGGTTACCTCACCTACCTGGGGTCCCCCACCTCCGTGTAAACAGGCCCTTAGACAGTTATCGACTAAGGTGGCGTTCACACTTGATCCCTGGGCACGATGCTAGAGCACGGTTCTTGCTAGGCATTAATGTGAACACACTCTTTTTTCAAGTACCCAAGCTACAGTGAATTCAGGTCCTTGTGTGCACGCTGTTTTTGTTAGTTCTGGGGCAGTCGAAAGCTTTGTTCCTGCTACTATGCTCATGTTTCAAAATGTCGTCCGACAGGGCCAAATGGAGTAGCTATGTACACAGTTGCATGTGCCGGATTATCACGTACTAAAGGTGTGAACACAACACCATGGATTTTGTGCCGGTACCGAGGCACTGGTTCCCGGGCATCAAGTGTAGACAGCCCCTTAGTTTAGTCAATTTGTCTTTGCTCTAACTTGAGCAGATCAATTTAGGTTTCCGGGAAACTACCCACCTACCCCTCCCCTAAGCTAACATTAACACTTACTTCTCACTTGGGGCAAAATGATGGCTAAGGGGAGGGGTAGGTGGGTAGTTTCCCAGAAACTTAAATTGATCCACTTGAGCTTTGCGATGTTAATTTAGTATACGTGTACTGAGAAGTTCAAAGGTGAAATTTGCCTGTGACATACAATTGAATTATCGACAATTTAGATTTCTCTAAATTTCTGCTTTGTGAGTTGTGTCACATCTTATTACCGTTGAAAATCAATTTTCAAGGGATACTTTTAAAAAAGATAAGTTTTTAAGAAACCTTTTTTTGGTTAAACTTAAAATTTTCTAGTTTTTAAAACTAATTTCAGTGTTGTGGGTCTTTGACGTAAGTTTAGTAAGAAAATTCGTTTCTTATTCAGGACCCTTTTCCGAGCAATTTTGAACTTTATCAATTCATTGTAGCCTGTTATTTGGGAGTTTGAGCGAGGCCACATAAATTTAATTTAATTTAATTGGGCTATTCCAGGTTATTTAAAAGCAAGAATGTAAAGTGGTCTTTTCATAATTTTATCAATCCTGTAGTCTTTTAACAACGGGTTTATGTAGCGTTACGGGGATAAAGTTCCTCGGTTACTGCGAACTGCTGCTGCCAGTTCGCCGTTGGTTTAAGAAAGGACTGTCTATACAAGTTTACATTTTCCATTTACATTTTTTAGCTTCTACTGAAGCTGAAACCAGCAAACAGTAAGCTTATGAAAAGACCGGAAACAATGCTCACGTGGCTACAGTTAGTTACACAATAAAAGTTACACCATAAAAGTTTAAAAAGAATAGATTCAGTGTGTTTTTATTGAGGTTGTAAGCGATCTACCCCAACTAGAATAAAAAAGAATTGTAGTATTACATTTGACCTAAGTGCGCTTGATGGCTGAGGGACTGGGAGCCTGGGTCGTTGTTGTCTTGAACTGCACTATAATAAGCCATTTGCACGATGACGTCATTTTACTACTACGACCAGAATCCTTTACGTTTTTCCTTTCATATTTTTTGGTAGTCTCAGTGAGGTTTAAATAACAAAAGCCCTAATGTGCACAAGAAAGCAAAACCCTGTAGGATTATGGTCGTGGTGGCACAATGACGTCATCATGTAAATGGCCTATTGCACTATGTGACTGAAGTGCCGTGACGCAATTCGACACAACACCGACCCAGTCTCAGGAGTAACCTCACAATTCACCACTTAAGAAACGAGAAGGAAACTGGAGACGAAATGCGTCACGTAATTGTTTCTGGGATTGGTACTGACGCGCCGGGGTATTAAATAACCACAGAAGTTTTTATGTTCACCAACACGGCCGCCGTTTCATTGTTTTGTACACTAATAAAATGTGTTGATTTAGCAACAGAACGGGAACGTCAGTTGACGACGGCGCGCGCAATTCAAACAACTGGCTTGACCAAAGGCAGAGCGGCAAATTGGTCACCGGAAGGCGCGTTTAGTCCTTTCAGCACGCTTTCCCGTCGTGAACTGACGTTTGCGTACGGTTGCTAAATCAGCCCATAATATGGCCGCCGCGACGTTATGTGTAAACCGATCAATTTAATAAAAATCCCCGAAGTCTTTGCGAAAGTTAACTTGGACCAGTTCCCTTTCTCGTTTCTAAAGTGACGGATGGCCAATGAGGCATTAAGGTGACTCGACCCAGTTTTTTGGAGGGGGTACCATCCTACTTTGAAAACTTTGAAGCTCTCTGGTATCCCCACCTTTACTTTTATCGTAAGTCTAACACATAGAATGGATAACATATATGTTCACCGAGGTATGATAATTTTGGTACAGTGAGACAGGCCATCGCGTGATACATAGAGGTGTAACTCACAATTTTTAATCAATTCTCGTGCTTCTTGTTCCTTTGCAAAACAAAATCAAGAAGTGCTACACACTAAATCTACTTTCTATAAAAAAAATATCATTTTTTCATAGGTTTAATGCAAGCCAATAATTAAACCAACTCGCTGACGGGAATCCCTTCTATTTTCTTACACTAAATTATCATATCTCGGTGAGCATTCGGAAGTCAGCCAAGCGCGGTCATTGCACGCGTGCTGAACAAGAATGCTGTATAATGACAAACTAGAAACAATAGACAACTCCCAAAGCACAAACTCAGCCAAAACGCTAAAAATCTTCAATGTTTACTCAAGTTTGGGCTTATAGAAGATAATGTCACAGTTTTTCAATGACCATGAAATTCAGAATCCGGGTAGTTAGTTAATCAATTGTGGCCCTGAAAAAATTTGGAGGAAAAAAAATACGAATTTTTAAGAAAATGTTTTTTTCGTGAGACGGACTCTTAAACGCTGACAAACGTCAACAATAGCGAAAACTATATTTTCTATATGTTTGCTTTGCTCGAAATCGTGCACATTTACAAGGCCGTAAAGTGCTTTGCTGACTTGCAAGGAACCATCTGTTATAACGATGCCCAAAATAAAGGGATGAATCTCACAGTTTATTAGATATAATCGTGTAAAGTTTGCTTATCATTTACGCATAAATTATGACTTAAATTTGGAAACCGCTGAATTTCTCGAATTGGGTCTTTGCGATTTTGGTGAAACTCTGTTCAGCGCAAGGCACTAATGCGCACTATATGTAGCCGAGATATTTTCACGAAAAAATGCCGGCAACAGCAGATTTTTGACTCAGAACCTCAAAGGGGCGTGGCATTATAACCACGTGACATTTACTCCGATCGCCAAAAATTTTAAGTTATATTGTAGATTGATCTACCAGAGAGCAGAGAGCTTCAAAGTAGGATGGTACCACCCCAAAAAACTGGGTCGAGTCACCTTAACAGAAGAACACAGGGTGTCCCAAAAGTTCGTTCCTCTAAATTCATGCACCATAACTTTTGATCAAACCTTTATTTTTACATGAGATTGCTAGAAGATGTTTATTTTTCTATTGAGTACATGTATTCAGAATTTCAGTAACTGGCATGCCCTTTTGTTTTATTATTATTATTATTATTATTATTATTATTATTATTATTATTATTATTATTATTATTATTATTTATTTTTTTATTTTTTTTATCACATTCTGTAGCCGTTGCGACTTGAAGTGGGATACAGCTTGTAAACCCACAGATGATCCATTTTGAGCTTTTTTATAACAAGAGCCAGTTCAACCCCCAAACAAAATTTGTTTAGTTTAGGCAGCTAGAAAAAGTATATTTTGTGTATTCATCCAAAAAAGATAATCATCCCGCCTCCTTCCACAGCAAGGTTTTGTACTTCTCTACAACATGAGACTAGCTGGGCGTTACTTTGCAGACTAAGCAGAGGTTTTTTTTTTTTTTTTTGCCATCTCAGGGGCCTTTAATTTTAAACATTTTAAACAGCTTTTCTTGATCCTTTTTTGACTTGGCTTGCTAACTATGTGAGAGCTTTCTCGTCGAGTCTTCTTTTTTGTATCTAGCCTTCTTAAAACTATTTAGCTGCTTTATTCGGAGTTTTGGTCTTCCCCTTCATTTCTTGCCGTCAAAACCTTCATCCCCTAAAATAGCTGAACGTTTTTGCGTTAAGGGGATTCATCTTTCGTGATATTCACAAAAAACAAGGAAGGAGTTCGAGCAATTCGGGCTGCAAAATACAGAAAAATGTGTGGCTGGAAAATATACTCGCGTACGCGCACCTTTGGCGCGGAAGTACACAAATCGAATATTCGAGTCAAAAAATGGACAAGTATGAAAATGGTGAATATAGATTGAAAGACAAATTTTGTTTCAATGATTTGCTTACCAAGTCCAATCTTACTGAAATACAGACTTATAAAGCAGGGGAACGAACTTTTGGGACACCCCGTAAAAGACACCGAAAATTTATTTCAAAGAGGTTTTTTAAAATACCATTTGAATGGGATATTTAATTAAAGAGATATATTCAAATCACATTCTCCTCCGACATTCTCCCTTTTGGTTTGATACAAAACTTATGAGAACAACTTTATAATTACTTCAGTCGCTTTAAAGAGTATGGAATAACTGTTCGCTTGCTCTACTTATATGATATTGTTCATCTGAGTGGGCAAACTAGAACGAGGACTTTGGATGTTTGTTACTAAAAGATCAAAAACACCGAACGACGCGAGCTGTTTTTTTCTAAACTTGTTTTGTTTTTTTTGTTTTTTTTTTTAAGGTGAACTAGAAACTTGAAATGTTATGCTTACCTCTTTGATAATTATGTTAAGTTCAAGAAAAGAAAATTCCGTCAGATGGAAATCTCCTCCTCTCTATAGTTCATTTCAATTTCTGAGGCTAGCCTCTTGAGGTACCGTGTAGAATAAATTACGGACTCGACATTTGCAAGAATTTTCAGTAGCAGAGAACAAAATATACGCAAATCCCCTTTGCTGCTAGAAGGCGTCTTCCGATACACGATGTCCAATCGGCCGGTACCTCTCTAGCAGGTAACCAATCAGATCACTCGCTTATTCTCTCAGAAGCTGATCAAAGTCTACCGACACACTGAAATATATTCAACAGAGTGCAAAATTTTCACTCCTCTTGCCAGACCCTGTCCAGTTATTCCCTTAGAGCAACTTGCAATCTTTTCGCACAGAAAGTAGGCTGTGTTCTCGGCCAATTCTCCACTGATTTTGACAAATAAGACTTCAAAGTATTTTCCTCCGTCGTTGGCTGTCAACCACCCAGGCATGGAAGGTTCAACCTTACAAGGCCTCAGTTACATATCGATGGCTTCAAATAACAGCATTCTGCCCAGAGCCATTTTCAGCTCAGTTCCTTGTGTCTCTATCTGGGGAGGATCGATGAACGATGCAGAGTGTGTATCGCAGCAACTAAAACAATCATCCGAAAATCAGCTGACTCAAGGGGAAAGTACAAATGGCGGGTGAGTCAAGAAAAACATGTTTCTCTCAAACAAAAAAACACCGCCAGCCCGTAACAGATCTGATACCCATTTTATACATAGATCGATATTGGTTACTCGCAATTCAACGTTTTTCAAATCTTGAACAATCTGTTAACCTGTTTATATTTTGGTTTAAGTGCCGTTCAAAAAAATTTCATGAGCTTTTTTTGATACTTCTACAGATTTTTTTTTTTTCAGAAGATGAATTTTTGAATTGCTAACGTCAGTGCCTTTAGGAATTTTTTCATTTTGACGATTGTGATTTCTCATTTGACAAGAACTTGAGACAATTTTTCATTCTGCTCGAGTGACACACTTCATTAAAAGAAAACAAGATACAACAGTAATTCTTTTTCTCTTGCCGAATTCATGAAAAACACTGGGCAAGGATGAACCGAGGTTACTTAATATTTGTGCACTATTACAACACGATCTTTTGGTCCGGTCCTCCTCTCTTAACATTTATTTCCCACACTTAATACAATTATTCACAATTCGCCCATTTTCTTTGTTGTTGATGTTTTGTTTTTAATGATATTTAGTCAAACATGAATGTTATTTTCTCATAAAGCTTGATCTTAGAAAAAGAAAATGAAATGAAATGAAAAGGAAAGCGCAAATAGTAAGCATTAAATTCGAATACACTCCTCCTATTTTTTTTCTTCGCCAAATAAAATAATAATTAATGACATAAAAAAATCACCATAACTATGAGAATAAATAAATCGAATTGCATCCGAGTTATGCCCTTATTTTTATTTTATTTTATTTTATTTTTCATTCGACATCTCCTTCTCGAATCTAAGAAGTAATTCCGTTCATTTTCTCAGCTAGCTGTAATTCTTTTTGGTTGAATAATTGGCAAATTTAAAAGATATGACCTTAAAATAGTTGCGATTTTGGTTACGCTATTTCTTCCATCCTTACATGGCCTCGGTTACATATCGATGGCTTCAAATAACGTGTCTTTTCTCGAGAATAAATTTCAAATTTAATATTAATCAAGATCAATTATCATCTCGAGCAACCATGAGATTAATTGAGGAAAAACGTATAAAAGTGCGTAAACGCCAAACGGAAACACTCTCCGCTTTCCTCTGATTCCCCTTGAAAATCGCGACGTATTTCTACATTCTATCTTATATTATTTACCCTTTTGATAGTACTGACCACTTACTTTGAGGTATGTCTAGTATCAAAATAGGAATGAAGGCCACCGACGACCACAGCGTTTCATTTCACTGAAGAGTTCCGTAATCAAAGATATTTGGTTGGAGTAAATTAGTTGGCCACCCCGGATGATTTTTTTTTAACCAGTTAATGTGTGCGTGTCCCTGGTGCATGTCCCTGTATGTCCCTGGCCAGTTTGATAGCAAAACAAGGTAGTCGCTTGAGTAACAATTAATTTTGAGTTTCCTATGAATAAAATGGCTATACATTTTATTTGTGATATTTTATCGGCCCTGCAATTACGTACTACTTCCCAGCAGTTAGGTGGGGAAAAAAATTACCACCGACTAGCAACACTGGAGCAAAAGAAAAAATGATTCGTAGACTGAAGAAAGGAAAGGCGGAATCAAGCGAGGGTGCGGCCAAGCGATGTGCTAATTACATTGTGAGTAATCGAGAGGGCCGGGCGATCACATGGCGGGGCTATCAATCAAAAGCATCCAGTAATATGATTGGTTTAAAATTAACAAAGTACGCCTGAGGCCGCAGATCGTTCTCTAAGGCGCGAACCATTTAACATGTAACTTTTTTTTTTACGGGGGGGGGGGGGGGGGGGGTGAGTTGTAAGGATCTGCGTGTTTAAACGATTTACTTTCTAGATCCCCAACTACTGTGTAAAGAGTCATTCGCTTCATTTCTGTCAAGAGGAATTTAATTGTTCGAGGCATGAACCCAAATTGAAAAACGTCCAGGAAATACTAGGTTCCAAGCAGTCTCTTGTTTATCTTTTGAGTCACAGTTGATCGAGAGCACGATCCAGGCGGATGGAGGGGCTAGCGACGAAGCCGCGCGCGAGGAACGCGAGGGCGGAAGTGCGAGCAAAGAAAAACTAAGAGGCTGCGATAGGGTCTTTGATCTGGCTATCTGCCGCTCTTCACGCCTCCTTAGCTGACTTTTTCCTCTCCCCGCCCCAATCTCTCCTCTTTTTACCATATATGCATAATATTACTTTTCCCTAGGCGCGCGTGGCTGTATAGAGATTAAGTAGAACGAGCACTCGCGGTCTGAGAAGATGCTGCTGTAATTTTTGCTTCAACGGCCTACTTTTAAGGAAGAAGTCTTATTATCAGTAACAACTGCCTAAATAACAGGCACTGTAATAAGCGGCAATCGGAGAGAGAAAAGAAGTAAACCACAAGTTGGGGCAAAGTATTGTAGTTATTTTGCTGGTAAGAGCATAACTCGGCTTGCTACTGAATTGTGTGAATACTGGAGTCACTCCAATAAACTGAAATGACACCTGCATTCCTGCTATATTTCAGTCATTTGTTTGTTTGTTTGTTCCTTTTTTTTTTTTTTTTACCACTGACACTACTTTCCAATAAAGTTCAGTTTGTAATGTAACGAAGCCTGACACTATAGGTGACGTTTTTTATTTATTTGTTTACTGATATTCTACTGCCAGAAATTAGGAATTCATGCGTGGTCTCCGCGACTAAAACGCCAGTGTTATTAATTACCATGTTCTTTAGGAAACTCAATTGTCTCTTGGCGGAAAAATATTCACTATCATTTGGGCCAAGTTTCTTTTCTTTAATTTGTAATGTTTTTATTCTACGCGCGCAAAAATCACTAAAACAACATTATGGTTAGCGCTCCCTGATAAAATGTGCCTGATACTTTATTCTTCATAATTCTTCAAGAGCTTTCTGTGTATTAAAAAAGGTCCTAAGTGATGACTTTTGCACCGAATTCACCTAAAAGAGCATTATCTTCGTGACATAGCCATAGCACGGGGGAACGCAATGGGCCCTTGAAGAAGAAGGGAAAAGAACCACAAAATAGTGCACATTCTTCCCTTCTTTCTCTCCTCCCCCCTCCCCTCTCCCCCTCACACACTCTTAATTCATGTATCTTGAATCACTCCTATCCCGTCTCCTCCAAACACCTGACGCGTAGGTTATTAATTTACTCACCCGTTTTCCCCAGTCCTCCCCCTCCAGAACAACCACCCTCCTCGGAGGACCCTGCAGATGCTTGGTTTAACGCAGCTGGGATCCTTTTGTCCCTCAAACACGCGGCGGCGGAAAGGAGCGCTAGGATGGGGGCCCCAATGGAAATGGTACAGTGGACCCCTCCTGGAAGTGATCCTTCAATTACGCAGCAACAGGTTTGTAATTTATTTGCCCGGGGGTGAGTTAAATCTAATCATTTATTTTAAATTCTTCTTTATCACTCCGAATGGCAAAACCATCGACTCAAAGCAAAGAGACAAGTCATAATTTATGAAACAAAGACAAAATTAAAAACGAATCTGGCCTTAATGCTGTCCTTTTTAACTTTCTTCCTTTTTGCCTGAAGGTGCTTCGTTTTGGCTTTCTCTTAGACATTAATTGCCCTTTTTTGTATGGTCTTCGTCGATTACGTGGTCTCCTCAGAAAACGAATACTTTTTTTGTGTTAATGATATATGAAATAAATCATATATGAACTGCGAAAATGAAATGAAAATGAAGAAATGATCGTCGCAGTGAACGTAATGTATGCAATTGTGTAAAGAAGCCCTGATTTTTTTTCAGGCTTCTTTACGCAATTGCGGAAATTGCGTTCACTGCGACGATCATTTCTTCATTTTCAGAATATTTTTTTGTTGGAAATATAGATTGCCTGCGACGTATGGAATATTTCCAATTCAGGAAGCTTTAATATCATCACATATGATCTTTAATAGGATAAGCTAAAGGCAGCCAGGAAACTATATTCGTCACATGCAGTGAACGCTGTATTTTTCATTTGTTTTATATTTTCGTTAGATCAGTCATCTACCATTGAATGGATTTTCCTCTCCAACTGATACTGCAGCGTTCCTGTCAAGTGCGATAGGTGGCCAAAGCGACTCCGAGTGTCCTCAGGATTTCTACTCGGGGGAGGTCTTTCAGGAGGAGACTTTTCCAGCTCACGGTCATAGCTCCAGCCAATTAGGGTCCAAGCCTAACAAGTGTCGCCTGTGTGATAAAGTGTACGCCCGGCCGTCCACCTTGCGAACGCACATGCGCACCCACTCTGGGGAGAAGCCGTATCAGTGCCACATCTGTTTAAAGTCCTTCTCACAAGATGCTAATCTAACAGCCCATCTGCGAATCCATTCGGGTGAAAAGCCATTCAAATGTTTGGTTTGCGATCGCAGGTAAGTAAAAATTAATGCAGAAGTGACCAAATAGAAGTTGCTAATACGCGCGTTTATCGCAGTTAGCCCGAATTTCAGCCGTCTCCCCAAGTCTCAAACTCCCAAGAGAGACATCATCTCTCTTGGAAGTTTGCGACGCAAGGAGGCGGCTGAAATTCAGGTTGTTATCGCATCAGCCAGCGAGAGAAAATGAACGCTCGGGCTACAATAAAAATGAAAAAGTAATTGAAACAATTCGAAAGACCTTTTCTCAGTACTAAATATTAAAGAGAAGAAATATTAAATTAAATAAAAAATATAAACACCCGGTGCAATACAGGCTCCGGTAAGTTTATTACAATTTAACTCTTTCACCTTGATTGCACCAGCAGAACTCAGTGACTAGTGCATCAAAAACAGGTTGTGTAGTTTTATTCCATGAAGTGTAACGTTGCCATGAAAAGAAGAATAGTTTTCAGAAATAAATTATCTGTCATTTCGAGACACACTGTAGAAATTAAAAAGTTGATACATTTCTTTTTATCGGGAATTTTAGTCTTGTAATGACGCGAGAGTATTGTTCATTCGCAAAGCGAATTACGTCAAGGAACTTGACCTTTTTAAGTTAAGGGAGTAAATACGCGTTACAATTTAAAAATCAGTCATAGTCAGGCATTCTTGGCCCTATACTTAAAAAGAATAGGGAAGATAGAGGTTAAACTAGAATTTTTACTTCTGCACCATCTTTAGGTTTGCCCAGTCCTCTTCAGTGACCACCCACATGCGTACGCATACTGGAGAGCGTCCATACCGCTGTAAAATGTGTTCCCGTGGATTTGCTGACAGCTCCACGCTGACCAAACACCTGCGGACTCACACTGGGGAGAAGCCATACAAGTGTAAGATTTGCCAGCTCAAGTTTTCGCAGTCAGGAAACCTGAATCGCCATATGCGTGTGCATGAGCATTGACCTAAAGCGCATCTGCCGTTTGCATATGTTGCCATGCAAGTTCATCTTCGTTATTAATTTTTCAGCATTTTGTAAAATGTATTTTAATTCTTTCTGGGACATTTTCAGGCAAACTTAGTCGTAATTGATACCAGACTAAACTCAAGTTTTTTTAAAGTAGTTAATGTTATCTTTATTAATTATTGGAATGGAGGTACCTGAATCAAATATTTAGGACGTAAGATTCTCGAATGCTTTGGTCTTATTACCTAAGAGCAATTTTTTTGCACAAGGAAGATTTTTTTTTCTCCATTTATTTGTTTTAAAGTAAAAGATATTCTTTTTCTTTCAGTTCGTATCCTCGTCTGAATAAGATGATGATCATTAAAAAACAACAGCAACAATCACCTTCCTTTTCAGTACACAAGCGTCCCAAACTAAGTTATATGTGAGCGCATGTTAAAAATTAATTCATCTTCAGGGAAAAAAGTGCTTGGGGCGCCGGTGCTTTTTTTATTCAGATATGTTACCTTAATAGCTTGATCAACTTTGTATATAAATAAGACACTAAATGTAGACAAAGGCTCGCCTAATAGGGACGTGGTCGGACAAACGGGGTAATAATCTCTTTTCCAGATTCCAAGTCAAGAAGAGTGAGATCTGGGACGAGATTAACAAGGAAAGCGTAAGGTGGAAGTATTTCTATAGTATACATGTATACCGCTCCCATAGCTACTTGCTCGGTTGGCGACCTAATTGCAACACTGGATGCAGCTTAACTGTCTGCCAGAGATACGAAATACTGCCCCCCTCCCCCCCTCCTTCTCTCCTGTATAACAAGCCTGTATTTAGCGGACATATAGATAAAGAGGACACCAGTAAAGGTCAGCTGTCCCTTTGAACATGAATGAACATGTGAGGAAGCTCTAAGAAAATCTGCATGGAAGGTCAAGCAATAATGACAGGTTTTACTGAATGCCATTTCATTTCTTCCACGTTTTCTTAATCGTCTGGCCGTAAGGATCAGTTAATCTCTTTTTCATTAGCATTCAACATTTTTTTCTAAAGTTCGGGGCTGCACTAGATACACCACTTCTCACTGATTCGTTGTTGTTTTAGCTTTATTAGGTGAGATAAAGCCTGCGGACTGAACAGGCGCGAACGAAGTTATGCTGAAGGGATATGTAAAAGGGGACCTTCCCCGAGGGTACAGCGATCGCCAGGGATTTTTTTAACAGTAGCAAATAAAGCGAACAAATGAAATTCCAAATATTTTCTAAGCTATCCTAACTCTTTAAAATATGTAGCTACCTATCTTATATTATAAAAATTAAAATTATCCTGGATGAATAAACATATATTTCCTAGACTAAATAATATTATACATTTTCATCTCTTGGCGACAACTTCCCTATGTATCTATGATTCGTTTTCAACTCTTCTACATATACATGGCTCAGACATAATAAAACTGTATTTACAACTGTGGCCAAGGAGTTGAACTCTGAAGCACCGGGAAACCAGTCACAGCTGGACTTGAACCCGAGAGTTCCAGGTTACCTTTGGATTGGGCTGCATAGAAAAATACAGGCACCCAGAAAATGTGCGAAGGGCTTCGAGTTCTTATTACGCCCAGTCAAAATAAATTACGAACGTAATTTTAGTAAGAGGGGGTTCTCCTGTGACCATCATTAGGGAGTTTAATTCATCTCCTTCAATTCGTCAAATGTTGGTAAATTGTTTTGGGAGTTGAATTCTAAAATGTTTGTATCGAAGTTAAGGAAAAGTAAAAAAAGGCGTTGTGTTGTGTTCATGTCCACAACATAACGTGAAATTAGGCATTTTCGTGTCGTAGTCGTGCACTGACGGCAAAGAAATGTACCAAAAAAAAAATGCACGATGCGCGTGCAGAGTTGTTTCCTTGCTTATCTAAACCTATTGCTTTTCTACCGTTCTCGTTGCGGTCGCCTTCGCCGTCACCGTCGTCGTTGCTTCAGCTCCTTTTTAATATAACTCGCGGTCCCTGACAAACAAGATTACCTTGAAACTAGAGTCACACCTTTCCACAACGGTAACCTTAGAGACTGAAGTCAGTACTACGGCTGTTGTTGGGAGATGGCCGTTTTAGTTTGTAATCAGGTTACAACAAAAGTGACTAGTTCCGCTAGAACCAAATCAGTGGCCGTTGTGGAGAGGGATAAACAGACATTAGTTAGCTTAAGTGTATTTGAGCGACGCACGTCAGTGCCGGATCCAGACCTTTAAGATAAAGGGGGAGGGGGGGCGGCGGGGGCAGTCATCCAGACCCTTAGATAAGGGTGGGAGCTCCCGGGCCCCTCTCCTGGTTCCGCTACTACACGTCAACTCAACCGAACTAGACTTTTTACCTCCTTAGGCAACGGTTTTACCCAAAGGTTCGGACAAATCGTCCCTATCAGAGTAAAGACACGTCATAGAAATACAAATTAGGGAGCGTCGAGGGATATTTATAAAAGAGAAAATGCCTTACTTCTGCTTGGTGTGCGTCGCTCAAATACACCTTCGCTTAAGCTCCATGCTACGTTCCACTATCCTCTCTTGATGACGGGAAGTAGCGGTTCGCCCGTGTTTTAAGCCGCAAGAGAGGACTATGGGATAGATTCTTGTTAGTCTCTCAAATTTTGAAATTCCCGAACAAAAACTGTCCAAATTAATTCTTACGAATGAAATTTACAGGAAACTAAATATTTTATAATACATGATATAAACAGTATACGACAAGTAAAAAACTTGGTCAGATGGTACAATGTGACGTCTGCAGATTGTTGTAAACGTCATCCTAGAACTCTACAATGTCTCACTATCTTTTCTTGGGTGGCCGTTAGTAACGGTTCTACTCTAAGTTCGACTGTGTGTTTTAAAGACATTTTTTAACACAGTACGCCGGTGCAATGTGTTTTGTCTGGATGCCTTGCAACTATTTTCACATCACAGGAGTTAAGTACTTGGCGTTCCTATAGGCTCAGCAATATGTATTTCTACAGTCAGTGATGTTTAATTTCAAACCCATGTGGGGGGGGGGGGGGGGCTTACTCCCTTATATTTACCTTATAGCTATGTGCCGCGCCAACGGGTATGGTTTTTGCGCAGGTTTGGTCTGAAAACGAATATAGGCTTCTAGTTTGGTCTGAATTCGGTAATGGCTTTCTAGGGAATACGGGAAAGCATGAACGTATTTGTCGATTCAATTCCAAATGAATAAAAAAGAATGAGTAATATGCGAATTCGACATAGTTTTAAGAAATGTTTTAGTTGGCGTCCAAATCTAAGTAATGGTAACATAATTTCTGCCTGCGCCAGGTCTGAAGACGGGTATGGTTTTTTGCCAGGTCTGAAAACGAGTGTGGAAAATGAAAATTTTTTGGTCTGAAATTGGATCAGGATTTGGGGAACCGTGCGCCCCACCAAGAATTCCCAGGAATACCCACCCCCCCCCCGGATTTCAGATTTGGACTCAGTTATTTTCAGAAATGTTGTCTTTCTTGTTATTTGACTAAAATAATCTGATGTGACACCCATGGAACCTAATTATTTAGTAGTAGACAAATTATCAAATGCCAACGGTGTTGACTGTTGCTTAGTGGGTGTCGATGAATGTCGAACATGCGAGCTATGCCACGTAGAATCCTCAGTATAAGTAGGATATCGAGAACGACGCTCTCCGTACTCCTCGTCAAACGTGTCTCCAAGTTGACAGCAACCACACCTCGTACCCCGCTTTGCATGGGGATTGAACACATACTTGCCGTTTCTGTAGCTACACCGGAAAATCAGTTTATGGAAGGTGAAACGAAACTCGCGATTCCGTAAAGTGTATATAACAGGGTTAATACAAGAGCTTACATACTGCAGCCACTTTATCCACTGTATGGTATCCTCCCAATTGCATGAAACCCTACAATAGTACGACACTACATTGGTGATAAAAAATGGCGCCCAGCAGACAATGAACGCGCCAATCACAATCGAGAGTGTTCGCGCCAGTTTTATCTCAATCAAAACCGACCCAGTCCATTTCGCTCGATAGCTTACCACGCGGTAAATGTTTCCGTAGGAGAGGAGTATTATGAGAAGGGGGATGAAGAAACCGAGGACCACAACAAATAAAGCGTAGTTGAATTTTTTATATTCTACTCGAAATGCGGCGATGAATATAGAGAAGGTCCATACGCCTAAGACCGTCCAGCCCGCGACTTTCGTGTTTTTCATGCGATGTTTGTAAACAGTTGGGTAAACTACCGCTGCGAATCTGTAAATGAACAGAATACATTCGATAATGTCTGGAGAAAACTTGTGAATTTTCTTTGGCTTGATAAAAACGAAATTCTTATAATAAGTCAAAGAGTTAGTCAGTTAGCCAGACGGTCAGTCAGTCAGTCCTTTAGTCAGACAGCAGTCACTCTGTTAGTCAGTCAGTCAGAGAGCAGTCACTCAAATAGTCAGTCAGTCAATAATCACTGCAATCAGTTAGTCAGTCAATCAATCAGCAGTTCAGTCAGTCAGTCAAGCAGTCATTCATTTAGTCAGTAAGTAGTCAGCCGTTCAGTCAGTCAGACAATCAGTACGACAGTCAGCTAGTCATTTAGTCAGTCAGTACGTCAGCAGTCAGTCAGACAATTAGTCAGTCAGTCATTCATTCAGACACTCAGTCAGATAGATTCTCAGTCAGTTAGTCAGTCACTCAGTACGACAGTCAGCCGGTCCGTCAATCAGTCATTTAGTCAGCCAATTCATGGGTCAATTATTAGTCTTAATCGGAGCCAAGTTAGTCAGTGTTGATAAGTGAGAGAGTGAGTGCGTAGTATATAGTACCGTGTTTACTTGCATAAAGTATATCGTACATGCATTTCCACCTTATGCAGCAGTAAAGCGATCACATGACGTTCACTCACATATTGGCCGGCAAACCAAACGAAATTCTTCGCTAAATTTACACTATTCAAGTGAGTTGGATGTGAGTTAGTCTAGTCAATAAATTAATCCAGTCCGTTAGTCAGTCAGTCATGATTTAGTCACTAGATAACATTTAGCAACGAAATCTATTCTAAGCACCTGTCCAACAAGGGATATGAACGTCAAAAATACGGCATTAAGACGTTATTAACACGATTTTTTGGCAAAAAGGTGCAAACAGACACATAATACGTCGGAGGCGGCCTCTATACTTTAATTGTGACGTCAACCCCTCTACAGTCATTTTCTAAAAACAGGATACCACTGTCACTATGGTTATTACGTATTGACTAATGGCCCCATGTAAGGAAATCTAAGAAAGTGTTGGATCCTGGATTCCACGCCGTGGATTCCGAATTCTATGTAGTAGATTCCAGATTCTCTGTCAGTGGATTCTGGATTCCAGTCTTTAGTTGGATTCCGGATTCCTTGAGCTGTGTCCTGGATCCCAAAACATAGGATTCCAGATTCCAGATTCCAGAAGGCAACGTTTCCGGATTTTCTTACATGGGGCAAAACTAACTACTCTGAGTATTAAGAGGAAAAGTTATACGTAACCTGTCGATACTTATGGCAGTCATGTTCCAAATCGACGCTGTACCACATAAGATGTCAAAGATAACATAAGACTCGTACAATGGCCGGTTTCTTATACACCAACTGAGAAGAAAAAGAAACATTTGCACATCTGGCATTTCCAATACTTTAAATAATTATCGACTAAACTATTTAATCACAATGGAGTTGGGAGCAGATCTCATAAGGCTTCTGGTTCCGCGTTTAAAGATAAACCTACTACACAAATAATATTCGTTTTATACATCCTTGCCCTCTTTCCAATAGCCTGGGACCAGAGGCTGCATTGGGAGAAAAAAGTGAAAAAGGAAAATTGGAGTGGGCGAAACAAAAAATTTGGCAAGCGAAGCAAGCCGAGCGATAGTCTGGGAAAGGGAAAGGGTGACGCCGACCTCTCCTCCTTCCCAGTCCTTCCCTCGGCTCTCTTCGCTCGCCAATTTTTTTTTTTTTTCAAGTTGTTTTTTTTTTTTGCTGTTACACTCTGTTCTCGCATTTGCCCACACTGTGGTGGCCCCAGGCCGTGATTTTTTCACGAATTTTTTTTTTTTAAATGAAATCCCATTAAAAATGTGTCAGGTATTTGAACGTAGTGTGAGTGACAATATTCACCTATCCTATTGACCTGCTATACGGAGGGGAAATTCAAGGTTGATACTACCAACGCAGTGTTAGTATGTACGGTTGGTCAGGATTAACCCCATTGAGAAATGTCCGTTTTTTGACCGGTAAGCGGCCAAGTTCTTTAGGAACCGCGACGAAGTCGAGGTCAATGAAAACTGACGCAAAAAGCATAACATCAGGCTATCTTGACCGAACTACAGTCAACTCCCTTTATAGCGGACACTGGTGGGGATGTATTACCTGGCGAAGAAGTTAAACTGAGAAAAGAACTCTTTCTCGCGGGAAATCCCGAGAGGGCAAGATGCTAGGGTGGCCAATGAGAACGCAGGATTCGCTTCGGATCATGGCCGTTCGCGAATTCCGCCATATACAGTCAACTCTCGCCCAGGGGGGGGGGGGGGGGGGGGGCAGGGTACTCAACAAATTTTTATACGGGGAGGTTCCGCCCCGAGGTCCAACCCCTTGCCCGTTTATATACCATTTTTTACGACCAAGGTATACCCCTTTTCCACATACCTTGTTTAGAACTTTGCATCCCTTTTAAGTGCTGTAAAATGCGCTGTCGTTTGAATAGGAATCAATCACAACAATAGAACATCTTGTCGATAAAATTCATCTGTTAGCCCACTCGGCCCTTTCCAGACTCAAATGACAGATTTCCCTACCCTTTCGTATAGCTCAATGAGTAAAATCCCAACCCTCTCATATACCTGAAGCTTGATAAAGGTACCCGTTTCGGCCGGAGCCTCCCCGTATAGACCATTATAGGGAGTACCCCCGGGACCCTCGCCCTACGGACACCTCGCTATAACGGACACCCCGATAAAAAGGACAGTAGCTAAATTCCTGGCAAAAACAAATTACAGAGGTTTGACTGAAATAAACTCCCGCTATTACGGACTGACTCGCTAAAGAGGACGCTAACTGGAGGTCCCAACAGTACCCGCTATAAAGAGAATTGACTGTAATAACATGACTTATCCATAAACTAAAGGTGCAATTTTTTTCAGTGGTGGATACTCCCCTCATGTCCAGGATTGAACTCTGCAACGAAATTTACAAATTAAATTTTTTTCGTGATGACCTAGCGAAAACTACAATCAATTCTGGACATGTCTCGGACATTTCACCAAAAACTTTCTATCATTTTACAACTGAATTTTTCATTTTGCGTTAAGAAATTGTGCGGGGCGATAACGTTCGATCACTTGAGGTAAACCCCTGTTAACGGGTTACCCTGCAGCTCAGAATTGTTTTTTTTTTTTTTTTTGACTATCACAAATAATCCGGGGGGGTACTCTGATAATTGAAGAAGGTGCTCATCCTATCTTTCGGGGGTTAAGAATTCTCTCCCATCTTTCTTATATCTAAAACACCGAAGTTATAGACTACAGTAGATTTGCCGACGGAGGTAACTTTTTTCAAAGAGGGCCTTTTAGAGCAGTTTCGATCAGAAAAATGGCGGGACTTATATTTTGTTTTGTTAAATTTTTTGAATTAGAACCTCGTAAGGGAAAAAGCCCAGAAAGTAATTTCACGCCACTATGATCATTAAAAGTCAAGTTTCAAAAATTTACCCTTGTTTTCACTCGGCCAAGCTCACTAACAGCGTATCTACCTTGGCGAAAATCTTTTGGGCTGTTACCCTGTAATTTATTAAAGTTTGGGTAAAAATACGGGCTCACGACAAGTGGCGAGACTAAGCGGTTGAAGTATAAATTCAAAAGAAAGAAATACAAGTCAAACCGTTTGACGTTTGTAGACGTTGTTTGTTTAGTTGGGGGTATCCGTACTGTTTTTACTAAATTATCTTTACATACTAAACTATATGAAATATTCCGCAAACTTCGAGTTGTTAGGCTTAGTACGTAGTAAAGGTAGACATATAATAGCAACAGAAGGCATACACCCTTGAAATCTATCGAAAAAGCCAACGTAAAAGATTAAAAAAGACCTTTGTTGGGTCATTTAACTTCATTTGCATCCTTAAATAAGAGCTTACTTGGAAATTAAGACATGTAAACAAAAAAAAAGTACTGAATGCAAAGAGATAAAATTTGTAATCTTTGGAATTACGGGTCACATACTTCGGATTTCTCGCAATTATCTCTGACCGTGCAAGCTGCATGTAAACCTCACTAAAAATAACACGGGCTGAAAATTGATTCCTAATCCCCCGCAGAATTTTATTATTTTGAGGTCTTGAAGCGTTGTAATGTATTCGTGTTCAGTCGCGGGCACTATTTACCATTATATCATTCTAAGGGCAATTGCAGATATTGAAGGATTAAATAATAAAATACCATTAAAATAAACTGTTTCAAGGGTGGATTTAGCGAAAAAGAGCGATTTTTCTCTTGACGTGACTGTTGTTGTTGTTGTTTCAAATAATAACAATGATCTTACTCCCTTGCTTCGATTTTCATCCTGAAGCTATGCCAGTTCAAATTGGTTCCATCCGGTGCTTAAAAAGGAAGCTTATATTTATCTCGCTTTAGCACGGAATATTCTTTTAAACATGGAATTTCGTGATAGGTCCCAAGGGGACATTTGAATGATTTAATGAAGAGGTTATTTACAACGGCGATAGAGCGACAAGGGCTTTGTTTCTAAATTGCTTTTAGCTTGGGGTGCATAGATAACAACACAAATTTCCACTTACTCGGAGCTCCTGATGTACATCCAGAGAGGAATATTGATACTGCCAACCAAAATATCAGAAACCGCTAGTGATACCACGAAGTAGTTGGTCAAAATACGAAGACGCTTGTTCGTTGCGAAGGCCGCACACACCAGCGCGTTTCCGAAAATCGCGAACGCACCGATTAGGAATAAAAATATCAAGGAGGCCCAGAGAGAAGCATTGAGAGGAGGATTAGAGCATGGATACGATGTCGAATTCTCTGTAGCATTCGTCATAATCGGGTCACTGAGCGCCTTACGATACGATCACAGCTTCAGAATATTCTCCATGACATCTGGGAAGCACGGGGCCTGTATACAGAAATTTAACTAAGAATGAGCAAAGTTAATAATTCAAAATAGTTAATCTCAGTAGAGAAATCATCAACAATATTAATGCAGAACAAATTACGATGAAAATAGATAGCCGTCGTGCTTCGCTCAGACATGTCATACCGACGGATCCGTAACTTACAAGAAACAGAAGAGTCGCGTAATCACTGTCGCCTCCGTGACGCGCGGGCTAAACTTTCTTCGAACGTGCCCGCGCCGTCTCGCAACGTGAGTGCATCACGAAAAAATCTCTAAAGCACTTTCGAGCTTAGACGGTTCTATTTATATGTCCAACCGCGTTCCAGCAACTTTTATCGAAACTGTTTACTTTTAACAGTAGATGAAAAGTCTGTAGAAACGGCGTTTTATAGAAGCGGAAAAACTTTGTGAAACGCTCACGGGGGGTTAAATAAAGACAATTATTACCATACCTAAGTGAAGTTGTTATAGTAAATTATGTGGAAATGGGTCCTTATCGAAAAAGTCTGCTGATCCTGAGTCTACCAGAAACTACTAAGATTGTGGATGAAGTTTGTTTTCGGTTCCGAATTTAATATATACAAGCCCTTATCAATCCCTCTATTTTAATTTGGCTGAACCAAAACAGGAAATTATACGACATTGCGTAGTTTGCAAATGAAGGTGTCAAAAAGTCAATTAACCCAAACTGAAACAGAGTTTTAAAAGACAGATTTTCAATGTATCAACCGGGCCTGGAGACACTGAATTTAAAAGCTACAACGAAACGAACCAAAGCTAGAAACTAGAAACGGGATGCATATTGTCACCGGAAACGACTGTCACCAAAAAATACTTTCGGGTGAATGAAGCTAGTTTAAACTACAAGTATTAAAATTTTAATAAAAATGATTGGTTTGATTCTCGGTCGGACGGGTCAGAGCTTGCTTTGCATACAGAAATCACTTAAAAAATGTTAGGTCCTGAAAACATAAAGAGTCACCTTAACTATTTGTTCTTCTAGAATTAAACCAGCAATACTTTCACTGACCTCACTGGCATCAGAGATAGGCATCAATTTGGCCTCAGACGAAGTCTAACTTACTGCGAAAACTCAGTGTATCTGTTCTTCCGCCGATACGATGCAAAATTATAACTGCGAAACCGACTGCACCCAATCAAGAGGCGTGACGTAAAAAGCTATTGACGTTCCAAACTATTTCTTAAAGTGGTTATTTGATCGAAACATCTGTAGCTGTCAACAGGCGGGCTTTTAGCACACGGTTTTCATCACAGACTTATCAATATTTATTTTGGCATATAGTTAAAGCGGAATTTGAATTTTAATACAGCGACCATCGAACTCGCAGCCTCCAATAATTACCTGAATTGAGTTTTGCCAAATGAAATATTTAATTTGTTAAAGAAGAAATATATATGTCTGTGCATATAAAAAAATGAATATAACTACGGAAAGAATAGGAAATAATTACAGAATTGCAAAAAACTGTGGATGAAGTGTTATAGCACTGAATTGGTCAAAATTTAACTTTCGGATAACGAATGAACTTTTTTAGTCAAATTGATAACTAAAATTTATAACCAATGAATACAATGATCGACAGAATGACAAACTTTTAAACTGATAACTAAGAAATCTAGCCGGAATTGAAAATCCATAACAATTGATGCGTCGGTCCAACAACCACATCCGACACTAAATGTCCCAAATGGAACCAGAAGAGGAAAGTGCCGGATGACTTTTAAAGGACTCTCGCTCAGTCCAATATGATGTAGAGACATATTTTTGTAATCAAATCTTAGAACGCAAAGTGCCACCGGTACATGGGCGTCGAGCACCCCATTCAAATTTTCTCAAGTTCTCAGTTTTAAGAAGGTCCGCGCACGATCCTTAAAACTGGGGGTTGAAAACATATGTAGTGGGTGAATAGGACGTTTACGCGGGGACTGCCTCTTTTTTTATGAATGAACTATTTTTAAAAGCCATAAAACGGTGCACGTGCGTGTTAAACAATGAGAAAGTATTGCCCGATCCTCTCCCAATTTGAAGTCACTCAATCCCCTCTAAGATGTTAAAAGAGTTTAAAATATATTAATAACAATGTCAATGCTATAGATTTGCACTGAACAAAAACAAAACAGCAATAAAAACAAGAAGCAATAAACAAACAAAGGAATAAATATAAAAAAAAGGAAAAGGCAGGAAGGAGAAAAACCGGACGAGGAGGCGAGAACGCTAAACATTTTATCTCTGATGATCTGTCACCAGATATTAAACTTACCCTTTAGATCAACATAAACGTTTCAAAGCTGAAGTCTATGGGTTTTAAGTGGCCTTCTGTTTATACAAACAATGAATAGACTGCTCTCGAATTGCGCGCCGCTTACCTTTTTCTCTTGAAATTCGCCGAGATCTCGAGCAATCCCAGGCGTAACGCGTTATTTTTCCCGCCTCTTGCGTGTACGTGTAACGCGTGCTACCCCGATATCTTTGAAAAGATAAGAAGAACTTACTGCTCGCGGTCTAACATTGAGCTACATTGCATGTCACGAGAGTTTGGCCGCCCCCGGTTCAAAGTAATTAAGCAGGCAATGTTCGCGTTAAAGGAGTTATCAATAATATCGCTAAAACAAAATAGTGTGCTTTCATTTCCTTTCCATTCCCAAACTAAGGCCGAAGGGCACGGGAACAGTCGGAGCCGCAAATACTAACAATTCAAAATTTGTATCACTAGTCGATGTAGACTATGACTTGAAAAGCTACGTTTTGAACGAAAAAGGTATACTGCCGCGGTCGGAAAGGCTTTCAAATTTTGACTGTTTACCTTTTTTCTTTTCCAAAATCAGGAGACAAAACCGTAATATATTCCCAGTTCAAGAGATCAAGAGATCTAGATTTGATGATTTTAGCCCTGGAACCTTTAAAATGATTTATAGCAACTCAAAACACAGGAAAGGCACCAGCCAGCCCGGTCGGCAACTAAAAATTACCTCAGTGAAGTAACTCCGTCCGTTAGTGACTCAAAACTCTTGTTAAATTTTTTTGCTGTCCAATTTTCTTTTTCTCCTTTATCTTTGTTTTGCATGTTTTGTTAACTTCGCCTGGTAAGTCTGTGAGGCCGGGCCTTCCCCTCTCGCTGACGTGATTCCTTTTAGTTACATCTTTTATATTTTGTTTCCTTTCTGTTTGTTCATCAAATTACTCGAGTAGCCGTCTAAAGATTTGCCAAAAAACAAAACGAAAACGAAATTTTACCATGGTACTCTTCTTTTAACAAATGTTTCGCGCTTCTATACTTCTACTTCTTTTCTTTCAGTCTTTTTATTTCATGCTTGTTTTGACTCTAGTCGTTAAACTGGTTAATGTACGTAAGAATTCCTACTTTAAGGAGCAAATCTAATACTTCTTAGTTAAGTTACTTTGCCGTGTTATGTTCGTTTACAGAATGTTCCAGAATGCGGCTTGTCAGGCCTGAAATTAGAGAGGAATCTTTAGTTCAAACGAAGAAAACAGGTGGGAAAACTGTATTTTTAGAAAAACAAAGCAAAGACTGAATGACTGATTGTCATTTTCACTGTTCAAAGATTGATTCCGTACCCGTCAATAATGATGAAGAAAATTCTAAGTGTTTAAAATAGGCAATAACTAGTCGGCGCTATTTGTCAACAGTTTTCAGGTTTTGATCTAAGAGGTCGACTTGTAGCAAGTCTAGTTTTGATCGGGCTTGCAAGACGTCTTTTTTTTGTCAACGTGAATAAACTCATTACTAGAAGAAGTAGCTAGCCTGTTGAAACAATAAAATTTGTTCTGATCCATACGTATACTCTCCCGCTACTTAATGATTCTGATAAATTCCGCCTAGATAATGAAAAACATTACCCTCACGTTTAAGGCAGTGGTTTTGTAAGCGATGTGGGGTCGTTGGAAGACCATGGGTGATCGTCAAATATTGCACTAAACACTTAAGCTGGAGTTTCGCTATACTACCAACAGTCTAAGTAAATCGTACGGATCAAGTTTCCTTGCCAGTAAATAAATAATAAATGACAAACCCTGTCGTTTTATGTATAAACTATTCAAGTGATCCCAAATGTAGTTCCTGCTCAGTTGCTAAATTTGGCATATTCCGAATTTAGCAACGAAACTGGGCGTTTAACTTAGTCCGCGTCAACACTAATGCGTTTTCGTTTGAAAACGCCGCATACATTTCGATGCGCTTAGGCCTTCCGTCCACACTAATACGCTGAGCGTTTTCATCGAAAACGGATCGATTTGAAAACTCTCTTGAAAGTGGATCAAAACGAATGCGCGACATATCGTGTAAGTGTGAACCGTCGAAAAAGGTCGAAAACGCATCAAAATGAAAACGATGACCGAAAATATCACAGGCGATTGTGTTTGTAGCATGTGATAGAGTTTTACTCGCTTGACAACGTGCAATTCAATATTCGTTTTCGAACGTTTTAGGACCGGTCTTAAACATACCGGTATATAGGTTACTGGATTATTGCCGTCAGACACCAGAGGAAAGTATTCAATAATTATAACGGACGTCCTTCTCCCAATTAATATCACTGAATTCGTTGAACTTTGAAACGTCATTTCAGAGCTTGCATTTGTCTATTTTGTTTTGTTTAACGTTGACTTTTTTCTTCAGTACGTTTATTCCGGACCAGTTTTGCTTAAGAATAGAAAAATAGTCTGACTAGGTCAATAAACGTTTGGCATCCAATGATCGCCAGTGACTCGAAGTCTACTTCCGTGTTTTACGAACCTTTGAAGTTGTACAAACTCGACCGTGTCATGAAAGCCTCGCAAATAGAAAATTGCTCAAAAAACGGTCGTAACCTCTATATTAATTTTGCGATTCTCGAAAATTACATTTCTGAAACAGTCTCAGCTTTAATTGTAGGCAATTCATAATATTCTTCGTATTCAACCCTTAACATTAGAAGACCAACTCTTTCCTTCCTTTTGTGGGTTTTTCTGGCTTTAACTTCCTGTCATGGACTCATTAACCGAACTGTATAAGTGAAGTGTCGGATAATTGAGGAAATATACCCTAGTTTTTGGAAGGCTATATAATTTTATACCTTCCCTATAATCTAAGCTAAACAGGTGTCAGGTTTTTTTTATCAAGACTCTTGCATTAAAGACAATGATAAACTTTTTTTTTCCACAACTAGTTTTGTTCAAGATAAACAAAATTGTTATGGCGCTTCTGGCAGTAGGAAAGGTAAATTGGTTGTCGTTCCTCTTGCTGAAACAACATCTGCACCCGACTGTTGCAAATAATGAAACAGCCTTTATAGCGCCTTTAGAAAGATATTCTTCAGTAGTAAACAACACAAAACGTCGTGAATCTTGGCTGGTTCTATTATAAGTACACTACTTTGACTCTTGAGTTAAATTAAAGGGAAACTTACTGAATTAGACTTGGTGCTGTCTATGCGGTAAAATCATTGGCGATTCACGTATGATGTTACTAAATTGCTTACCAGTTACTGTTGGTGGAAAATTGCAGTAGCTACACATTTGAAATAGGTATGTTTCTAGCTGAATTTTATCGGTATCATCGGCGAGATATGTATCTGAACTACAACAGTACGTACCACCCGTCGACTGATTTCGCAGCAGACAATCTTTCTAAACGGTGCTCTGTTGCGTGGTGATATCTACCTTTAAGCCATTTGTTTGAAATTCGTACTTTGCGGTCCCTTGTTTTCGTGGCTCTCTCGTGACATTCGTGACCTGTGTATTATGGTTTTAAAATTTTACCTAGCAATACTGCGTCCATCCGGAAACCGACCCTCATAGGTTTGATCTTTGGGCGATATTCTGAGGTCCAAACGTTTGGATTAAACACGCAAGCCACGTTTCGCTTTTGTAGCAACGTTAGGGTTCTGAGGTTTGCGTTTACTAAAATCCGCACTGCCTAAATGAAGATGAAAACGACGTCGTTTCAACTATGTGAATTGCTTTGTTTGTTTACGCAAAATGCTTTTCTTTCTGCCTTTTTGTCTGTGTATTTTGACTATCTAAATTGTTGGGTTATAACCGCATTTCCTCTGATTGGCTGAACTTAAAACATTCAGATAGAGGTTGTATGAAAAAAGAGAAAATATGCTGTCAAAAAATACATGGGTCCGCTATTAGGTGTGAAAAATACACAATGAGTTTAAAGTTCTCTCAGTTAAGTCCATCATTTTTCTGCAGTATGGGTCAGGCTGTCATGAAACACATTCACGGTAAAAATGACACAATTTTTATTTATTGGCGACGTGAAAATAGATTTCAGATGGTCGGAAAACAAATTCCTCAAAATTTGCATAATGTTTTGTACGACTTGGCAAATTAAATTCAAGAACGAAAAATTAACTAAGGGTCAGTAATGTGATATGCAATTTTACAGCGTCGATAAACCTAATCGCTTTGTTTTTGTCATCCAAAACGTTTAATTTTAGGTTCTTTTAAGTATATTACTTTATATTAAAACTATATTTCATGCTTTCACCTTTCCAAGCTACGAGCCAGCGACTTATACAAGAAAAAATAAAACTAAAACCAAGAGGTCTGTTAAGTCAAATTTGCCGGAACGTAGTCGTACAGCTTACTGCTTCATTTTAATTGCAAAGGATAAATTATAAACAGGAATACCTGCTCCACCTGTTTAGCCAATCAAATTCTTAAAAAAACACCCTTTCGTTATTTTATAGTCAGCTGACCTCGTCCCCCGGGGGATCCCATATCAAAGGGAATGGTTCATCGCTTCGCCTCTCTCAGGGGTGTAAATTGCAGATTTTGGTCTTGCATGTCTCATTTTGAGACGCAACCAATTTGTCAATCTACACAGGAAGGTTACTCGAACTTCCTGTCTTTCTCCGTTGGATTTGACCCTGCTTTTTCGTTACTTTTACTCGGATGACTCGAATTTCGGTTAACTCGAATTCCCCACTGACCACTGACTCAACTGAACTTTGTTCGTTTCCCTTGATTAAACTACTCCGATAACTAGAATTCTGGTTTTTGTAACCCAACATGGATGCCATCGCAGTAGCTCTAATCAATAATCGGTAAAAACACTAATTAAAGCTATTAACAATACAAATAACAAACAAACTAACTAAAAAACAAAAGTGGACTGGCAAACAAACGCCGTCACGAATTGTATTGAGGTAATAGTATTCGATGTCAACCCAGTCCCTAGGGAAGAAGCCCTGGAAACGAGGTTACGTTGGCAATTAAGATTACTGTGGAGCTCCTGTGACTGTATAGCTCGCACTTGGTTGTTTGTTTTAAGTCTCCTTCTTAGGGCCAAACAAAGCTTGCTGGGCCACGCCTAAATTGGTGTCCTTTTGGGTTTTCTGAATTCTCATTTTTTGGCGAACACCCCTTTCTTGGCCTTTCTTATGGAAGTATCCCCCCCGGGCCAGGTGACGTTGTATAGTTACCTCACTTGTTTTACAGTATTGCAAATAATTCCCTTAAACACGGAGGACCATAGGTAGCGATGACCTCAACCACGTTGTGGCGTCGAGCGGTTTTAGTGAAAACAAGGGTTTTGGTGGGGTGCTCTCAGACTCGCAGGCTCATAAAACTTGTTCTCAGTCATTCTTACTGAAGGATTTTCCTTGAACACGTACGAATATAATGGAAGAAAATCAATACTTTACCAGTCGTATTTACCGTCCATTTGAACTAAGACGGGGAATCGATCAGAAGGACTGTTTGTGATTTTGAGTCGCCAGGAATATCTCAACGCAGGGATTATTAGAAACTCCTTCACAATATAATACGCTAAAAGGCAAGGCTTTTTTCGAGTTTGAAACTGTGCCTTACTGTTTCCTCAAGTTTCTAAACAACGAACTTTTTAAAAGATGTCGGTTTGTACCGAAGCTGATGAGTTCGAAATGGTGGAAAACGCACTTGATGAAATAAATTAAATTAACGTTCCCTGCGTTCCGTTCTCTCTTTATCAAAACCTATATCAAGCTGATTGCCCGAATATCGGCCGATAAAGAGGAAATTAGCCCCATAGAAACACCTACCAAAGAATGAAATGGTCGCCAACCACTTTATCATTTAACGATAACGAAAAATGTGCTTATCTGTGGCCGTCACAGTGACGTGCCCACAAAACCGTACAATACAATGGCCTAATATTAACCAATTAGAAAAATTGAAAAATAGGAAGATATTTTGGTTTAATTTAACCATCAAAAGTGCAATCCCTTTTTTGTCAAATTAAGAGGCATTTCACTAGTAAGTAGGTTCTAATGGTCAGACTTTTTGTATTAAAAGGGATATGCTGAATTCTTTTAAGCATCTGAGCGACGTCGCATATGATGAGAGAACAATATCTACTAAATGGGTTTCAAAGATTATTTGGTTTTAACTTCAGCAGGTGTAAATCAACACATGAGTAATATTCTGTCCAGAACAGTACTTCATTAGTTCGACTTCAGTTTCGGGATAAATTGAACTAATTCCTTTTTTGCTTGGCTAAATGTAAGTTCAGCTTACAATTGTTAGATAGAACTCGATTTTCTCCGGCCCAAGTATTGACATTGCCTATACAAACAAAGTGTAAGATTATGGCTGGTAAGGTTTATCCTACAGTCATGCGCCAGGTTATAGGCTCAGTCCCTGCATGTGGCAAAGTAAGTTGAAGGTCTGAACAGATTTTAGCGAGGTAAAAAACTTGACACGAAGTCTTGTAGCTTTGAAATAAATTTTATAAAACTAAATATTTTAACCATTGGGTGTTTGGTGGCACTTTTTTGAAGTGGAATGTTATCAGCAGTTAAGAGAGGATTTCTCCCTTGGCGTTTATTCAGTATTTTTCGGTTTTTTAGAGGATCTATTTTGAAGGGGAGCCGCTCCGACTAAAGTTAAGTCGGGCCCCAATTCGAGCTTTAATAAAATTCAAAAAAATATAATATGAGAAATATGAGATTCGAAGCTGGAAATTCATTAAACCTTTTGCTGTAACGGCGGTCGTCGGTCAATATTCGCTGGTAAAAGTGCACTGTTACCCTCTGACGTCATATAGATTTTGCAATGTTGCCCGCTCAGAGATTTTGGCGGGAAATACTTTCACTGTAAGGAACCCATAACCCGGAGCGAGCAACTCCCATATTAGGCATATGTCACGGCGTTTTTATGGACGAGCTTATTTTTAGACACATTTTAGGGCACGTCCGCGAAAATAAAATCTCCACCACATTTATGAGCCCATTCGAAGTACAAGATATCAAAAAAGAAAACTAAACGTTATTAAAAGGCAAAAATATCTTTTTTAGGTCTGTAGGTTTTGCTGACTGGTTTGTGGAATTTAAAAGATATTCAAAATTCGCACCAAAAACCGTTTTAAAAATAAACTGGCAATGAAAATGTCCTGACGCGAGCGCATGGAGCTTGCTCGCTCCGGGTTATGGGCTCCTGCATTGTTGTATGTCATGTGATCTCGAAGTAACCAGTGAGAGCGCGCGCTGTTGGAAGAAAATTCCAGACCATATTAGCGTTGTTGTTAGTAAACAAGCTTGGGAGGTAAACGAAAAAGGCACTTTATTTGAGTGTCAATGTATTTAGCACAAAAGAGCTCGAATTGAGGACACTTTTTTGTATTCTTCTCCAGGAGGCGGGACCTAGGCTTAGCCACAAGTTGCTAGGCAACTTTTGAGATTTTCGGCATTTTTTAAAATTCTCGGCAACTTTTGATTCTTTAGCATTTTTAAAAATTATTTTACACTTTTTTCGCGACGTTTATTAATTTCGAAAGAAAAGTCAGCTAAATTCAACTGATTTATACTACTGTGTGCCACTCAAAGGTCTAGCTGTGTTTGCGGGGTAAGGCAGGGGCAGTACCTTCATTTCTCAGTTATTTAAAGACCCCGAGTATTGGTCCGGAGGAAGAAAATGACCACGCGCGAAACCTGAAGGCTCTAAACGGTAGAGGCACGCCTCGTTTCACGCGTTTCGCGGCCACGCAGCTCGACGCTTGCGCGCGCGTGCACTCAGTCCCCCCAGTAAAATCTGAAGAAAAAAGAGACTGCTCACAGTGTCATACACCGCTCACTTAGTAACTCCTTTTTTCCCTAACGAATGTCCAGGCAAACTTCCCCCGTTCATAATTAATTCTGTCTTGCATCAAAAATAATTATGACCGGGACAAAACTTAACGAATCTACGTGGTACCTAAGGAGGTGACAAAAAAGGTGTTTATCATGTTTATCATTTCAAGCAAATGCCAGTAATTTCTTCCAAGGATCCTTATTTCTGATGTGGTAAATTCAACAACGTTTTCTTTTATTCATAGTACTGTGTCGAAGAAAAATGTAAAATATCATTCTCTTCTTTCATGAAACCTGCACGGACGGAAATGTAGTCGCGTTTGCATGTGCATATACTTTTTTCTGTTCCTTTATGGACTCTGTAAAATGACTAGTAAATAGCCATCGCTTAATAAGGGCCTTTCTAAATTAATTTCGCAGTTACCGTTTTATGAAGTAGTGACGCCTTTATCTTTCGACTTATTACGGTTTTCTTGCTACGGTTACCGTAGAAGAGGTGTGAATCGCTAAACTTTACAGCAAACTTTGAAGGGTAATCGAAATGCGTCGTGGATTCTCTCCGGCAAAGAAGCGTAACTTTTCCTTATAATTGCTTATCCGAGTAGTTAACTGCTTCGGTCAACTGGAAACACTTCATTTCTTGCAAATTTTTTTTTGAAGTTTCGACATTTTCGAGGGGACTGCATTATAATTTCAAAACCCTTCGGCGACCTTTTACCTCAAAATCATGGCAGTTCCTAAACGCGGTTTAGAGTTATGGGTTGATTAGACAGACCCACTTAAAGAAATGCTAAGAAATTTAGGTCATTTGAGCAAGTCACACACACGCTGGCTTGGAGAACAACATTGCTACGAATACGTTTCTTGCTTGTTACTCACTAACTTAATTTAGGTCAGTTATCATACTTACCGTGACTCTAGGTACGTGATTCGACTTAAAATGATGTTTCCTGGCTCCTCCTAACTCGCGCTTCGAGTCAAAATGAAGTTAAAATCAATGTTCTGTCGGAAACTCTATTTTGAGCAGATCAAGAACTAATAAACGCATTTCCACCAGTTAGCACGTTGTTCTTTTAAAGTGCAAATAGCTGTCCATGAACGAAGGCGAACGATGGGCATGTGAGTTAGTCTGAGCTGGGATTCTAAGCTATTACAAATTTACTTACATTTCCTTGCGTTAAATCAAGATTAATAAGGCTGTTTGCCGGAAGTCTCGAATATTTGCTGCCTCTAATAAATTAAATCTCCTATTCAATACTTGGAACAACCGTGCGCGTGGGCCGGTAAACAAGTCGTTTGCCAGTGATGTAGTGTCTTATTTTTCTGTCATTATGCTTTTTACAACGACTTTTCATTGTAACCAACTACCTGTAGTGTTACTACGTGCTTGATGATTGATACTTTCTTGGTGGTAGTTTTTAATTTTGCTCGAAGCGGGGTCAGTTTTAATCTCCCACTAGAACTTCCTTTGGATGAAGCAAAACTGTTTTCGGCCTTTCGGCCTTTCGGCCTTTCGGTCCTTTCTGCCGGATCAAATGTTGCAAAACTTGTCAATTTTCTTCAAAAGTTTGCTCTAATCATTGCAGAACATGACATTTTTCTGAATTACAGGATGTAATTAAAGTTCTGGGTAAATTTTGTTTGATTTTGTGTCTTGAAAGAAGAAGTGGTCTATGCCGAGAAAAAACGATCTCGTTATCGAAGACTAGAATGCTTCTTGCTGAGAGAGATCCATTTGCTTGCTGGGCGACTAATGAACTTGCGATGAGTCACCGGGACGTTAAGAGTTATTAAAATCAATGGCACGCTGAAAAAGCAAGACCGACGTCTGTATAGTCGGAATAAACTATCTCTGATAGACTGTACTTTTTTTATAATAATACAAACTTGGTAGGCCGTCACATTCTTGATTGATGTTTGAAAAGTTTGTTGATCAGGAAATAGTTATTAAAAAGACGGCGGCCAGTATTTTCAAACATGCACCTGTTGTTTTGGTTCAATTTTTGTAACGACCCGTCCGGTCGATGGGTGTCCTTTTTTTTGCTCTATTAACATGCGACAATATTCAATTTTAACCGGGGCAAAATTAAAATGCCTCCGTTCCTTCGTGTACATCTAGTGAACAAATTCTCTGAAACAAGAATAGAAAACGCCCGTCTGCAGAGTATGGCAGAACTCGACAAGATCTCTTGCGTACAGAGCCAATCATTAGCCGCGTGCACCCCTTACAACACGACTTTTTATACCAGAATACGGGTGCATGCCCATAGAGAGGCTCAGTACTAAAAAGGTGCGAGTTTTAGGCCCCTTTCCATCCGTTTTAGATGACCTGAATTTCAAATTTTCCCGGGGGAGCATGCCCCCTGACCCCCCTTGTACGTTCACGCTTTACTGTCAGTTCATTCAAAAGCAGGGCTACAAACGAGATTACAGACAAATTACAAGTCCATTCATTCGTATATAACCTCGCTATACTGATGAGAAAGCAAAAGTTAAGGAAGGGATGTGGAAATGATGTCGGGGAACTGAGAGGTTAGGATAGATTTGATTTGGCAAAAAATATCATGGCTGCGCCCCTGTAAATCAGCTGCAAATCTGTTTATAGGCCCAACGCTTCCGCCTGCTGCCGCGTGCAATGCTACGATTTTGGGGTGCGCAAGAAGCTTTTTTCAAAAAAGGCTCGTGTGTGCACTTGCCATGCATACTCTGCATACAGGAGAAAACGTTTAGTGGTTACGCCGAACCTCATTAATTTTACTATTTCTTGTCAAATCTACCATAATCTATTGTTTCTTTACCACGTGGTAAAATCATTCTATACGGTCACCCGGTTTATTGTGGTTCTGTTGAAGCCCATTTGTTGTTTTCTGAACGACCGTTAGGTTTTATATTAATTCAGCAGAGTTATTAAACAGCCCACAGCATCCTTTGGAATAGTCAATCATAAAGCTATTGCTCTGTTCTTTCCATGTGTTTACATTAACGTGCTGTGCTTTAAAAGGTTTTTTATTGTCGATTGTAAAAATGACAGTTTAATTGTTGCCTTTGTGAAATTGTGAAAAGCGTTTTCTGCAGTCACATCAGCATGAGTCATAACCGCAGCATGCAGAAAGATCTTCTCTGAAATCTGAAAGGTTTCACATTCGGGTAAAACATTTCCTATCATGCACACGCTTTCTCCAGGGTTAAAAGTTTACGTTTTGACCACTTTCATTCAAAAGAGGGAATGTTGAATTTAAACGCAAAAAAGCGGTTAATATTGCATTTACATCTTGCCATAGTGTTATTGCCAATTTCTTATAGCAGTGTATAAAACATTTTAATAGATGCAATACACAGTTAAGATTGATGTGATAATTCTTTTAAAATCTAGGAGAATTTATAGCTGTGTATTGCGTCTAAACTAATTTCTTATCTTATATACATTACTGATACTACCCCACAAGCTTTTAATGTTATTTTGACTATCAAAATATATCCCTGTTTAAACGAAAGTTGTAAGGACTGAAAATGGTAGTCTTCTGATAACGTGTCTCAGACTTTAAACAACTGCTGTTAAGTTTTCAGTTTTCACCCGCCCGTATTGCTGCAAAAACGTCACCCAAACAGTGCACTCGAAATGTTTTAAACTTCATTGCTATGAAACCATCTCGTCTCAATTTGTCAAATGTTAGCGAGTTTTTCTGGAGATTAGCTCTGAAGGTCTGTACATACAGTAAGTTTAGATAAAGAAAAAAGGAAGATAGCGATCTCGTATTCACGTTCCCCATAGTACATGAAATGATTACGAAGTTTAACGTCGTAGTCGAACAACTACGGTAAAGAACTGTACGTGTTTGCCGTTCGGCTCGCTGCCTTCTTCGACTTCGTTGCTTTAGACCCTTATTTCCCGGCAAAACTCAGACTGGACCCAGCTCATGTGTTGGTCTAAAATACGTCAATGCGGTTAAAGTGTTCTAAATCTAAATCTTTTTCCGCTAAAAAGTCCAGAATCCGATGAAGTCGGATAATCAAACGGTTGAGTTCATTGTCCGTGCTCAGCAAGTGTCCAAAGGAAAACTGATAGGGCTGCAACAATTTATTGCGCGATCGACTTTCCCATCCTTCTTTTCTTTCGTCTTTGCCTTTTGTCTCCCCGAGTCTCTCGATTCCTTCCTTGCTCCTTCCCGGTATCGATACAAAGTTGTTTTGATACGAGCATTTCGATACAGGTTTATTCAGTCGAAATGTAAATAGTTCGTCCTTGGCTTAAAGAACGAAGAATATTCACCCAAAATGTTTTTCTAGTTCATGCGTATGAATCTCAGTGCTCGTAAGTTCGTATCGAAACGCAGTTTGAATCGAAACGACCGGTTTTAGTGTCTGGAGTACATAGCACCTTGTGTTAGATTTCACGAGGTGCTGTAGGGCTCCTGTTTGTTGCCTATATTCAATCTAGCCTTGCATAAACCAACAACTTGTACGATTTCCGCGTTGCCTACTCTGGTATTAAGTCAGTTTGAAATACTCGAGTTGAATTGCCGAAATTATTCCTTTTGAAGCACTTTTAAACTGAGAAACAGCCGCACCAGCTGAGCAAAATGAAGAATTTAACAACCGAATTGGTTTCAGTGCAACTTTAGGTCCAATAAAAGGCTGTAGTTCGTTGAGCGTAATAACTTTACAAGGTGGTTGTACTATACTTACGAGTTTGTAGAATGTGCTGAATGGGGAAGAAACTGTAACTGAACTCAGGCAGTATGCTCCTGCTTTGTGGCAAGAAAGAGTTGAATGCAGTAAACATTGATCTTATGCCGAGCGTTCAATGTAACTACAAAATATACATTTCTGATTTACAAATAACCATACACTAAATTTTGATTATTTATCCAGTTTGGCTACTTCCTCCTGGTGTGCGACACGCAATCGTTTACGCGTTCAACCACTGTCCACGCAATTATTTATTTTTCTCATTTTAATCTGCCCACTCTTTAAAATAACATAACATTGAATATACCCGTCGAGGTCCTTTTGGGGTTAAAATCTACAGCGGCAATGGGAAGCAACAGAATTAGAAAATTTGCATAGGAAACTTTAAAGTTTCGCACCCGCTGGTTCGAAACATTTGCACGTAATGCGTGCCGATGCGTGCCTATAATTTGCTATGTCAGCGGTGTACCACCCGGAAATTCCAGAAGCCATGGAGGGAAGGGCTTGCTAAGCGTGTTGTGATTTCGATGTTTTCACTTCTATAAACTCGAACGGATCGCATTGACACAATCAGAGATGACAGTCTGGAAAGCACTCAAGACTCCTCAGCTTGGAGTAGGTGCGTATAACGAAATATTTTTGATTAGTTTCGGAAATCTTTTCTCATGTCACGATCATCGATCGAGGAAAGTGTTACACGGCGCTCTGCCATTTCTACTGTAATACTTGGTCATTTCTTTAGTTATCTACAACTATCATGGCAAAGGGATGTATCAACTACAACTTCAGCTTGGTGAGACTGTCCAGATACTCGAGGAGAGCTCAGGTACGAATATGATTTAATTTGAGCGTGGCATGAAAACTGAAAGTTTCCTGTATTTGTAGCTCAACGATGATCATCATACATTTTTGCAGGAAAAGCACATCCGGTCTGTCCGTGCATGAGGGAACTTAAATTCTCATCATTTTGCTTCTAAAAAAGAAACCCACTGAGATCTTATTGAAGAAATTCAATCAACAGACTTCCTGAATGACCTTGTTTTGCATTTTGCCCATTGGGGGTGGGGCGTCATACCAAACCTCTTTCGAGGGGAGGAGTAGGTCAAAGTACTCTGAATCCTTATGAATGAGGAGGATTGTAAAAACTAAGCTTTAAGAAACAAAACAACAACAGCATCAACAATAATAACAACAAACAACAAAAAGTCAATGCTACTTCCAGCTCAGTGTAGAAAGGTTTCAGTTGAATGGTCACAAAATTGGTTTGAGATTTTGGGGTAGGGAGTGGAAGGGGGTGGGGGGGCTGTTAGAGTAATAACTGAAATATATTGCCTCTAAAATTGGCTCTAACTTTGGAAGTGATTGATGTAGACATTCCAACCCTCCCGATTTGAGTGGAAGTCTCCCAAATTGTCGTGTTGTCTCCCACTCTCCTGAAATCAGATTCTCCTGATTTGTCATGAATTTCTGATTGATAATGTTTGTTGTTTTTTTGCAATCTGAGGGCCAGACATTACATATTACACTTTCCTCTCGAATAATGTTTCACAGAAGAATTCTCAACTTGACAGAACCTAACTTTGCAAATTTCTAGAGCAACTAGCCTTCAGTGCTCTTATTAAATGTAGCTCTTCCAGAGCTAAAAGAGTCTCCCTATTTTTCTTTAAAGGGGGTTTGAATGTCTCTTGATGTGTCACGGAATTGCAGCTAATTTGCTAGTACTTACTATTGAACTGTTCCTTTCATTGTGAACCTGTTCTGTTTTATACCATTTCACATGGATTTAGGATGGTACAGAGGATTTTCATTGAGAAAAAAAGCTAACAAGGTCCGTATTACTTTACTGAGCAGTGTGTGTAACTCAATTCTTTATTTTTATCATTAGAGGAAATCCCGAGTATTGAGGTCACTCTGTAGTGCATAAAATGGATAACCAATAGACCTTTTTGGCTTGTATATTTTGTTGTTCCATTTCAGACCACATGATGGTAACCCATAGAACCATTTCTTTCAAAATGTTATCCCATGTACGTGCCTCCACATGCATACCATACATAATAATCGTTTGTTAAAAGACAAAAGGCAAATTCCCTGGAGAACATCACATAGCCTGGGAAAACAAAACATACAATGTAAAATCTATTGTGTAGCGTGTCGCTGTTTAAACTGACATTTGCCAAAATTATTAGTTTTCTCACCCTAAAAGATTTTTACATAGATTGCTGCAACTCCCTTCCTGTCCTTGTCAAAAGTAAGAGCTTCAATTGCAACTCTGCCCTTGTGATATACAGTATATTTAAAATTTCAGAATAAGAGATGCAATGCTCAATCAGGGCATTTAGAAAGATTTTATTAGGACAGATTGGGATAATTCCCGGCCTAAGTAAGTAGGGTACATAACTGAGTTTATTACTTTAAGTGTTAGTCTGATCTATCCAGAAATGTTCTGTTCATTTTCAGGGTATATTTCCCAAGACATATATCTATGTCAAGAATGACAAAGATGAGTCCTCAAGGTATCATTTTGTTACTTTGGGAATATGTTATGAACCCTCAGTACTTATGACCGGCCTTTTGAGAAAGTCCATAATATTTATTGGTAAATTGTACATGATTTTCAATAGGTGTATTATGCAGCAATTTGGAGTTAGTTGATTTCTCAAGAGTAGATTTGGCATAGACCACTTACTGCTTTGTTATAAATAATTTATTTTGTAGTTCAGAATGAAATTCAAGTTTAATTATTACCTAAAATGAATCAAAATTGACTAGCCCTAGTATTCATAATAGGCTAGGAGTTGGGAGGCGAAGATATTATTATTATATCATTATATCACTGAGTTTACACAACTTGTCCACTTGTACAAGCTGTAGAACATACTGGTATTTTTCCACTTGATCTTGGTGACAGTATTGGAGGTGATTGCTAATGAATAGGGATCACAGGCAAAGAGAGTTGAATTTGCAACCTTTTTTTAACCTTTTCTCTTTTCGACTGAGACGTGGCAAGATTCTGGGTAGTGCTGCGGATTGATTGAAAGTTTGCTTCAACCAATCAGAAGCACTACCCAGTTACAGGAAGTGATACATCATCAGTATGGAATTTTTACTATTGCTCTTCGGATGTCATTTTGCAGAGAAACCAATAGAAGGGTTGTGAACTGTTGCCTTTTTTTCTCAGGCGATATTTAATACAAAATCCTGTGTCAAATGTTAAAACAACTTAGAAAGATGAAGCCATAACATGATTGCATTTGCAACATGGTTGTGATTATGCACCTATCAATGTAAAGCCAGGGGAGGGGGGGGGGGGAGTAGGCAGGGCATGGGGTGGGGATTTGACATTTTTCAAAAATTTGCCATCAAGAAAGGGCACAATGAAAATATCTCCAAATAAAAGTCTGAAACCTTTATTTATAAACGTTGCTGCATCACCAAAGATACATGTTCCTGTTACAGCTGCAATTATACCTTTTAACCATAATCCACGTTACACTGCGTAGAATACAGAAACCTTTCAGGAGAAAGTCCACATTTGGTTAGTTTAAATATACCATTCTTAGTAAATTAAGGGTACGTACAAGGAAAGTCAGTTTTACAAGCTTTATACAGTGATTGTGGCGAATGAGCCATACTTGCAAGAAGTACCAGTACTTGCAAGAATCGACTTTGTTTCTCTTTACTTCTGTATGCTTTGATACGGCAGTATCTTAAGAGGTTCAGTTGATCAAAAACACACAAAACAAACAAAATTTGAAGACAAAACAGTGAAATCCACTCAGCTTTCGCTTGTTCCCGTTGGCCTCCATGATTTCCAGATCTTTCCAGGCCATACGGCACATGCGTGAAGCGTGGAAGCGGGCAACATATTATGTTCAGTCTCAGTATTTTTCGTCTGAGTCGGCAGTCAAATATCTCCACGTCGGGTGAAGAAAGATTCAAATATCCCCTCCTTTGGGAGAACAAGATCAGTCGAATGCCCAACCCCAGGGCCAACAAAGACAATCAAATCCTTACCCCATGCCCTGCCTCCCCCCCACAGGCGTGACATTGATAGGTGCATTAAGATGACGTATGATTTCAAACCTTGATCCAGGGATTTGTTGTTTTCAGTGAAGCAGAAAGTGTTTTCAAGGAAGAGGCCCTTGTTGAAGAACTTACTTCTGTCCTCAGGGAATGGGGGGCCATGTGGAAGCAAGTGTATCTGGTACAACTATTTTAAAATTATTGCTACATAATTGTACAGTAATTGTGACAAATTTTACTGTTTTGAACCTTTAAATTAATGTTAAATGGGGTCTTAACCTTGTCCCTGTTATACGGGGGTGTATGTTTATTTGCCAGGGGTCATGCTTATGGTAGCCAGGGGAGATCCCTGGCCCACAGCTCTTAGTGACATCCCTGCAGGGTTCTAACATGCCTTTGAAATCGAACATAGAATATATCTTGCAGTGTTTTGATCATTGCAGCAGACGTTGAACAGAGTAGAATCATCTTTCTCTAAATGAGTGGTAATGCCATAACAAACTTTTATACATTGCAAGACAAAAAAATTATGGGGATCAGTGAAGATGCAACAAGTGGCATACATGAGTGCAATATTAAATTGAGTTGCGCAAAAGTGCAAGAAAAGTTGCTTTGTATACAATGACCTTAACTTAAGAGTTTCAAGTGATTTTGTTATAGAGGAGAGAGGAGGCCCTGTTTCATGATGTAAAAAAACTGATGCTGGAATTAATGGATTGGCGGCGACAAATCCTGGCTAAGGCACTTCCTGTTGTAAGTACATTGAATTAATTTAAAGGACTTTTTTTAATGATAAATAAATAAATAGTGTGTTTAATCAAGTGAACTTTGACCCTTTTTAACACAGTCTGCACCGGTGTGATTAACTCTTTTCTTTCCCTTTTTTACATAAGCGCCATGAGCTCAGGATATGAGCACTACATACATGTAAATAAAATTATTATTGTTATTATTTTTATTAATATTAACTCTTGTTGATAAACTAATGGTGGTAACTGAGCCTTCTCCACCAAGCACACACCACTATTAAGCCTGAGTTCAAAACTGCATCCTAGCAACAAGAAGCGCATGGTCAACTGAGATCTTACTCGATTCACACCAAGTTTTTCTTGAGTATGCCAATGTCAAGCAAGCAAAAGAAAGGCTCTGCCAGCCAGCAGGGTAGATTATATCATGTATGTATAGTTTGTAAAGCCTGCACTTGTCATTATTGGTTTGTAAATGTGTCAACATGCTTTTGACAGCGTGCAAAGAAAGTCATGTCTGATAGACTGTGGCTAGTGGATTTTGTTATCAGGCTAGTGATTTTTGTTCTTAACTTGCCCGACAGTGCTGTTTTTTCAAATTACAGAAGGATTGTAATTAATCCTGCTAATCAAAAAGGGTTTTGGGGCTAGTTGAAATGACTTGTGGGCTAGTACATGCTAGCTACAGCTTGAATGGCAGGCTGTAAAACTGACTTTCTTTGCACCCTGTTTTGATCATCAGTACTGCGGTGTTGGAATAATAACCTAACATTGTCATCAAATGGGTTAACTACAGAGAACAATACAATCCACACCTCTCCCCCTCTCCCTGATCCCCCTCCCCTCCATTCAAAGTTGGGATGTTGGGGTGTGGCACGTCATTGTGTCAAGGAGGTGTGGAAGGGAAAGCTTTGTTTTCCTCAGTTTAGGTCCTCTGGGGTAACCAATTTTGTTGGTGATGGTCGCTGCTGTTAATTGGGTCAATTATCGTATTAAAATTTGTCTTTTTAGGACCAATTGAAACAACTAAAGCAGAAAGTTACTCAAACAATAGACTATGGAAACAGGTACAGTTGTACAGTTGTACAATATTTTACAATTTTTTACTTGGTTGACATGTCAGTGTTTCATGCAAGGTATGGTTTGTCTGTGCCTTGTATTAGAGCAGATCCTTCATCATTTTATTGAAATGGTGCTCAAATGTAAACTTTTTTTTAATTTGCTAGAGTGCCCATTTTGTTTTGTTTTGAGGCAAACGATTGGAGAAAATCGTAGCGTCTCACTTCGTAGTAGAGTGCAATAAGTCT
The DNA here is from genome assembly GCF_958299795.1 of Porites lutea. NCBI lineage: Eukaryota > Metazoa > Cnidaria > Anthozoa > Scleractinia > Poritidae > Porites > Porites lutea. Next base: position 28,681,075 of record NC_133204.1, read on the forward strand.
CAGTGTGGATTTTAATCCTAAAAAGCCTCTATCTTTAAATTGATGTTCTTGAGTTCCGAGTTTGAAATGCGTCCGATTCAATGCACCATTCTACACCCAATGCTCTCTCTATTGGTGATTTGTCACTGTCCACTAGGTCTAGGCCCTTGATCTCCATTGCTCTGTCTTCAGCAGGTACTGACATCATCACCTTTCTACTGTTGCTAACAAATTTTGGTAGTTTGAATCCTCCCTTCGCACACATCTGTTTAACAGCTTGTACTAGTTCTACACGTCCTTCTCTGTCAGTACCGATCTCACAGCGTCATCGACCTAAAAGTTCTTCCTTACAGTTCTACACGTCCTTCTCTGTCAGTACCGATCTCACAGCGTCGTCGAGGTAAAAGTTCTTCCTTAATGTTTACGTAGCTCTTGCACCAAACTCTCTTTGACCATCTTCGCCTGTACGTTTCAAGGCGAAGTTAGAACACCCTAGAGATGAACCAGCTCCAAAGAGGTGCACTGTGATGCAGTGTTCGTGAGGTTCGTGAGTTATATCTCCATTTGGCCACAATAAGAATCGAAGGAAGTTCTGATCTTCCTTTGGAACCTCGACTTGAAAAAACATTTTCTCTATGTCAGCCATGAAGGCTACCTTCTCTCTGAATCTTCTAAGCACCCCAGTGAGCTTGCTTGTTAGATCGGGTCCTTGCAATAGGTGGCCATTGAACGATTCAACCTGGTAACAAGCTGAACAATCAAATACTACTCGTATGCTCCCTGGTTGTTGGAGGGTGGCAAACCCCGTGATGAGGTAAGTACCAGAACTTTCCTTCTTGATGGGGTAACCTTGACTTTCGAGCGTATCCCCTCTCTATGATTTCAGTCATGAAACTTAGTCAGCACGATACCTTGCGTCGTCTTGGAGTCGCTTCTTAAGGCCGTGCAGGCGTTGTTCTGCTTGAGGACGGTTATTGGGTAGCTGGACATACTTTTCTCTAAAGAGCAGAGGCATCTCGTAATGCATGTCATCTCTATGATGGATTCCATCTTCTACAATCTTCAGGAACTGACGGTCTTCTCTTGATTATGTGTTTCCGTATTCCCTTTCTGCAAAGTCCACCTCTAACATTCGAGAAACCACTTGAGGATCACTTGAGGCCAGAGGGGTTACCCACTCTTTAATCCCTGTCTTAGCAACGATGTACCCATTCACGTTATCCTCCGAATATGAATACGGTTGCAATGTACTTGTTTACTGCTCTTTTGGTTAACAGAACCGTTTACGTGCCATCCCAGTAGTGATCGTACGGCATAGGGATTACTGTACTGCGTTTTCGCAATCATTGTCTCTTGGTCGCACTGCACTAGGGCAATTTAGTCCGAGCATGAGTCCTATTTCTACGTCTTCCATGTGAGGAGGTACGTGTTTTCTAATTATCTGCAAATAGGACCATCCTTGCAGCTCCTCGGGACGCGGAATCTCATCACGATCTGCTGTAATCCGTTGTCTGACGTAGTTCTCTGTAGGGGTACGATAACCTCGTTTTCCTTAAAGTGGGACGCCCTTAGCCCATCTACCGCTTTAGTATCGACTTTTTGGGTACCATGCATATTAGTGAGCAAAAGTTTGGTTTCACTTCCTTCAACACCAAGCCTTCTTAACGAGTCTTCTTTAATGGATGTTCCACCACTGGCATTATCAAGGAGGGCGTAAACACATATCTTATTGTTTGGATTGTCCTTGTGGTACAACCTTACTGGGATTATACCCCTAGCAACTGGTACATCACCGGCATCTGTCACATTGCGGATTGCAGTACACACGTTAACGACTCGCTCTTCCGTTTTCTTTTGACTGGCTTCCGATTTCTCATGTTGGCCGTTTCCACTTTCCGTTTTCACCTCTTCTGATTTCCAACTGTAATCATGGAGTGACGTTGGGTGTTTCTTATTGCAAATCTGACAGGTTCTTTTACTTTTGCAAATCTTGGCAATGTGCTCAGAACTGTAGCAACCAAAGCATAAACCTTTCTGTTTGATAAAGTCTCTCCGCTCCACTAGCGGTTTTTTTTAAGAAACTCAGCACGTTCGTCCAGGTGATGCACCTTAGAGCACAATGTACAGCTAATGGGGTGAGAGTTTCCTCCCCTGCCATTCTTTCCTGACAAGCCTGTTGCGAAGGTGGTACCTCTTTCTCTCTTAGTTTTGCGTTCGTTCTGTTTATGGCACTTGTCAACTGCGTCCATCGGTTTACTAATGCATTCCTCTGAGTAGATCGGATCTGTCGCTAAATCGGCTTGCTCTGACACAAATTGGCAAAAGTCATTAAAGCTGGCTGTCTGTCCCTTGACACTCCTAATCCTGCTAACTCTTTCAGTCCACTTACTGCGTAGATATAGCGGCAGCTTTTCCCATAACTGGCGCATAACATTGGCGGTGTTCAAGTCGTTCATGTATTGGGTGCCTGTCATGGCGTTCCTTGCTTACTCAAGGACAACAGGAAATTTTTGAAACCCTGTTCTGTCGTTAGCCTTAACAGCGGGCCAGCTCGATAGCTTGGCGATGTATGCACTTGCCATCTTTTATGGGTCACCAAAACATTTCTTCAAAAGCCGTCTAGCCTCTTTGGACGAATCTTCGCCATTTTTTAAACAACCCTTTATCAGTTCCTTCACCTTTCCACTAGTGTACTGATCCAAGAAATACAAGTGCTCACTACAATCATCTACCGTAGATTCTATGAGAGTTTCAAAAGCCTGTTATGAATGCCATAACATCTCCAGAGAGAACGTTGGTGGCTTGTGACTAGGTATGACGCTCGTAGCCTGTTGGGTAACAATCATTTCTGACAGTTCTGCCTGTTTCCTTGGAATGTCAAGATAGTCTTGATGTAGCCTTTTACCTTCCACAGAGCTTCAATCCTTTCCGAAACTGCACGTACATTCTTTTTTGACATGTGACAGCGTATAATCAGTGGGGGTTTCGTACTTGTCTTATACTCTTTTTCTTTAATGGGGACACTCTTTGGAACAAAGGGTCGGGCAGTTGGGTTCATGCTAGAACCACCAAGGCTGGCGTGGTTACAGGAGTGGTCGTTGAACTGGTACTAACCATAGCTGAACTTTGGGATTTCACAGAAGGCACCTTTAGTGTTGCCTGATCATTAGGTTGTACCATCGGTGAGATGGGAGTAGAAGTGTGTTTAACCTTAACATCTTCCAAATTCCCATTTATTCTGTCAATATTTTGTTCCTCCTCCTCTCATAAGTCTTTTCTTCTACCTTTGCCTGTGCGATTTGCTGCCTAAGTTCAAGCTCTTCAGTAGTCATCCTTGGTGCTTGTTTCTCTTTTAGAAATGATGCCTTTACCTCTAACGCTGCAGCTTTAGCTTTCGCTTCAACTAACTTTAACTTAGCAGATGATACCGAGGAGAGGGAGCGCCTTGAGCGACGAGATGACTTAGATTTCACTGAGTGTGTATCACGTAAATCACCACCTAGCTTATCTGCATCATTCAAAAAGCCAACAATCCTTTGCTTTAGCTGTAGCACATCCTTATTACGAGTTCCAAACCATTCAAAAGTTAATTTAATTTCATCATCATCATCTAAGGCCTTGAGGTATGCGTCATGCGTTTCTTGTACTTTAACATTAAATAGCTGATCTAGATGAACAACTTCCGTACGCACTTGTTTTTCGTTCTCAAAATCCGTTAACAAAGGTGAGATTAGTTTCATCTGCCTAGTTAAATTAGCAGGTGCAGTTTTCCGATTTTCCTTCAACTTTTCAGTCTCAAATTGCCTACCCTTTTCTGTAGGATCGTTTTTCGCACGTCCATGTGAGTTTCTTGAGCCAATATACTGGTCTGCGGCGATATCGCACGAGGTGACGAGCAGTTTCTATCGAGATCCATATCGACTTCGCGCCAAGGGCAAAGCCTTTCTTCATCAGGAAACTCCGTTTTCCTTTGTAAATCTCCTTCCTTGTCTCCTTCCATGTGATTCGCTCGTAGGTCAAACTGTAACAGCCGTCAATTCAGTGTCAATTCCACGTTTTATTCCATCCGATCAACTACGCTCGGCACACTGTTCGAATACGATACCGTACAAGAAATCCTTACAAACAAGCAAGTGTCCATGTTCATAACCTTGAAAATTGCTGCAATATCCGTAATGATTCCGTGTAAAATGTTCTATTCCTTCGATGTGAGTCTAGTTAAACGATCCTTATCCGAAAAATAAAGGTGAAAATAACAAACTATAAAAGCACATGTATGCCGAGGTTTGACCAAGTGTCGAATGAGAAAACCTTGGCGCAGACTGGCCCTAGTGCACAGGACACCGAACATTTACAGTATGAGCTAGTATGCAAATGAGTATTTAGCTAATCTGCATAACCTGATGTTGTCGCGAAAAATTTGTAGTAAATTCTCTGTGTCCTAATATCTACGGCACATAAGCGGATTGTTTTGACCAGAAATCAAAGAAAAACTTCTCTTCTTAGTTTTTTCCTCAAGGTAAACATTACTCTGCAAAAATTGCTTTTCAATCAAAATGATTGCATAATTTTAATAAAAAAAAAATTTTTAATTGATTTTTTCGTGAAATATTATGGGTTGCTTGGAAGTAAAAAATATATATATTTTTTCTGGAAAGTACATTTCCTGCCCTTTCAAAAGAGGTATACATGTAGCTTTCCATGCTACTGTAAAACCTGCTGAGATATGATATTTTGTTTGAACAAGGTAAGTTTTGCTAATTTTGGACCATGGCGAATTAAATGAGTCAATGCCTTGTGGGTGTGTGTATTTATACTTGTAGGACGTTAGGCTTGGATCTTGTTGTTCGGGACCCTGAGGCCAACATCATAGACCCTGATTCAACAGGCGTAATAGAACTGTATAGAAGGGTAAGGTTAATATAAATAAGTAAAAAACTACCTGTATCTGTACATTGTCATAAAAAAACCTGTGTGATCAAAGTCAGTTTCACTACTTGTCCTAAGGGCAAGCTGTAGCTAGCATGTACTAGTCTAAAAGTCTTTTTGACTAGCCCCCCAAACTTTTTGACAAGCAAGATTGATAGCATTTCTTCTGTAATTTGAACTCCTCCCCAAAACTCAGTCTTTTGCCCACTGGGCAAGGTAAGAACAGAATCCGCTAGTCCAATAGCTAAATCCAGTAGCCTTGGACCCGCAGCTTCAATGGGCTTACATTGTATTGCACTAGCTTCGTGCCGTGGTCCCTCATGGTATTAGAAGAAGTAGTGAAAGTTATTGCAAATAAATTTCCAGCAAGGGTGCGATAGTTTGTAATTTCAAGACTACTGACAATCACTGTAGGTTCTCTGAAACTGGTTTGGTTTGGCTTGCAACAGCACACTGCATAAGTGGAAAGAAAGGAGGCAATGCAATTTGTGTTTTGCATGTACAAAGTTGTGCATGCTTGTAATAGTACTACCATCTTTCATCTCTTCTAGAACTATTAATTTATAGTAAAGTACTGTCATCATTTCTAGGTACTTCATTTAAAATTATGTTTTCCATTTTTTCCCAGCATGTTACAACTTCCAATAGAATAAAGACTACAGTAAGTGATTTTTTAAACACGTAAGCTAAGTAAAGAGAAAATTTCTCTTCAATACCACTGCATGTTTAAGGAGGGTAAAAATGAATAAATAAATAAATGAATGAGTAAATTTATGGATTTGTGAATTTACCACAGTTTCAACATTTACAATGCATTATCAAGGATTATTATTCATTCAAAATATTTCCCCGATTCTGATTGGCTAAAAGTACACGCATAATTCACCATGACCAGCTACTGATGACCAAATTTGGAAGAATTTTGCGATTAATGAACCGATGACGTCAAAAGTGCAGCCTTCATGGAGGTTAATGCACCGTTAACCGAGAAGACCTGGGGACGAGGTTGAGTTGTTTTGGTTGTGAAAACAAAAATGACGGACATTTCACTCGTTTCAAGAGTAAGAACTAGGCGAAATAATAGTTAAAAACATGACGAGAAGAGCAAGAAGACAACTCGAAGGGCGACTTCTTCTATTTGGAGAATATTTGCGGAGTTGAACAACCCTAAACGTGAACTATCGACGATGAACTTAACATCGATGAAGGTAAGCATGTTTTAGCTATGTTTTTAAACTAGGAATTATTTTGAATAAATAATAAAACAATTATTGAATTCAGCTTTCGTATCTTTTGAAGAATTATGGAGATCTTGAAGGGTGTTATCCGCCTCGGCCTACGGCCTCGACGGATAACACCCTCCTCGATCTCCGTAATTCTTCATAAGGTACTCAGCCTCATTCATTAATTGTTAAATAATAATATAATGATAAGTTATATTAATTATTTAGGAGGTTTTTATTTATTTGCTCTCTAGAGATAAGAGAAAGAAAAAAAGAAAGTAAAAAAAAAAAAACTGCATTTCATATTCCACAAGGAGGTTTTGTTTTCCGTATTGGCGAAATTACTGTTGATACATTTACTGTACTCAGTTTTGGACCCCTCAACCAATTCAAAAGTTTGGGCTTAAAAAGCCTCTGTTTAATTCTTTGACATTAATACATTTCCACCTTACACAGCCTCTAATGATGTATCCTCCCCATGTATCTCTTCTGTCATCTCCAATTTTGTTGGCCATAGATTACTTTGATTACTGACTTATGCAGGGGGACGAGATCTTTCAATCTACACCCACATGTTTGGCATCTTCATTCAACCTGGCCATAAGGAAATACCAAAAAAGAATTTTTCTAAGTTTGACGAGAAAATGCCAATAAAATTCTTGTTTACCACTTTATAGTGTAGGTACTGTATATAATCCTCATTCATCTTTCAAAAAGTTTTCGTTGAACTTGAAACTTTGAAAGCTGTAATTTAGTATTAGGAACAATATTTAGCGTAGTGCTCTTCTATTTGTAAACACTGTTTGGCGCAGATAGTGACCAGAAAATTGCTCAAATTTCTAGTTTTTTTTTCGGCAAAGTGTCCAGTTTTGAACGGGTTGTTCACGCTCGTTAATGATAGGGTATGCTAAATACTTCTTAATATATTTTTTCCTTCCAGTCAAGAATTGAAACGCCCAAGAAAGAAGTTGCATTTTATACAACACACAGTGTTTATGCAAACATCAAACTTGTAGTGTGCAATACAACAGATGATGCTCAAGTGTTCCTGTCACTGTACGATGCCAAGGAAGAACGCTTTATAAGGTACCAATACATGTTATCAGGGTCTGAAAGGATATTTTCGTGACCAAAATCTAGGCACAGGATTCTGTATTGGGAAAGAACGCGGTATTCGGAAGTTCTTGATGCGGGATTGTCGTGAAAAAGCAGCGGGAATGCGGGATTAGGAGGACCCCTCTTACAGACCTTGGTCTATGCACATCCTCTATAAACATTGTGAGAATAAGGGATAGAGATAACTGGGATGCGGAATTGCCGTGAAAAAGGAGCTTGATCCAGGTGCATGTACATACTCTGTAAACAGTGTTCTTTCAGTGCACATGGAAGCAGTCTGGACAGCAACTTCGCCATTTACTTTCTGGTGAAAAAAGTCTTTGGTAAGGTGACTGGATACCTTGGGCTTCTTAAAACTTTATACACCTGATTAGAAAAGCTTTGAAAAGCCGTTCTCAAAACTTGTGAAGGCATCAGAACAAGAGTAGACTCAAAGGAACACGCTACAGCCATTGCAGTCCACCTCTCTAAAGCGGCTTTGACACTATCAACCATAATTTCATCCTTGCAAAGCTGGTTGTGCACGCTAAAAAAATGCTATAGAACTTTACGGCAATCTGCGGTGTTTTCAAAAATATCCACTCTGACGTCCCTTTTCAAAAACCTGGGTTTTGGTGACCAAAATCGCCGTTTACTGTTTACGTGTGGACGAAAGGCTACAACGGAGAGAAAAAAAACCCCTCCCTTTTCATAATTATCCGGATGCTTGTGGAAGGGGCCTTCATAATTTATTATGTATGAAACATTTGATGATGTCTTTGTGTTTGCAATTTTCTACTGACAGTGAGCAGTATCTTGTTGCATGGGATAGAAAAGGGATGCCAAAAGATATTGACAGACTCAACAATCTCACAGTTCTGTTTACTGTAAGTGTTTTGTTAGAGTTGTAGTTGTCTCGTCCGGAAGTCGATTTGCCCGAGGACGTTCCGCCTAGCCTTCGAGAGCAGACTTCTTTTTACCGCTGTCGGCGGGTGAAACAAGGGCTTAAAAAGGCATCTGCTCACACCGGCTACGTTTCGCTCGGACCTAAGTCGACTCTTCCGATGACTGGCGTTTCTTAACGGAAACTCACAGGTACACTGATCGCGGCCGCCATCTTGAAAGACTGAAAAAAAAGGACTGAGGGAGGAGGGGTGGGTGGGAGAGAATAAAAACGCCGTATTTTCCCTCCCCTTCCCCTTCTCTATTTTAAACCCATCAACCTACTTACCCAGCCTACTTTGCAGGCTACTTGATGACAGACAACACTCTACAGACTACAACACGATTTAGTAGAGATGTCCAATGTTTAAAACAAATTCAAAAAACGCTTAAAGTCAATTTACTTCGTGTAGATATCATGCGAAAACTAAGACAATGACGACTTTTGATTCGTTTTCTTTAAAACCAATTTATTGTTTTTTTTCACCTTTGACCTCAGGATCTTGGAGCAAAGGACCTGAAAAGAGAACAAGTATATATCGTTTGCCAGATCGTTAGAGTTGGTCAGTCTTTTTTTTATCACTTGTTGACGTTTCCTGTTTTTTTATTGGATGTTATAGTAAGACAGCATTCTTTTGTCTTTGAAGATTGTAGGATCTCAGCAGAGCTTGTATGGTCATTAAACTCTTTAAATTTTTTTAGGCCGAATGGATATAAAGGAGACGGACAGCAAAAAATTGACTCATAATCTTCGGAGACCATTTGGAATCGGCTGTAAGTAACAGAGCAACGGCTACTCCTCCAATTACATTATGACGTTCTTCAACTATATTAGACATATTTGAGATAAAAAATGTGACCGCACTTGCCACTTTGGAAACGAGGAAGGAAATGGAGCCGAAATGCGTTACGCATTTGTTTTTGAGATCGGTTATAGGGACGTGCCTGTCAGCCATTGGCCAGGCCCTAGTTGTTCAAAAGCTGAATAGCGCTATCCAGCGGATAAATCCCTATCCAGTGTTTAAGTATAAGGGAAACCAATTGCACTATCCACTGGATAGAGATTTATCAACTGGATAGTGCTATCCACCATTTGAACAACTGGGGCCAGGACGCTATCACCTCGCTAATTGGCTATTACGAAGTTGCGCGGGAAACTGGATCAAAATTCCACCCCCCCAAAACAATCCCATAGTGCAATTCAACACAACACCGACCAAGTCTTTACGGTATACTTCAATTGACCAATACGAGAGATGCCTGGTTGAGGGAGTTTAAAAAGACAGCGTTTTTATGTGACTGGGATCATGAATGAGTGTCTACCTATTAGAAGTGTCCTTTAAGGTGATGTTACACGGGACAATTCGCAACAACGACTTTAAGCGAAACACAGCGTTGTAACATTGTTCCAACATTGCAATGCTGTGTTGCGCAAAAGAATCGTCCTTGCGAATCGTCCCGTGTAATACCACCTTTAGCAAAGCTTTTAGTATCGGGAATTTTGTCACAAGGTAACTTTAGCAATGGAATTGATTAAAACCCCAAAGGAACTGCTAAGAATTTTACCTCTTTTCCTCCTGTCTTCAGTATTGTTATAAAACTGAATTTTCTGGTTTTCAGTGTTTTCCATTGGCGACTTGTTTAATGGCACTGCTCAGTATGACGAGGACAAGGAACATTTTCTTCAACTTCTACCGTAAGTAAAAACGATAATTAACTCCGGAAATGTAATTTGAATTTTTTCATTTAGGTTGAAAATTTACGTAATCTCATTCAACGGCGCGATAGCCTGTGTTCAGCTGTGCCCTCCCCTCAAACAAAATTATGCACGTTGATCACCTTGGTTGTCGACGTAAATAAGTACTACTAAATGGTAGAACGCACAAATGTTGGCGCAAAACTGTCCAAGGTATAGTTCCCTCAAAGGCCCTTAAGCCACTACAAGTACCTTGTATTTGAATTTTGTTGTCCCAAGACGCCAATACCTCGATACAGTATATCTGTTCATCAAATAGCAGAGTTTAGCACACCTCAACTGTACACTATCCCTCTCTAATTCTTCATAACCAGCTGGCGCTGAGCAAATTTGGAAAATGCTTAGATTACACTGTCATTGACGTCAGCACTCTTACATCAATGATTGTATATTAAAAATTATTCACGATTTACGTCACGCAAGTACAATCGCGCGACAGCTTAATTGCTTTGGCATGATTGCGGAACTCAAGAAAAAGGCGAAAGAGTTAACAGCTACCGTTATGCGAAGATGAAATAGCATCGTATATCAATAGCATATTTGCAGGCGAAAAACATGCGCTCATATTCTGAAATGGCCGAGAAACAGTCTGGCAAATGTTTAACAAAAAACAAACTGCAGGCAACGATGTCAGGGGTAATATGGCATTGTCATGAACCAACCTTCTCGTATTTCAGAATTCCAGAAAATCAGTCATTTGACTCTTGGATAAAGAGGATGATTGCACAGCCGTCAGAGGGAAATAAATCTGGACAAGGTAAAGCTACGATGTCATAATATTAAATTATTTTAGGGAGCTGAGGTGGAAAGGGGGTGAGGGGCAAAACCACCTTTAGGGGTGTGGTCACACTGTTTCATTTGTTGACAAACAAATGCTGCATGCCTTGTTCATCATAGTGTAACTTGTCATGTTGAAAGTTGATTTGCCTCGTCGGCTATTTGACCCGTTGTTCCTTGTTAAACATGTCTGAACGTTGAAAAGTTTAAAATAGACTTTTGCAACAAAGGAACTATGCAACAATGAAAATAGAAGTGACAAAGGAGGTAGGAGACGTCTGCACGCAGGCGACTGAATGAGTGTTGTGCTGTCACAAAGTGGGTTGTAAGACGTGTTTTGTTTGATTTTTGTACACTTTCTATCAATATTGAGAAAGAGACACTAACAAAGGCTTTTGTAAAAACAAATCATAGTGGCCTAAAATTAAAACGGTCTACTTTTAGTCCACGCTATCTTTCGTCATTGTCCACCCCATCATGAGGAAAGGTAACGGAACAATCAGAGCGCGCGTTTTACTTTTGTTATGTTTTACCATCTCTTTTCTACTCATAGGCATTCATATTTCATTAAAGCTTCTTTCGGGAGATGTTGAGCAGGTGAGGTTTTTATGTCTGCATTTTTGGTGGTTATAACGAAACCCTTAATAACGAGACAGTTTGGTTAAAATTACTTTACTACTCTAAGTAAATTGTAAGTGCGTGTTTTTTTATGGTTTCGATAACCAAGATGAGAATGGATGGCAACTTGAAATAACTGCGCCACTCTTTTCGCAAACTCCTCTGTCGTTGCATGAAAAAATGGGAAAGTTACATTTCACCTTTAAGGTATGGGTTAGTGCGGATACAGTGGAATGCCGTTTTTTTATAGCGAAAAGAAGATTGATTCAGCCGATTATTGGGAGGCTCCAAAATCGGGATTAAACTGTATCATCCTGGTATTGAGAGAAGACAGTTTTGTTCGAATTATTGTTAGCTTTGAAAATCCGAAGGTTAAAGAAATCGGGATTGTACTGCATTTTAGGCTCGATTATCAGCCGCTGTTCGGAAAATGAGCCCACGCTGCGGCTCCTCCTTCTCTTCTCAAGCGTATTTGTCTCTTTTGGCAGATACGAGAGGAACATCCCCTTCTGATAACAAAGCAGACATGTATTGCACGCAAACTTGGCTTTCCTGAAGTCATCATGCCAGGTAAGTATCACGTTAGTGATTTCCTAAACCTTTCAGTAAAATGAGACTACTTATCGATGTCAGTTAAACTTTGAATTAAACTTGAAAGAAAAAAAACGTGTTGGGTACTTATTCTTCTTCTTTACTAGAACTAATCGTGACCAGATAGCGCTTCTCTTAGCTACAAGCGGAAGTTTTTAGCAAAATGTCCCGGAACGAATAGTTTTGAATAGGGGACATTTAAGACATGCTAATAGAGTACTAAAGTGTGACGTCATAAAAATGAAATTTCCGAAATTATGGGATTTGTCAGGATATTCTGAAAGAACAATGTCCAAGAGGCCTACTTGCCAAAAATGAGCATTTGGGGGCTAATTGTTGCTGAGATCGTAGCCCAGTTATGCTTAAAAAACTCCATACAAACCCTTCTAAATTTTTTTGGGGTCGACCCAAAAAAAAATTAGAAGGGTTTGTATGGAGATTTCTGAGTATAACTGGGCTACGATCTGGGAGACAATTTGCCCCGAAATGCTCATTTTTGGCAAATAGGCCACTTGGACATTGTTCTTTCAGAATATCTTGACAAATCCCATAATTTCAGAAATTTCATTTTTATGACGTCATCACTTTAGTACTCTATTTTGGCTTCTTTACACCTTGGCCCCCCCCCCCCCCCCCGCTTTTTTAAGGGGGCAGGAAATGGGCAGTAGGGGGCAGAAAAAGGACCCAGAATTCGCGTTTTAAAGTCAGTTTTTCTGCACGCGCGAGTGACAGGGGGCAGGAGATTGGGGTAGGCCAAATGAGAAAACGCCTATCTGTGAACGAGTAACAGCCATTAGTTGTGCTTGACCGCTCTTTCTCCTCCTCCTCCCCCTTCCCCAGATAGACTTTTGTCCATTTTTATGCCCTCCCGAATGATTCCTCTGCTTTCAGAAACAAAGGTGGCGAGTGTAATAAATACTGAGCGCTCTCTCGCTCGCTCGAAAAATAACCCTGAACTGGAAGTTAATGTTCTGTCACATAACGGCCTTTCACGCAACGATAGAGCGAAAAGAACCTCTGCTTAGAAGTCTAGATAGGCGAAACCCTCGGTTTCTCTTTGTACAAATTTTGCGACTGTTAGGAGTGAAGTCGTCAAACGGGATTCTGAAACTCATGGCTCGGCAAAATGTCGGACTTGACAATTTTTTTTACTTATTTTATAACATCTTTTACTAGGTGATCTCAGGAATGATCTGTATCTGACTCTACACTCAGGCGAATTTGAAAGAGGTAAGAATAACATAAGCAAATTGTTCTAAGTGGTTTCTTAGGATGCGTGGAAAGACGAATACCCACTATAAAAAGGACACAGCTCCTTCCTCCTTGGGACATGACTCACAGTTCACTATTCATTGATATCCGCTATGATACAACCAACAAAAATTTTCCTCGACAGATGCGGTTTTTGTACGTTAAGTGCGGTTTGCAGGTAGTAAGTAATATGTTACTTAGGTAATTGCGGGCGACAAGAGGAGCCCACAATCCTAATCTCCAGGTTGTTATAACGCATGCGTCGCATGCATGTAGCCAGCATTCGTTTGGACTTCCACTGAGAATGTATGGAATGCACAGAACGCACTTTGATCACGCGCGTTTGGACCTCCTTTCATTCGTAATCTGATCACGCGTGTTTTGACCATCTGTCACGTGAAAATTACGCAAAGCACAGCGCTGGAGCAAAAGCGTTTTGACCTTCGATGGTTGTCGCCCGCACTCCGTAACCTTTGGTTATCACTAGTTATATTTGTTTTATAGGCAGGAAAACAGCAAATAAAAACATCGAGGTCACAATGGAAGTTTTGTCTGATGATGGCAAGGTTCTTGAAGTAAGAGAAATTCAGTTTCACGTTCTTATTTTCGGTATTGTTTAGAGGGAGTTCATCCGGTTTTGTACAATTTTGTAAATACTCATCCCTATGGGATGCTTTAACCCGGTTTAGAGAGTAAACGAACGAACAAACAGATAAACCATCCAAGAAACGAGGGAATAAATTTCCGAACAGGGCTTAGAAGATGATGGTGGGGGAGGAAGGGAGGGTGGAGTCCGGTTGATTCTTATCATGTTGTGTGTCCAAAGTCTTTTCTTGCCTTGTACCAGCCCGTTCCAGGCCTTAAGACAGAGGGAACAGCGCAAAGAAAAGTAACTGGGAAAAACAGCGAGGGGGGTCCATTTCGTGGCGCTCTCTAGAATAGATTCCATATGGCTGTGCATCTCTTCAGCAATAGATCACAGATGACGTCAAAATGCGGTAAAAACAAAGAAGTGGCACCAAGAGCCATAATGGCTCTTGGTGACACACAAGCCCCAGGCGAGTGTGTCACTGAAAATAATTTCACAAACAATTTCCAAACTGTTGAACAAAACAAAGGAAACAAGTTTCTCGTGATGTCATCCATGTATCTGTACCCTAATGAATCATGGACAACGACCAATCACAGCGTGCGTAGTGTTCACATCACTGTATAAGAGAATATTTATGGTTATAATACCTGTGGGTATTTAGTAGTCAGTCAGTGAAATCTATACATGATGAACCTCGTCAGTAATACTATGAAAAAGGTATTAATGTTCTCCTACAATGTAGTTAATGATGTCAAGGTAATGTTTTTTTTTTTATTATTGTGTTACAGAATGTTATCAGTGTTGGGGCAGGAGAGGAACTTGTCAGTCAGTATCGTTCGGTTATTTTCTACCATAGCGGCAAACCAGAATGGGTGGAAACCATTAAAGTAAGTTATACACTTAGTGTTCTCGAGTCTTGTTTGAAAGCCAACACCGAAAAGTTTGAGCGGATCATTTATGGCCAGGGTCGATTCTTCTCTCACGATTTATCGCGCGACAAAAGAGGCGATTTGATTGCCACCCCAAATCTCGCGGGTAAACAGTTAGAGATTTCAGGGTGGTTTTTCGCAGACATGTTGCTTAAAATGAAATAACAACCTTTGTCGGCCAAAATTGTTTACAACACTGTACGTAAGTGTATGCTTGAAAATACCACTTTTTCTAAAATCCCAGGCAGATCGCAAAAGTAGAAGTAAAAATCGCTGGTCTTGTCCCTCAAAAGAGTTATCGGTGTAAACAGCCCTTGGGAAAGAGGAGCGCAAGATATTCGCTCCGTCGAGGCCTTCTATTACCTCGAAGGACTTTCATAACGTTTTTTAAGTCTCGTTAGAAGACTACATATTTGAATAAGTTGTATTCTCTTTGAGTATCCTATCAACTTTCAGCAGTTTTTCGACAAAATTTATCAGAGTGTAAACCAGACAACGTTGTTTTCTTGGACACAGGGTTCCTTGAGATTTTTGTTACTTTCGTAAGTCCATTTTAAAAAGAGCAATTCTTAAAAGTTCACATAGTTGATCTTTTTTAGTTGGCGAATTAAGAAATGGTAAACGTGCAGCGTGCAACCATGGAGTTATGGATGCACGCGGGAGGTTGCTAAGCACGAAAGAAGCGTAAGAGTCGCACGAGGCGATAGCCGAGTGCGACTCTAGCTTCTTGAGTGCTTAGCAAACCTCCCAAGTGCATCCATAACTCCATGGTTGCACAGCTGCAACGTTTACCATTTCTTTTATAACATAATCAAAAGAGAAAAACATTATTTTCCATTTTCCTTCGGCTGAGTCATCGGTCTGAGTTCATGTATGCTGCCATCTGCCCGCGCGTAAACAAAACATGTTCTATGTTTTTCAAAAACTTGCCTTTGAGTTTTTCTTTCCCTGAATCAACCGTTCTCCGTGTTCAGGTAAATTGCAAAACGTTTTTTGTTGTTATTGTGAATGGCATCTGTCTACTTGCTCTTAGTATTAGAGTAAAAACTTTGAGGGAAAACTATAGCTGCAACTATAAACACCAACTAAAAAGACTCTAAAAAAATAATTATCAAGCTTATTTATGTGGCAATTTTTGAAATAAACGTAAAGTAGAAACGAGAAAATTTGACTGTAATTCCTTTAGAATCAGAACAGGTAACACTAATTTTAAAACGAAATTAACTAGCTTTGTATCGAAATCTGTTTGGGGAAATCTAGCTATGAAAGTCAAACTTGCAACTGAAATTCGCCGACACACAGCCGGCGCTGAAGCTGTTGTTTTTCGACCTTTCTCTGAACGACTTTTACATGTATGAATGAACACTGAGGAACAAAATAATACACACAGAAGTTATTTTTTGAAAAATTTATTTGAAAACCCAAATGTTTCTGTACTCAAATGAAATTCGCTTATTCCAGCGTGATGTGCCCGTTTAAACTCAACTAAAATTTTAAATCGATGCGATGAAAACTTCACAACAAAGCTGTCTCGAATTTGAGCGTGTTTCCTAAAATATTTGCTTGAATTTAGCATCAGCTTGACCAAAAAGTCAATAACACAATGCTAATTGATAAATTTACATTTCAAACAGACTTTCTCTTCTATAAAAACACACACAAAATGTACCTTAAATCTTCGCTTGCTCGATTTTCCTTCAGCTGATTCTAGCCGCGAGGAAAACAGTCATTAATGGCATCCGGGCAAATTTGTCGCTTGATCTGTCTTTTTTCCTTCAAAACGACAGCTTAGTATTTTCTTCAACTTCCACTTTTCATCTGTGCATTTCATCGGTGTATTTTACCGTCAGGAGAGGAGATTTGTTGAACTTGCCTAAATTTTACCGCGTTAGCTCAGTTTCTTGGCGTGCACCAACGGGCAAATGGTAGTGGCTAACCGACCAATCAAAGCGCGCGATTTACTTTTGTTATGTTATAATAGACTGATGGTGAAGGGGTGAACACATGAGTGACTAGTGTAAACTTTGAATTATCACTCTTGTGAATATTTTATTATAACATAACAAAAGTAAATCGCGCGCTCTGATTGGTCGGTTAGCCACTACCATTTGCCCGTTGGTGCACGCCAAGAAACTGAGCTAACGCGGTAAAATTTAGGCAAGTTCAACAAATCTCCTCTCCTGACGGTAAAATACACCGATGAAATGCACAGATGAAAAGTGGAAGTTGAAGAAAATACTAAGCTGTCGTTTTGAAGGAAAAAAGACAGATCAAGCGACAAATTTGCCCGGATGCCATTAATGACTGTTTTCCTCGCGGCTAGAATCAGCTGAAGGAAAATCGAGCAAGCGAAGATTTAAGGTACATTTTGTGTGTGTTTTTATAGAAGAGAAAGTCTGTTTGAAATGTAAATTTATCAATTAGCATTGTGTTATTGACTTTTTGGTCAAGCTGATGCTAAATTCAAGCAAATATTTTAGGAAACACGCTCAAATTCGAGACAGCTTTGTTGTGAAGTTTTCATCGCATCGATTTAAAATTTTAGTTGAGTTTAAACGGGCACATCACGCTGGAATAAGCGAATTTCATTTGAGTACAGAAACATTTGGGTTTTCAAATAAATTTTTCAAAAAATAACTTCTGTGTGTATTATTTTGTTCCTCAGTGTTCATTCATACATGTAAAAGTCGTTCAGAGAAAGGTCGAAAAACAACAGCTTCAGCGCCGGCTGTGTGTCGGCGAATTTCAGTTGCAAGTTTGACTTTCATAGCTAGATTTCCCCAAACAGATTTCGATACAAAGCTAGTTAATTTCGTTTTAAAATTAGTGTTACCTGTTCTGATTCTAAAGGAATTACAGTCAAATTTTCTCGTTTCTACTTTACGTTTATTTCAAAAATTGCCACATAAATAAGCTTGATAATTATTTTTTTAGAGTCTTTTTAGTTGGTGTTTATAGTTGCAGCTATAGTTTTCCCTCAAAGTTTTTACTCTAATACTAAGAGCAAGTAGACAGATGCCATTCACAATAACAACAAAAAACGTTTTGCAATTTACCTGAACACGGAGAACGGTTGATTCAGGGAAAGAAAAACTCAAAGGCAAGTTTTTGAAAAACATAGAACATGTTTTGTTTACGCGCGGGCAGATGGCAGCATACATGAACTCAGACCGATGACTCAGCCGAAGGAAAATGGAAAATAATGTTTTTCTCTTTTGATTATGTTATAAAAGAAATGGTAAACGTTGCAGCTGTGCAACCATGGAGTTATGGATGCACTTGGGAGGTTTGCTAAGCACTCAAGAAGCTAGAGTCGCACTCGGCTATCGCCTCGTGCGACTCTTACGCTTCTTTCGTGCTTAGCAACCTCCCGCGTGCATCCATAACTCCATGGTTGCACGCTGCACGTTTACCATTTCTTAATTAAAAACATTTAGAGTCGAGGACAAGGACAACTACCAGGACGAAATTTAACCCCAGAAATCTTCATTGTTCATTTTTTTTTTCAACAAAAAAGTTAGCACGGTCATTTTATATTGACGGAGTTTAAGCCCTCTCCAAATCACAAAATGATGAAACTTCTAACATTTGATAACATTTTTCCACCACTACGACATTCTCGCTAAAACCCGCATTAGAATGACGACAGCTATCACAGTCAGCCGCCAAAATGACGCTGGTTCACGCGCGCACTCTTTTTCTTTGTCTCTAATTGCAAAAGACAGGAACAGCATAAAGCCTCAGTGACACCGGAGCGAACCAAACGCGAGTGGGTGGGCGTGGGGAGCCACGTTTCCTCTCCCTCTTCCCCTTTTCCTACCTCTGCACGTGCTTCCAGTTCTCCCGCTTATATTTCACACTTGTTTCTTCGTTTTGGTTTTCAGTTAGTCATTCCAATCGAGCAGTTTCAAGGATCACACGTTAGGTTTCTGTTTAAACACAGATCTGCAAATGAAGGTATATTATTCATTTATTTATATGTTTAAAGGGTCGTTGTCAATACAGTTTAGTCCATTTTGGTTAAGACCAGTTAGTATTATCAGCTTAGAAACTTGGTGTTTAGCGTTATATTAGTGAGTTTACGGAACAGGACGGCAGAAAGGAGAGGACGGCAAAGCGTTTATGTGCGACAAACGTGACAGGGCTATTACTTACGTGTTTTTTCGTGATTTGCGTAAAGGACGGTGAAGTTTGGTTAAAAATTTGTTTTTTTTTTAAGCATTATTATCGTCACGCTTGTCATACAAGGTTTACCGTTTTCTTTCCTCTCCTGTTTTTTTGCATAAGTTCATAAACAGCAGAGATAACTGGAAAACTGATAGGCTGAACAATTTTCAAACCCGAACTGTAATCCTTTATATCCGTAATATTCTCCAGTTTTGTCCATCCGCGCTATTTTATGTAATTGCTGTGTTTTTTGTCTAAATGGGTATTTTTATATTTCACTCAGTCTGGTTGCCAGTTCCTAATGACTGAAATGAGCTAGGTTTCGTGACAGACCTCCTTCAGTACTGAGCACATTTAGTTTGAAGCGGTTTTCGCTAAGTAATATTCCTGTCGATCACAATACATGCAGACTAATCAAATCTCGAAGTAGGAACTTGTAGCGGGCGGAATACGTGGGGAAAAAACATCCCGAGCGGGTCAGCATTTCTTTTGACTTAATTGCTTCTGATTGGTTAAAAAAGATAACGTGAAATTGGACACTCGCTGCATTGGATGAAATCTCTTACAACATCCACTCATCTCGACTCACTGTCTCCACAATTTTAGAAATTGTATGGACATTGTTTCGTTATGTTCACGTTCTGGAATGGGATTCTCAATGATTCTCTTGAAATGATGGCTAGAGGAAACAGAAAATCAAAGTTTGCTCAGTAAAGTGACCAATAAGCCCTCGATATGTAGAGCATTGCTATTAAAAAATGGATGCTGATTTTCAAAAAGGATTTGAAGAGAACGCGATGCATTGTGCTTAGCAATAGCCTGTAGCGTCCCTGCGTTTTTTTTTTCATCTTCCTTTAACAGTTACCGCAATTTCTCGCTGTCATCAGGAAATAATTCGCCTGTGCCTTGGGAAATACCCATGAGTTCCCGGGTTAATACAATTAACTTTGCGTCCGTAACTCCCTAAACAAAGTATATGATTGTCTTTCTCCAAAACAGAAAAAGACAGAACCCAAAAGATCTTTGCCTTTTCGCACACCAAACTCATGTACAATGATGGAACCACGCTGCAGGACGGCACTCACGAATTGCATGTCTACAAGGTATGTAGTTGTTCTTCCTCTAACCGGTCAAGTCTACGCAACGGCCGCAGACATTTCCGTTTCCAAGTGTTTCTCCAACGTTTTGTTTTTCTAGAAGGCCTTAGGTGTTGGCCACTAAAGAGGTGGGTTTTCCTTCAATTTCGAATTTTTCACCCCGCTTGGTGAGAAAGGGTCTATTTTCGTTACGTTTCTCTAACTTTTGTCTTTATCATTATTTTTATTCACCCCACATAAAAGAAAAAAAAAAGAAAGATACAAACCAGAAAGTAGAGAAAAATATGGAGCTTAAAGAATAAGGCAGTTCCATTGCAGTTTTTATGGTATCATAAAAAGAAGTATACTGTGGTGCTATTCCCAAAAGATGTTTATAGTAATCGAATTCAAAAGGACAGTGAAAAGGGACAATACAGTCACAAAATGGGTTAAATGTAGACATTTAAAAAGGTGAAAAGCTGATATACAATGGAATTACACGTAAAAGAATCCAGTAGTTGTTGAAAATATCTATATTTTTAGATTAGCTTTAAGATAGGAAACTGAGTTCGAACTACTAATACCAAGTAATTCTGTTGCTTAGATTCCCTTTTTCATGCCTTTTTGTACTTTGTACTATTTTGACAGAATGATCATGGGAAAGTTCCTCATCCCTCCTCTTATCTAAATCTTCCTTCCAAAAAAGACGAGGTTCCCCCAGCAAAAGCAAGCGCGCACACACCAACAAATGACCGAATACGGATTGATACTCTTCTTTGCTCAACCAAACTAACTCAAAACGGTAGGCTTTTTTACTATTTAACCCGTGTCATTTCTGTCTATTATATTTAGTTTGTTTAGGTTTGACAAAATCGTCCTGACGTACGTCCGTACGTCCACCCATTCTGTTAGCGGATGTAAAATGTCACTACGAGGGCATATACTGTGCTTAACTTGTATTGGACATTCATGTTATGGTCAACTGACACCTGTCAAAAAAGTGTCCGCTGATCAGTGTCACATGACTGTATGGCGGGCGCAGGTATACAACTCATCAGGGTGACGTATGTTTTTAAAGTTATTGGTTTTCATTTGATCACAGGCTTAGGTCCATTTTAAGGTAGAATTGAGTTTGCTTTCTGCTGACGGAAAAAGGTGAATTACTTGAGAAAGACGTTTCTTAAACGATAACTCGAGAGCTTCGCTTTTGGCCTTGACTAAACTGTAACTGCTCTGGTTACTTACACTACTGCCAGGATCACTTTAACTTATTATTCACTTGCTTCATACTCAGTTCATATGTGATGTAATTAACGTCATCATCTGGCGAATATTACCAACGGACCACAATACCTGAGAGCTTTAGAATTATGTTTACGGCAAACGGCAAACGTCGGGTTCAGGTTGACAACTTTTCAAGTAAAAGAATGAGCAGGTAAAAATTGCCCAAAATAATTCCAATGGTTGGACTGGACATGAAACTTCTTATTTGTGCGCATATAATAAATAGCAAACGGCAATTTAAGAAAACCTTGTTCACGTGGTACGAATTGACGTTTACTGTGGCCCACAAAGTGATTCTAAATCTCTCTTTTAATATTGCCGAACCTTATCCACACTAGCAAAATCAGCATGAAACGAAGAGAGAGCCGCTTGTGCAAGAGTTGGGCCGGTAGGGTTCAGCACCGAAGTACAGTGATTAAGGCTATGCACCGTTGTAAAAATGGTTAGCTTTCAAATATTGTAATAAGCAATGCCACGTAAAGTACGTCAAAAATAACCGGTGTTGATAGTTATCGCTTAATGGTGTAGTGGATACGGATGTGGATGTTAAAACAAACTAAACGCCGAAAGGCGACTGACTTCACTGGGCTGCCATAAAAAAAAACCTAGACTAGACAAAAATATTGTGTTGCAACAAAACGAGAAGTTTACTAGAACAGACAGCCAACAGCTTACAAAAGGATACAACCCAATAAACCCATCCCGATCCACGGGCCTCATTCAACCGACTGCACAGAGACTAGTCCTCTTTGTCCTTATCCGAAATTTAGACCTCCAAAAAGGCCTGTGTTCCATGAAACAAAAGGAAATATTAAAATGAAAAGCCTCTTATCAAACAGAAGCTACAAAGATGGGAAAACATGCTTTATTAAAACACGCAACGCCTTCTGGGTCATTGGGTCAATAATTAATACTGTTCATTTTTTAGTGGAGACGTCCCAAACGGGATTCATGACTGGTCATGCCACAGGCAGCCCAGTTATTTTGTGGGTTCAAACCTTACGTACTCTGTTTTCTTCCTTCATTAATGTACTACTCTACTACTTAAAGATCGAATTTTTTTTTCATGTATTTTACGTGAATGTGACAACCTGATTTTGGGGTATTCATTTTAGTCACAATCGTGCAATAAGATATAGAGCGCCGCGTTTGCTCGCCCCTAAAATGAAGACTTGGATCGCGGAATCTCCCCGTCGCCTCACCCATTAAGGGTGATAGGGGAATCAATGTGTTGTTACCATAGTAACTGATTTTTCATCGCAGCTGCACTCAGTCCATATGTTGGCCAGAGGTGTCGTTTTTTTGTTTATCGTCCTTTTTCCAATATTGTTCTGTCCTCTACTGCAGTTGATCTTCTTGGACTGCTAAAGTGGAACTCTATGGTTGGAAAGTTGAAAGATATATTAGTGACT
Organism: Porites lutea; assembly: GCF_958299795.1. NCBI lineage: Eukaryota > Metazoa > Cnidaria > Anthozoa > Scleractinia > Poritidae > Porites > Porites lutea. The sequence goes on from NC_133204.1 coordinate 28,703,696, forward strand.
GTCATGAAAGTCAGCGGCGAAGAAATCGTTAAGGTTTGTGGTCTCATACAGTTATGCTGCCATCCAAGTGTGTAACTGGTTTTCAGTGACCTACTGCTGGGGGTACCTGATGGTGGACTAGCAACCCATCCAGGCGGGGGATTTGGTGGGGGGGGGGGGGGGAGGGGGGTTTGTAAGCAATGATTCCAAGTGCTTTATGCTACAGAGACCGAGGGGTGGGATTTCAGCCTTGGTCGAGAGGACTCCTTGTGGCTATTGCTCGCCTTATATTAGGTTACCCTCTACAGGCGTGTAGTATGACATTTTCACCCAAATGCTCAATGCCTTAATTTTTGTCATTGCTAAATGGCAGTGACAATTACATCCTCAAGTTCCTTCCAGTTTAAGTTTTAACTAAATCTATTATGCTTTAACTTTGAAAGCAGAAGATAATGTACAAAAGCATTATTCACAAACATTTTTTTTTGTTTTCTGTTTAGTTCTTGACCGATACTTTTGATGCGTTATTTGCAATTTTGATGGAGCATGCCAACAAGTATGACCGGCTTGTTTTTGATGCCCTGGTAAGTGAATTAAACTTCTAAAGCGTTACAAAGCATCTGTTCAGTCATAGCCGCCACCGATGAGGTGGTTACCGTAATATCATGGTGAGTGAGCCGTTTTTCTGTTAATCTCAGGTATTTACAATCAGCTTGCTGGCCGACAAAAAGTATCACCACTTTAGACCTGTGCTGGACGCCTACATAGAGGAGCTCTTTGGAGCTACTAAAGCCGATCAGTAAGTTAATCTCGGTGCTGCCACTGAATAGAACTTGTAAGCCTTTTTATGACGGGGGGGGGGGGGGGCATTCTCAAGAATAATCTGCAAGGTTATTCCATACAAATCATCGCCTATCTTGGCTACACAGTCGCACTGTTTCGGTACCTTGAGTCATGATCATTTCTTACAAAAAGTTCTTCTCATTGAATTAAACCTTGAAAAATACGGTTCATGGCGATTATCGTCATTGCTAAGTTGTAAATAAACCCATGAAGCTAAATGACCAGGAGTGGTTACCTTAATTGTTTTCCTTGTGCATTTCTAGTATTCTGATTTTGGTATTTCTGGAGTATATTTCTTACGCTACCACAGAACAACAGCCAGACAGAATACGAATGGATCTCCTTCTCAAGGCTATGAAGGTATGGATGCCTTTTTTTGTCTCCCCTGTGCGCTTGTCGATTTCTTCTAGTCTGTGTTTGTGTGTGTGTCAGTCCTTTTAACTGTCTGTCTACCGCTTTGTCTGTCTGTCTGCCTGTAACTGTTTTGTCTTACTGTCGGCCTTTGTCTGTCTGCGGCCTGTGTCTGTCTGTCGGTCTGTTCACAAATAGTCGGCAGTCACTCAGCCATCCTGTTACTCAGCTGGCACGCCTTGGTTAGCTTTCGTGTTGTAATTTTCATTATTCAGCATCTCTCAGTCTTTTCAGTATGAAATTCTGTGATGACAAAGGTTGTCGCCTCAACACCCCAACCCCCGCTCAAACAAAAGCCAATTTCCGCTTTTCATCCCTCTACACAGGGCTAACATTTTTGTCGAACTCAACATGTCTGCCTCTTCAACTGTTTTTTGCCAGTCACAATTTAAATCACTAGATTTATGATATGCACGTTGACAACTATTGCTTGTTCTTATTTATTTGTTAGGCAATGGAGTACATTATTAAGTTCATTGTCCAGTCAAGAATTCTGTTTCAAAGGTAACGTGTGCAATATTTGTTTTTACGCCTAGCAGTGAACGCAGTCGTTATCTTGAACGAAACTTTGCAAATTTATCGTTAATCAGTTTTGTAACATAATTAGTTACCTACGAGGACGAGACTTAGGTTATAATTTTTTTCTCCATATTTTTAAAAAAACATATACACCCTGGAAACTTCGTTTTACTTTTTTCACTAGAAAAGTTATCTTTTTTTTTCTTTTGGAAAAAAGTGAAGCCTTCCCACGATCGATCGCAAAATGATAAAAATTCTAACTTTCCGCACTTTGCGCCAGTACGTAGTAGAATGACGAAACGGCTATCGTGTTTTCCAGCCAAAATGACACTGGAGGAGGAGTGGAGTTCTCGATCGATACGATCCAGGATAAACATGTCAAAAATCTAAGATTGCTAACGTAATTCGTCACCCATGATATTAATAGGTAATCAAATGGTATACTGGTGAAATTATGGAATAATTTCACTAGCGTTTTGTCCAAATCCTAATAATTTCCCGAGCCTAAAAGATTTGGACAAAACGCGCGTGAAATTATTCCCTAATTACACTCGTCACCATTTGATTACACATACTTATCCAGGACACTAAATTCATTACTTCTTGATCTTGTTTTAGAGCTGTGGGTGACAAGGGTCAGGCAGAATTCGAGGAACGATTGAGAAAGCTTTTCCAGGCTCTAGTTCAGTTAATGGCTGACGTTAAGAATGAAACCCTCTTAACTCAGGTACTTAAAGGAGACGTTACACGAGACGATTCGCATCGACGATTTTTAGCGCAACACAGCGTTGCAACATCATTGCGACATTGTTTCGAATGGTTACAACATTGTTTCAGTATTGCAACGCTGTGTTGTGCTAAAAGTCGTCGTTGCGAAGTCGTCCACAGTAACATCACCTTAAGATCTTAAAATTATCATAGGGGGTGCAAAACCCACGAGGGGCCATGAAATTTCCTTTTTTTGCGAGAAGACAGAATGCCCCTGGGTGCCCGACTTCGCTCGTCTATCTTTGTGATTTGTGAAAATAAGAGATTGCTTATAAAATCTGTTGCTAACCAACCAGGAGCTTAACTAAATACGGCGGCAACAGCAACGAGAAGTTAAGTCAGATAAAGTTTTATAGATGACCATAATACACGTACGATTCAAGTGAATTGCACTTTTTGGTACATTTTCGTTGACGTACGCTGGTGATCTACGACGTGAAAATTCTTTTTGCGTTGTTTTATGGGGGTGTAAACTCACGACGACTAGTTTTCGTTCTTTCCATAGGGTGCTGCCTTGAAGTACTTCCCCGCAACATTTGTGGACTTGATGCAGGTGTTTGACATAAAGGAACTCAGGTTAGCAGAAAGACGGGGGGTGGGGGGGGGGGGAGATTTTCCGTAACCGGGGGTTGCTGTCGTAAATTTGGCTCAACGGGAAGGGTGTTAGTCCTCTTTTGATTGGATTTTTTAATTTCTCTATGTTTAACAACTTGAGAAAACTGCAACCATTTTCAAAAGTTTTCCTAAACAATCGTGGATATTCATAAGATGATGAACTTAGCTAACCCAAGATCGTCAACAACTTCAAGTAAAAAAATACGAAATAACAGAAAGTTGATAAGCAAACATCGACTTACTTTACGTAACATGTCGGTTGTGACCTCCACACTTGCTTCTGCACCTTGTTTTTGTAAAAAAAAAAAAAGGTTCCAATTGATAGCGGCTAAAAGTACGACGTAACTTCACAGTTGCGAAAAGAAAGCCTGATAAATTTCAGGCGTGAACGGGTTTCGAGCTCTTGACCTTGACCTTAAACCTATCTTATAGATTTGCTTATTTTATTGGTTTTTCTTTATTCGTTCTCAGCTAAGGGCAATACAAGCGATAAGTTTAAAAAGTGAAAGTGTTATCATACGTAGATCGTTGTCTCGATACTTTGATTTTAGTTTTGATTTTACAACGTACGGGGGCACCCAACGAGAATATAGTTCAAAACCACTTAAACGTAGCATTGTTAAACGTATTTTAGTATCTAAACAGTAGATATGGGCATATTTTTATCCCCTAAATTGTTCATTTTTCGGATTTCCTAGCTGAAAGTCTGGTGATCCGAACATTATAGGGATCACACCTTACCTTTTCGAAAATTCCAGCCAGTAAAAAGGCTCTCGAAAATTCGAGGCGGCCTTTTTAGGGTAAAAAATCCGTTAAAAATGGGCAATTATACCATGTTTTAGATGTTCGAAAATCCTAGGAGAGGCAGGCAAGCAAGAAATTTTACACAAAATGTTCCGAAAATTTTAGATCTCAAATCGTCTTCCGAACAGATATTTTCCGAAAATTCACGTTGGGTGCCCCTGAACGTATACAATTACTTTAAAATTGAAGGAAACCTTCAAGTAATAATGCGGTGAGTTAGACTTAAGGATTAAGTGTGTCTTGGGATCAAGGAGTTTTACGAGACCGAAAGTATTACCTTCAAATAACTTGAAAGGTTAAATAAAAAATTTCAAGATTCAAAGACCCTGTTAGACGCATAATGCGCTAATACGAGAAACGTAAGTGACAGATGACCTAGTGACTATGAACGGGCTAAGACCGTGATACTACGCGTTTAACTCCTACTTAGTTAAGAGCAGAAATAGTTTAGAGGAGATCTTTTACTTAATTAAATTAAGTTAGCACCTACCTTTACTATTACTTATTATTTTTCCACTGAATCAACGACACCGAGTAATCCAAACAAGAAAGTAAATGCAGTAGAAACTTCTAGGTCGTTTCCAGCGCTTTTCAGTTCTCGCACACGTGTTTCTTTAGCTTCACGTGCGTATCACCACTCCACTTTCGCCACTATGAACAGTTGCAGAATCCTAAGGAACTCCTCGGTGCAAAGTCAAATGCCCGTTTTATTTGTCGAAAACAATTTCGATGCGGCCGTTTTTAAAATAGCTTTATAAGAAGTGATGATCTTTTGGCCAAATTATGGGCAGATGATAATCGACGGTCCTCGAAGTCACGATCACGTCTCGCGAAATTTGGACTCTTGTTGTGAGATGTCATTTTATTGAATCCAGTCGATGTATTCTTGCACAATATCAGCTTTTTGGATGTATTCAGTTTACTGGAGTTTGTAAGAGATTTGATGGTAATTGGAATCGCTGTTGGTTAAATATCCACTTTGCAAGGTTTGGTAACAAACGATGCCTGGTTGTAAGAGGACATAAAACTCAAAAGAATCGGTCGATAATTTTGTCACTCAAGAACAGAGGGAAAACATGTTTCACGGTGGAGAATATACTTGGTAAATTTGAAGTTAACTTTAATGAGTCTGTTTTAAGTTTGTCCTGAAATTGCATGTTAATGTTAGCTAGTGACACTAAGGTAAAACTAAATGAACTCTCACAGAAAATTTACTAAAATAAAACATGGCAGTTGGAAGTTGCGTAATTGACATTTGCATATAAGTGATTAAGCGTGAGGCCAAGATGAACAGATGTTGGGCAACTTTTTGTTTTGTTTTGGTTTTCGTTGTTATGGACCGAGACGAAGTCCACCTTCATAAAAACGTCAAAAACCATCTTGAACGACAAGATTGGCCTATAAAGGATTTATTATATTAATAGCGAAAACAAAATCTTTTCTTGCAATATGAAGCGGGAGATCCCGAGCGGGAGTACTCCCATCTTGCCTGGTCAGGGTAGCCAATCAGAACGCAGGATCCGCTTCATTTCGCCCTTTTAAACCCAGACATAATTCAAATGGCCACAATAGAATTTTTTTTTTTTTAACGCTGAAACTCTCTGATTAACAGCTGTGAAAACGTCCTCTCAGCAACTTTTATTTGAATGCATTATATATTTTATTCTATTTATTTATTTATTTATTTTGCGTGGAGTTAAATTTTATTGATAGAATTACCCTGTACTTCATTACCAACAGCAGACCAAACAGAAGGTAGCTTATTTCTTAGGATTAAATTGCTTCAATTGTTCTTTTTATTTAGCTACTATGCCAGGGAATTCATTGAGAGAATCCCAGAGAAGAGGTTGACTTCTCAGAAAATGGACTGCATTCACCACATGGTGAAAACCAAGTTGTTTGAAGATCAAGGTAGGCATTCACTTAAGCTGCAACTTCAATGGTTTCGCTACAAATGATACGGCCGAAGAAAAGACTCACTCAAAAAAGTGTAATTTAGTTTTGTAAAACACTGAGAAATAATTAGTACCATGTGAAAGTACTGCTGAAGAGGTTTCATTTCAATGGTCACATCATTGGATTTCGTCCACAGACTCAAAAGTCAGAACTACATACTAAATAAGTAGTACCATGTGAAAGTACTGCTGAAGAGGTTTCATTTGAATGGTAACGCCATAGGATTACGTCCACAGACTCAAAAGTTAGAACTACTTAGTAAATAAATGGTACCATGTGAAAGTACTGCTGAAGAGGTTTTATTTGTATGGTAACACGAAAGGATTTCGTCAACAGATTAAAAAGTTAGAGTTGTAGCTGTAACGTTGTCTGGATAAAAGGGTTAATTAAGATCATTTCTGAATCTAGTTTCTTGATATTTTCTTACTAATGCTGTTTTACCTTAAACTGCAGAATCAAGATATGTTTTGCTTCCCATGGTTGTTGAACAACTCAAAAATAAGATGACCGAAGTCGATGAAATGAAAGTGTGCATTGACATCCTGAACGATATCCTGATTACGCTGACAAGGAATGATGTGGTGAGTGAATTTAAGCTACGGCGTTCACAAAAACGTGGAGCTTGTTTTGCAACATTGCTTCAAAACGAGTCGGACAGTGATGTACGTTTTACCAACCACGTTCAAAACCTGTCTTGCAACAAATCAGTTTTCAAGTTGCGTGAACACAGACTTGTACTGGATAAAATTACGCGGAAGTCACGCCATACACGAGAATTAAGTCACTTGCTGCTAAACAAGTTTGCCTTGGGTCGGTAGAGCGCGTAACTTCTACCAAATTTGATGCAAAAAGTAGAACTACTCTCTACTTTTTGCAAAAACGTTTCGCAACTTGCAACAACCTGATTTGTTGCAAGACACGTTTGACTTGTGGGTGGTAAAACGCGCATCATAGCATTTCAACTCGTTTTGGAGCAATGTTGCAAAACAAGTTGCTCGTTAATGTTGCCCGTTTTTCCGGACCTTATGCTGCACTTTTCCTGACGCAGACACTTTCAAAACACGGTTGACTGTCGCCTAACCCTTTAAGTCCCAAAAATGACCAATATCAATTTTCTCTTAACAATTTCACCACATGATCAAGGTAAAAGTTTATGAGAAACATGAAAATGATTGCAAAAGGGAAAATACTCCGATCTTTTAACAAACTCTCGCTACTAGTTCTCTAAGGAAGTGCCGGGAGATCAGTGTGGAGAATTCGTATGTGACATTTTGACTGTGGTGATTGGGGCTTCATCACGACGGCAAATAAGTTACGTTCAAGCACTGTGAACTGGCCACCAAATGAGAGAAATATAGAAATAACCGCTTAAAACAGAGACGGAGAATTTGCACAACAAAGTAAATAGAATCTTAAACACACGAAAGTGATTGCTTTTTTTGTTTGTTTGTTTTAAACTGTTCATCCCTACGGTTTTTCAGGAGTGTATCTTTGTTGTTTTTATCTTATCTGTCGTCAGATCTTTTAGTTCTCTATGGTCCGTCTTTTCACAGGACACCTATATCAGACAGCACATGGACTTGCACTTGCCCTTATCCCGTTGTCATGATGTCCGTGCGGGCGACACGGACCCTGCAACCGTTTCCCTCTATTTGACTTTGTTTTCAGATACTCTTAGGGCGTCGCCAAACCACAATCCTGTCAGACAGACATATTCCTTAAATGGAAACATAGCGTTGGTCCATGAGTCACCTTTTGACTCTATATAACATCTGTATGTACCATTGGCGCCGGAGGGTTTTATCTTTTTTTTTTGCTAATTCCTGAGCTTTATCAAACCGTGCACACGGTTATTTCATCGTAGTTATTGAGGGGAGAATAATAGGAAAGAGGCCAGCTGGGAATGCTGGAGAGAAAGATGGATAGCGGCCCTCACGTAGCGGGCAAGAGGCACGCCTTAGATCGAGAATTTGTGTGTGTGTTCTGCCTGTGGGCAGAACACACACACAAATTTCGAGAACGGACCTCTGAAGTCAGGGTAATCTCTATGCTGACCCCTGCCTAAGACGAACCCTTTGTGCAGTGTGCTGTTCCTGTCACTGTCACTGATACATATGAACCTATTAATTCCCAACGATAAAAGACTAAGGTCTTGGAAAAGAATCGCAGCTGTGTCAAAACGTCGCGTTCGAATGAAATTACACTACCTGCGGATCTACATATGTTAAACCGTGTGTCACTTGCTTAAGTTATACGAGAATACTAAAAAGGTACCCTCATCGGAGCTTGCTTTTTCTTTAGGGTGATACCCATGACGATGTTCTTCTATTGGTGACGTCACTGCTGCGTGTTGTGGTCAAAGCTGTCATTACGATGGACCGATCATTGGCTGTTGTGGTAAGCAACATTCTCCTCTTTTTTTTATTTTTTCAGCACAAACCTAAATGGGAGGTAAAACTACTAACAAGCTACAAATAAAAAAAATGCAACTAGGGACATTTGATTGATTTTCTCCCTAACCCTTCTTCAGGTTCCTCTGGCTTATAATGAGCATGTGGTGTAGTGGTAATGAAACGGCCCTGCACGTAGGAGGTCCTGAGTTCCATTCCGGACTTCTTTTCCTTTCTTTTCTTGTCCCTTTTTGATTAGTTTTTGTTTTAAGTTATTGTAGTTTTGTTTTGTTTCTTTATATAGCGTAAGTTTTTTTAATTTATAAATTTTCTTCCCTTTTGCCTTAATTCCCTTTCTTCCTACTTTTTGCTGTTCCTCCGAAGTGCTACGCGAGGTGCTGCGATTCACGTATTTCTAGTTGTAAAATGTAATTGTGAAAATTCATTGGCCACTTTCGAGTTCCAAAAACCCTCTCTTTCAAAATGAGGCCAAGTGCACAACCTTTCTTGTGAAAATGAGTTTTTTTTCCATGAGAATGAAAAATCATTTAGGCTGAGCACTTAACCTCGTTTTGATACAGAGGCTCGGGGGAACTCGGAAATGACCTATTCAAATGGTTAAAGAGAGCTGTACGGGCTGAATCAGAGGGATCTACCACTGGTAACCACTTATGAAGGTAGTTGCTGGTGAACGACGCAAAATACGTCATCTGAGCTTGCTTTCGGGTTAAAAGCTTGTCGTTTGTGTCAAAGTGTTGCAAGTGTCCTAAATGATTGTCCAAGAAATAAGAAAAAAAAAACGCGAAAGCGCAATTGGTGTGACCGGGTAATATTTGAAATCTTTATGATCGGTTGCGTGTTTTTTTTTTGTTTTGTTTTGTTTTCTTTTCTGTTGCTACTCGCTTAGGTTACCTGTGAAAATCCTACTTGGCAATCTGATATGAGTTTCTTTGTTTGTTTCGTACAAGGGTAATTACGTAGCATGTTTAATAGCCATGCTCCAGCTGATGGACGAGAAGCATTACCAAAAGTACGTGGCTCACTTCCCAACAGACCAAGAATTGCTGGTGAGTTTTAATTCTTGGAAGTTGCTTAGTTTTGGAATTACATCTGAATGTATGATCAGTGATCGCTTTCGTATGCATTGTTTTAAAGTTCTTCTTAAGGAAAATGCTCATAACATTTGTACTCAACGAAGGCGCGTCTTGGTTTGGGATGAAGGGCGGAGGACGTGGTTAAGACCGCTTTCATGACAAAATGGTTACATGCAGTGGTATATAACTCAATTTATTGTATGGCTGAGTCTGTTTTCGCCATGCGATTGGTCAATTTGCGGTCCGTAACTTGCTATACCCCACCCCAGTAGCAGCCGCTAACAGGCACCGTCACACTGAAACTAGTCCAGTGGAAATACTTAGCTAACCCGATAATTACCTCTGAAGTCAAGTAGCCCTCTGGGAAGGAAGGGCGGGCCTAATGAATCCGCGAAGATTCGCTCACAAAAGCACTGATCGCAACGATCGCTAGAGAGCAAGGCTGTATGTAGTTTGCCCCTGCGAACTCCAAGGGGCGCCCCCACAGATCATGTGCAAACTGGGCGAGACCGCTGGCAGCATTAGCTCGAGATTAACCTTGCCGAAATTACATTTAGCCACATAAATCCCTTTTTCATTGTTATTTATTTACAGGATTTCCTCATGGAGATTTTCTTGCTCTTCCGTGAGTTTGTCAGCGATAATATTTTTCCAAAGGACTGGATGGTGATGACAATGGTTCAAAACAGGTTAGATGCGCTTATATCAAATGGCATATTCTTATATCAACTGCCAATATACTTGCGATGTACGACGTAGCCCTTTTGCTATGGAGTAGGTAACGCTTAGCTACTGGGAATAACTGAAAGGGTCTACTAGACTGATCCGCGGAGTGCTTAGGAGCGGTTTGTGTACACTTTGGGTTGTGATTTCTGTTTTTTCTCTTGTTTTGTAGCGTGATATTGAATGCCATCCAGTATTTTTCTGAGGCGATGCAGGAGCACTTTGGCGCTGGTGGAACTTTCGAAACGCAGGTCAGTTGCTGTCCTGTCCTGTAAGCGGCCGCTCTCCTTCTTTCACTTTTTCGTCTGTGTAGTGGGAACAATTTTCCGTATCAATTTTTCCATATTGTAGTTGGCTAGTCCTCACTTGTTGCCACTGAACCCTCCATAAGGTGGACTTATTTCCAAGACGAACAGTTCTTGCTCTTCTTGGCGGGTAACTTAAAAAGATCTACAAAAACAATACTCGTCACATTTGTTGAAACACTTGCCACGTTACGCCCTTCCCAATGTTGATTCACGTATCACCCATCTGCAAATATATGCGAACCTCAACACTGGAGAAGGAGAGAAGAAGTACACTCGGAAAAAAGTTAAATAAATTGGTTGAGAAGGCGTCAGATGGAAAATCCGCAGTTTCAGTCTAGTGTTACAACGAAAGTTGACGAGTGTTGAAGCTGTGCACCTTTTTTATTACATTTATCATTTATTCACTTGGAGGTGATTTGTTCGTCTAAGTCTTGCCACCTAAAGACGCTTGAAGAAAACATGAAGCTACGATTAAAGTTTTACTAACACAAGAAATACAAATTTCAAAGAAAAAAAACCGAATAAGACGGAATTGACCTACCCATTCTGTTCTTGTATCGTATGTGGGCTTTTAAATCGTTATTCTTGACTTTGTCTTTCTTTATGAACCAGTTGTGGAACAATTTTTTCCATCTGGCAGTGGCATTTGTGACGCAAGAATCTTTACAGCTGGAAAACTTCAGCACCACCAAGCAAGACAAAATCTTGGAAAAGTAAGTGGCGTAGATGCCAAACGCACGGAAAAATGGAATCTATTTGTTAAATAGATGACAAAAATTTATCTTGAACAAATGACAATTTCTTTATCAACAAATAAAATTTTAATCTGATGAGAAGTAGCTTTGCGATAAAGCCATCTCTCCTCGCTCCTTGCCGCTAGGGGGGAGGGGCGTTTGCGCTTCGGCCCCACAACTTCCATATCGATGACTAAGATAGGGCCTGAATGTGGTCAACGAGCGAAGATTGGTCGACATTGTAATTATAAGCTGTTATTTACGAATGACAGACAATAGACAAAAGTCAGAAGGATCAAATGTATTATAGTGCACCCCGCCTTACGGCCACCTCGGTAATACGGCCAATTTTTTTGACCCATTGGTGACCATACTTTTGGGACGGGCCAGGCAACGGAGACTATCTACTGTATGAAAACCAGGCTCACGAAGGAATATAATTGGCCAGTTTCGAATGATCAAATTCATACTTAGTTCCCAGGGAAAGGGAATAAATAAAACAAGAACAAAAGAAGTACAAAACAATACAAAAAAGAAACGAATTATTAGCCTGTTCCAGGCGAGTAGGTAGTAAAGAGCGCCGCACAAAGTAAAAAACAAAGCGAGAAAAACAGAGGGGGGACAAGAAAAGCTGATGAGTTTTAATCCTGAATGGCAAAGTGATTTCGTTTTCGTTTCCCTTTTTTTTTTCTGGACACCTTATGGCTTCGGAACCAAGTATAAATTTTCATGATTCGAAACAGACCTATTACAAATAACATTTTACGATTATTATAGGTATGCGGACATGCGTATGATTATTGGACTTAAGATCAGCGAGATGTGGCATTTGTTGGGTGAGTCGCTCGCGTATATTTTCCGTTTTACATGTGGCCAATGATGTAATGATTGTCTTGTCAGGAGCGTTGTACAAAATAGAATCTGAATCCATTGCCACTACTATTAGGCGAAAAAGGGTGGCGGAGTGGTGAGAGCGCTCTCCTCCCACCAATTTGGCCCGGGTTGTTGGTTCTCTCTCTTGCACCGACAGGTTTTTCTCCGGGTGCTCCGGTTTTCCCCTCTCCTCAAAAACCAACACTTGCAAATTCTAATTCGATCTGGGACGCCAGACACGTTTAAAAGAGGTCCTAAGAACTCCTAAATAATTGGTGGGTAAACAAATTACGGTCACTCTGATCACCAAGCTGAGGAGAAACGTTTTTTCCGTCGAAATTCCAAAAAGCACATTTTCTAAGGAAAGACGAATTCATTGATTTGTCTACCACAAAGTTTCAAAAGCTGGTGTTTCAAGTACTGTCCTTTTAGACTGCTTCCAGTCCCTCTTTTGCGTTATATCCGTTGAGTTCTTAGACTGTTAGCGCGTAGGGACAAAAAACGCTTGTAGCCTTCCTCCTCGGGTTTGCGCCCTCGTTTCTGGCGGCTCATGGTTTCGCTGCCTTCGCGTTTACCCCCGTGAGTTTGAAGAAAATAGGAGACTGCTCGTAGTCTACAAGGCCTTAAGTGTGAGTCCGGGCTTTTGCTTCTGTTGAATTAGGCGTGGCGAAGTTTTAAAATTCACACGGAGTGCTCTATCTTTTTCCGATAGTCAGATGAAAATTGTTAAACAGGTCTTTGTTCTATGTCGCAGGTGACCACAAGTCGTATTTCATCCCTGGCTTAGTTGGACCGTTTCTAGAGATGACGTTGATTCCGCACAGCGGTGAGCCAAACTGTTGATGTAAAACTCAAAGTTTTGTCTCGCTATTGATAAAGCCTTTAATCATCATAATATGGCTGAATCCGCGAGCGGGCAAGGTGAAGCGAATCCTGCGGTCTGATTGGCTACTCGAGCGGAGAAGATGGGCCCGGCCCGTCTTTCCCGCTTGGGATTTTTCGCGTTAGTCCCGAAAGAAAAGGTTATCTTTTTGGCCATACAATAATGAAAATGTCAAAATGGCTGGATGCTGGCCTTGTTCTTTTTTGTGTTTTTATTAACCTCGACTACGAGGGTCCCCAGTAGGTTTCTCGGGATTCGGGATTATAAAACAAGATCGGGCAAGAATCGGGATTGAAAGTATGCCCGTGAGGTGGGATACAAAAAATAACCCCCGGGATTACGGGATTGCACGAAATGTTGGGCGGGATTACGGGATTGAAGAACTTTATTGGGGACCTTCGACTACGTCTTTGTGCATAAAAACGTGCAAAAGACCTCGACCAATATCCAGCCACCTTAACCTCACGCTGGGTCAATAGCGCGATTATGCTCTCATACTCTTGATGTAATACTCTCTTACTATAGATTTTACCCCCATGATACTGTTATACTGTTGATTTAACCTCATTATACCATCAGGCTATTGTTCTAACTTCGGATCTGTAAGTCTGAATAGGCCATTTCCACTAAAAGGTCATGTGGCATCACTTTTATGAAAATGAAAGTCATATGATTTTGCTTTAAAAAAATGACTAGTGGGTCATATCTTAAACAAAATGATAGTAATTTAGTTTTTCAAACCCGTGTCATTTTCTTAAAATGAGTAAGTTCGTAGCTGGTCACTTGACCAAAATGTGATTTTTAAAACTATGAATTACCTCTTTCTGAACAGACATTTTGCACTTAAACTTCAAGGAAGTTGTTGAAAAGATGATGTGGTAACGTTTACAGCAGATCTGAGCGTAACTATAAAAAGTTTAACAAGATACAAGCAAAAATTAGTTTTGGCGGCCATGTTGGAGGGCAAGAGTATACCCTCCAACATGGCGAACAATACAAATCATACTACTTTGTTTGAAAAATCAAATTGCCATGTAATATCTCCCTTTAATGCGTTTCCTCTCAAATTTCGGGTGTAAGATAATTTTTGTGCGTCCTGTCAATTTCTGTCATCAACAGGATTCCAAGTCACTGTTTAAAGGAAGTATTGGTCACGTGACCTCTTAGAGCAAGTGGCCTATTGAAGCCTTGCCATCGTGTTACCTTGAACTCAGTACCATTTTATCCGCTCCGACCGTGAAGGCCTCCTTGGCCGTTGTGCACCTCTACCGTCCACTTGTCCTTCTGAATTGTTTGGACAAAAAATATTGGGATCATTTTAGGTTTCTGGGAAATTGCCCACCTACCCCTCCGCTAAGCCAACATTTTGCCCGAAGTGAGAAGTAAGTGTTAATGTTGGCTTAGGGGAGGGGTAGGTGGGCAGTTTCCCAAAAACCTACCGTAAATTGATCCGAATGTTGTCTTGTGAGTCTCTATTCATTCCAACCTATCCCACTGTCCGTTTTCCCTGATACAGAGCTTCGTCGTGCCACAATTCCCATTTTCTTTGACATGATCCAGTGCGAGTGTGCTAACAAAGGAAATTTCACCTCGGTAAGTATTTACTATTGGTCTCGTCTGGTTTTTCAGTTTCCTTATAGAATCACCCTTTGTTGGATAAGCGTTTTATCACATGTCGAAAAGAATACAGTCAATCCGAGGGCGGTAACGCTGTTGCTAGCAAAGTGTGAAGAAGTACAGTGGAACCCGTTAATACGGTCACCAATGGGACAAAAACAATTGGCTCTATTAACGAGGGTTTTTTTTTTTACAAGAAAATGTATAGCGGTTTTTGCCAAGCAGCCAAAAAAGTGGCCGTAATAACGAGGTGACCGTATTACCGAGCTGGCCGTAAGGCGGGGTTTCACCGTATTGTCATACTTCTCCTCACTGAGGACACCTCTATGATAGGGACACGACTCTGTTATTCATAGCCCCGTCTATTTGTACACAGTTTGTTTTTTTTAGTTGGAAGCTTCCAGTTGTGCCGTATTATGATACGTTTCATATTGCCCGGATTTAAGCACGTGCATTTGATTCACTAAAGATGTGAGCTTCGAGCGAGCTAGTTGTGTTTTGCTTTCGTCGCCGTTTACAGTTTGCTTGTTTTGTTAGTTTTCTTTGTTCTCTTAACCACAGAACATTTCATGGTGTCAGAAGTGTGATTCGAACCCACGCCTGCACTCGGAGACCAGAGTTTACCTTGAATCAACTTCTCTAATCATAGCTCTGGAACTTCTCATCCCCAAAAAGGATAGCTTTAAGTTCCTTCTCAGTTAGTTTTGTGATAAAGATGGTTCTGCGTTTCCTAATCAGCAAGTTTTAGCCTTCCACCCATCCCAAACCCCTCACCCTGGGCGCTCGTGTTTAGCATTGTCAAGACTATCGGATTAAGTGGATTGGCTTATAAACTAGCGAGTGTGTGTTACCTTAAACAGGTTGAAAGTGAGATCATAAGCAAATTGGATGTGCTTGTCGAGGGTGGCAAAGGTGACGCACAATACAAGGATCTCTTCTATAAGATGTAAGTCATTGCACTAGTACATCAGCTACTTAACGCCTTTCATATTCCGCATGTACTCCTGATACTACTGCATTTAGATCATCCACCAAGGGCACTTGACGACTGTTTTCTGCAAAATATCTGTTCGGAGAAGGAAATATTGCTTCGAATTTTCTGTAGCTTGAAGATTGCTAAACATTTCTGGATGACCGTTTCGTTCATGTACAATTTTCGAAGTGTATCTTTAAATCCCCTACGATTTTCTAAGTTTAATTTTTCACATTTCGCTCCCCAGGTTAAGCTATTTTCGTAGAAAAAAGGAAGCCTAAAATGTCGGATTCCAAAATGTGATGGAGAGAGGAATCCGAAAAATTCTCACTTTTGTAATTCGTTAAATTGCATCTAAAATTTTCGGGAAAATAATACCAACTTGAAGAAATATCAAACTCAAAATCGAGTGGATGCAAGAAAGGGGCCTGCGTGCTGTTTTTAGGAACAATGTTAGCTACCCTGAACTTCTAAAAAGAGCAGAACTGCCAAGTTTACAGAACAGGAGACTACCAGACGTTTGTGTTTTAGTGTATAAAGCCAAGAACAATCTATGTTCCCCCTATATCAGTGACATTTTTATTAAGCATAGATCCAAGTATAACTTAAGGCAGTCTGATTTCTCCGCTGCCAGGTACAACACGGTAGCATATGGCAAGCACTCCCTCCGCCACTTGGGCCCCAATCTCAGGGGAAAATTATCCCCAGACTTGAAGGAAGTTACCAACTTAAAATGTTTCAAAAACAAAATACGTACATTAGATATAGTTACACTAATGGATAATGGATGCAAGTGTTGTCATCTCTGCAATTCATAGACACATATGTCATACTGTAAATATTGTTAATGTCATTAATTTTTTTATACCTGCGCTTATATGTAAATATTTTCTTCTTTAATTTATATTTATTTATTTTGTGTCCCCTAATTAGCACAGGTTTTTAACCTAAGCTAGGAGGCTTCTTTAGACACCTTAATAAAGTTTCATCATCATCATCATCATCAAAGCACTTGTAGTTTCTTAAAGACTCCAGTTCCCCTAGGATGACCGAACAGATACAAATTTTATAACGTCGCTTAAAATGCATTTGTAGAGTATTCTCTAAAGTACTAAAGTACTCTGGCTAGCATAAAAAAGTGTTTTTAATATATTTAAGATGAAACCTTCGTTGGGTGCCCTCCAACTTGTGCTGAGGTGGCCCAAATGGTTTTCCCGATTTCTTGAGAGGAGTCAGCAACCACAACCTCGCCTTCATTCCCCTGACCACTAGTCAAGACCAATTTTCATCAGTTTATAGGGGGCCATTTTTGAGATGTTTTCTTGTGCGTATAGTTACAGCTTTTCGTCATCTTTTTTGGTGCCTAATTAAAGCGTTGCAGACTGATTATAGTAGGATGCTATTTGCTGACCGTCCTGGGACCTCTTAGAGTAACAAGGCGGAAAAAGACGGGAATTCTCTGTTTCCTTTTAAGTTGTTTGTTTGCTGCCAGAATTGATAGAAGTAAGATGTGCAAATCAAATCAACCACACCTATTAAAAGAGACTCGGTTATCTTTTAGTCGAGCACCCCCGATAACAGAGAACTTACTCAACAGGACGGTAGAGGAAAAAAGACAACAAGACTTGTGCGACCTGTGTGACAGTAATTATGTTTGAAACAATGAAAATTTCCGCCAAATTTCATCTCGATCCTTTAAACAGATTTTGTTGTAAACGTCTAGAAGACGGCATTTATGTTAGGTGTGATCGCGACAAAACACGCAAGTAATTGTCCTGGCACGTTTGTCGCACATGAACGTTTTGCCGTCCTCCTCTTCTTGCCGTAATGTTGCGTAAGCTCACTGTTTATACAGGGATCTCACCCACCTCTTCTGATTATAGCTTTCCCTTGCACATCACGCAGTTCTCAATAACAAGCTCCTTTGTTGCATCCCTCTAGTCTTTCGGAGATGTTCAACCCCATGCCCCCGCAATTCAAAGAGGATGGTGTCAGATTTGTGGGCCTCATCACTAAACTCATGGAGAGACTGTTGGACTACAGGACCGTGGTACTTGGCGATGACAACATCGACAATCGGATGAGTTGCACTGTTAACGTGTTGGTAAGCAACTCGTTATTCTTCCTTGGACACCCGTTAATAGGAATATATTGCAACCAGGGCATTAATCCCCCCCGAAAAAAGTCAGTTCCTACGTCAAAATTCAAGGAACCAAAATTTAATTTTGCGAATTGTTGTACTGAAGTCTTACAAGTGACGCTGAAATGCGAAAGTACTGCAGAAAAAAATTCGCTTATAGTCACATCGTAGGATTTCATACAGACTCAACTTGTTGGAACTACAATCTTTTTCTTTGGTAAGATTGTGATTCAGTTTCTTTTTTTGTCCGCTTCGTTCTCAAATAATCGCAGTTTAAAATTTGGAAGGACGACTAAGTCCTCAGTGTTTACAGACACCGAATAGTGATGTGATCACTTTCTTTCTTTTGAGATAAACAAAGTTAGTGCTGCAAAATGAACATTTGCCCTTGAAATTTTGGTTCGCACTGTAAGATATGGACCGCAAATTGAGCAATGGCAGGGCAAAAACAGACTTATAATGATATAAATAAGCATAATACATTGACTGTACGACTGTTTGTGTACTTTAACTTTTCTTTGTCGAAATATGTTGACACACACTGAACTATCTCTTTTTCGATTACAGAATTTTTACAACGAGATCAAAAAGGACGAAATGTATGATAGGTAAGTCCTCACATTTACCGATAGAATGAGAGAGTGAGGGATCCTTATTAAAACTGAGGAACCATGTGCAAGGCTTGTTCAATTGGGCAAACCATAACATCCGAACATTCTTTATGGTGAACAGGGTCAAGAAGGCTTACACGTGTAGCAAAGGATAGAAAAAGAAACTTTCTAATCCACTGTACATAATCACTCTTATTGTTTACGAACTTTACTACACGCGAAAATAAGAGCGCGTCAAAACAGAAATCGCAAAATTTGTTATGATAACATTTTATAATTAGTACTGATCGTCTTACCGCAGTCTCAGCCAAAAAATAAATAAATAATAAACAAAAAAATAAATAAATAAAACAAGCAAACAAACACAAACTTCAACGGTGCCTAGAGTCGCTTGACGATCCCTCTCCCTTAGTCTTGCTACAAGTCGCCCGCACGAGTTTCCTTGCCGCGAAGCGGCCAAGCGAGCGACGGAGTCGCGAAAGGTCGTCCTTCGTCCCGCGCCATATTTAATCGGACGAAGGACTTTTTTGAAAGTCTACATCTCCTTCGGTGTACATAGTAACCACTGTTTTGTTGACCAGGTACGTTTACAAATTGTGTGACCTTCATCTAAGTGTCGAGAACTACACTGAAGCTGCCTTCACGCTTCTGCGAAGAGCAGATGATCTTCAGGTGAGAGAACATTTTACGTTATGAAAGTGACGAACATGTGACTTTTTGCGCACGCGAGCCTGCTCAAACGTCGTACTATTCCCGTGACGAATTCAATTGGTCGATTTGAATTAGACATTAGAGACCTTTAGATTCGAGGACGAGAACGACTACGAGTACGAGATTTAATTCAAAGTTTTTTCGCGTATTGTCAAAAATTAGACATCCCGAAATTCTTCATTGTACCTTTTTTTCACCTGAAAAGTTAGCAATGTTATCGTTATCCGGCCGAATGGGCTATTGACTCAGAGGCCATGAGGGCGAGAGGAATAATTGTTTTAGTAAAATCTAACTAGTTGGTCAAAAAATCGAGACAAAACAACTTTAGCTAGCAAAACGTGATTAAGCCGCCATTGTTTTGGTTTTCAAAGCCGGCGCTTTTCGCTACTAGTGGGCTATAACATATAGCCTCGTAGTGGCTTAACCAATCAGAACGCAGCATTGATAATAGACCACTAGTTGGATTTTACTAACAATCTTTACACAGGGAGCTCACTTCACAAAGAGTGATATTTAGTGACCTCTCCTGAATGCAAAATGCTAAAACTTGTTCCCGCCACTACGACATTCTCGCTAAAACTCGTAGTAGAATGACGACTGCTACCACGCTTTCCCGCCAAAATGACGCTTGTTCTCGCGCGATCACTACTTACTATTGAGAAAATTTCGTACTCGTAGTCGTTCTCGTCTTAGAATCTCAAGGTCTCTATTAACACGGCAGTAGTACGACGTTCGCAGCGCTACTTCCTATTTCCAACTCTTACTACCGCCGAGTAGCATGGCAAGCTTTGCCGTACATAGGGCAGTACCACAACTTGGTTTCAAACGTCTTGCTACTGCCGTGCTAATAGTAACTCATAAACTGTAAATACCTTCTAATACATTTTGAAAGTTCGTTCAACTGGATTTTTAGTTTTGTCCCGCAATAGCTATTTTATTCGACTGAATTAAATTCGGTTTCTTAAACCAGGTAGTTTTACAGTCTTGCTGAAGTCGGGTAGAAGTCGAGACAGCTTAGCAAGGAAGTAGTAGCACGAAGATTGAAGCGGGCCTAAACAACTGGCCGTTTACCAAATCAAAGTTTATTCTCATTTTGTTCATGCATCGGTTACTGCTTTCTCGAATCCCAACCTACTTCCCAGAGTACTGTCCTCCTCGCTGCCCTCTCTCACTCCTACTAACCAGTGGGAGAGAACTCTGGAAAAGAGACTGCCTACTTCAAACATCATAGACTGTCCACTTACTGAAAGCAACGTTGCCGTTCCCTCAGTTTATACATCTTCTGTTGTATTTGTTGTTTCAGTGGACTGATGAGACAGTCTTTTCAAGCCAACAAAAGTACCGGGCCAGCACTCAGCGCCAACTGAAAGAAATGCTTTACAAGGACTGCATTGATTACTTTGATAAAGGAAAAGTAAGTACTTTTGTCACCGTAGCCTGTCCACATTCCTTTTTTTTTTCTCTCATATACCCACCCCCATTCTCTTGTGCGCAAACTATTAATAATCCTCTCACGGTATATAATTTCAAGCCCAGATAAAATTTGAACCACAACACTTCTATCCACATAATTTGTGAAAATTCTTTTTTCTAGTCTCATCTGCGAGTTGAACGAGTCTGCGTCTGTCGTCATAAATTTCTTATCCTTAGCCACGCGTCGCATCTCCTCGTAGCTTGGGTGTCTTCCCGCGCTGTCGTGTGTCGCTCGCTCTGCATGTTATCTTAGAAAAATAAGAAACCACTTCTCGTTTAAAAAGTGAGAACAAAATAATTACAGTGATTCGAGGAGGATGATTGTAACAGTTTCTGCAAGCAAATGGTAAATGTTGCTTGTTAGAAAAGTCAAATAAAGTGCTTGGATCCTTTTTTGTAAAAAAGAAAAAAAACTTTAAAAGGTATATTTTAGATTTTGTTTTAGATGTAAAGAGTTATAATAATTTTATCACAACGTTCTTCTTAGTGCTGGGAATACGCAATCAAGCTGTGCAAAGACCTCGCTAACCAATATGAGTATGACACGTTTGATTTTATTCAACTAAGCAAGATTTTGGTGAGTTTACCGATTGGTCTCTTTATACTGTTCTATTGATTCTTTAACCCTGGATTCGATATAATCGCTAGAATTATTATGATCACCGAACTCAAAACAGATATGAATGACTTAGCCATTCTTCTTTTACAACTGAAGTCCATTTCAGTGATGACTGTGATCCACTCGATCGTGGAAAAGTTGTTTCCTTTTAATTGATGCTGTGCTGAACTTTATCTCTGTCCCGCGGCGTGATTCTAGCAGCCACTATGATCTTAGCGCGGATCATATGGTCTCAGTTATTATTATCAATCGTTCAAATAGTACGTAGTTATCCCATAGTGCGATTCAATACAATACCGACCGCTCACCCAGTGTCAAACGCCACCTCAAAACAGCGCTCGTGGAGGTTTTAGACGTGATATGGACTGGATTAACTTTTCTGCCGACCGTCTATCAAATTCCCAAAATCATTGGTGGTATAATGGTTATTACCTTGATTCTTGTAAAAGGAGCACCTAAAAAAGGTCTCCTTATTCAAAGAAGTAAGAAATTGGCTTTTGTACTTTATTTCTCAATCATTTTTTTTCTATATTTACAGGAAAAACAAGCCGGGTTTTATGACAATATCATCAAGGTTATCCGCGGAGAGCCTGAGTACTTCAAAGCTGCCTTTTATGGACTTGGCTTCCCGACATTCCTCAGAGTAAGTATGAAAAAAAAAATGACTCGCTCCCAGTCGCCTCTCTTGATTTCTCATTTGAAATATTCACGAGGGAAGCGGGTAGGAGGTGCGCGCGGGCAGCGATTCAGGGCGGAAAAACGTTCTGCGCAAGCTTCTGCGCATCCCTTATCGCAGGCTCAAGGCGGGCTTTTCTGTGTGTTGACCGTGTTTGTTTGCTGGAGTTCTGAGTGAAGTGCACGAGGTGCGAACGTTTGCTCCCTGTAAAGCATTTTTATTTGACATGTTTGCTTTTTTTTCGTCGCTTGAAAATTACTTTGGATTCAGAACAACCAATGTTAAAGGAAAAACGGATCACTCCGTCAGTCTCCAGTGGAATAAAAGGTTTTGAACATTTTTAAAGAGGCGAGTATTTTTTTGGATTGTGCATCCCGGATTAATTTATGAGTTGATTTCGCCGGGTTAAATTAAGACCCGTTTGTATTCTGTTATTAGTAGTTACGGTTACTTTTTTTACACGCCCAGATTTATTACCGTTGCAGAACCA
The DNA here is from genome assembly GCF_958299795.1 of Porites lutea. Lineage (NCBI taxonomy): Eukaryota > Metazoa > Cnidaria > Anthozoa > Scleractinia > Poritidae > Porites > Porites lutea. Next base: position 28,725,906 of record NC_133204.1, read on the forward strand.
GCTTTATCTTTGTCTTCAGTCAAAGAACCATATTGCTTTTATAACGCATCAGAGTGAACAAACTTGTGCGTTTATTTTAACTTTTTCGGAAATAGAAGGCCAGCAAGCTTACTCAGGATCATTTTTCTGTTGCTCAAGTAATAGTAGCCAGAGTTTTTTTCATTTTTCATTACATTGTTTTGTTTTCCAGTGCACTGTGAAAGTTTCTGTTCTTTATAAAAATAACTTTCTGTACGCAAATTGTCCTTTTCACTCGCTCTTAAGTAGAGAACGACAACTGCCGGCAGTGACTTCAAAACAATTGACTTTTCTCCCGTAAACAATTGCTGCAGCTGGATTTGACTGAGGCGAGCAAAACAAACCCTTATGTGCTTTTTTCTGTATTTTCTAATGATCGGCTGAGTTTAATTTGCTTACTTAGTAAACGAAGACCCTCGCATGGACCAGTTAAGCTTAAAATAGCTAAATGGTGAATCATGGCTTGGCTGCCAAGTAGCAACTGATCTTTTTCTTTTAAGGTCCTTAGGTAGGTTGTTTTCGTACAGAAAATTTATTTCTTCAATGTCAGCAAGAAGTTTTTGAAACAATGTAACTTTAACTTTGTTTGAAGGAAATCTTACTTACCCGTAGGTTTTTGACAGATGTTATGCGTGTTCAACTTGAAAACACAGAGCAAAATTTATATATCTGCGCGAAACGAGCAAGTTTAAAAAACTATATTTGCTTTGAAACCGATTTTTGGGAAGATTTTACTGGATAAAGATTGACCCTTTTTCTGCCCACATATCAACGCAATAACTTCTACATTGAGGATTTTGTTTATATTTTAGTGATCTGCGAAACTACGAGTGTCCAATCGAGCGAGGGTTTTAAAATGACAGCTCGAGTGCGACAAAGTTCAGTGACTTCAAACACATTGTGGGCAAGCGTTAATTTTTTTGGGCAAATCACTGTCCAAAGATATGTTGTTTTTGTGTCCACAGTGGAGCTCCGGACCTTATATATCCAGAAACTTCCTTATATGAACACATTTCGTGAATGCATCTTGAAAAAAATGGGACCTACGCATGCACATTTCCAGTACAACGCAAGGAAATTAATGTCGTTAAAGTCCGTTTTACTATGAGGTATTCTTCGAGAAAATTAAGTAACGACAAGGTTATAACCACAGCTTGCAACTTTTGAAGACAAATTGTCTGTTCTTTCCAGGTTATAAGTGGAAACATTTTATTTTTAGGCAATAAAATATTTGAAATCCCGCCATTTTTTCAAACCCGGCCAGGGGATCTGGGCAAAAAAGTTCACGCATGCTCATTACGTTTTTCCGCCCTGAAGGGCAGCGATAACGTGCCAGTCTCCCGCGACCAATCCGCAACCGCGTACAAATGATAAGAAACGACTGGGTACGTTTCAGTGAACAGTAAAATCTTACCTCAACGCTAATATAGAGAACCAAGTGGCCGTTATGTTTATTTATTGGTTATTTATTTGTTTATTTATTTATTTAAAGTTCCTTCGATTGGCCTTGAGTATTTCATAAAGAGTTAGGTTCCTCTTATATCGAGCCTTCCCTACCTCATGTTTTCGTTATCTTCTTTCCTTCGGATACGAAAATCTTAAAACATAAAACCGTCAAATGGTCAGGTATTATTGAGTATATCAAAAGTCTTAAATCTTGAACCACAGTAAGTAAACAGCAGTTACTCTTGTACTACAGCAAGTGAACATCGGTTACTGTGTTTGCTATTCACAGTTTTGTGTTTTTCACGAATTATTTTTTATCCTTCACTTAACTTAACACCATTGTCTTACAAACGCCGGCTCCAAACCTTTTTAATTTGGTACTAGCGTAAGTGCGCTCTTGTTGCTTTGTAGAACAAAGTCTTCGTGTACCGTGGCAAAGAGTACGAGAAAATTGCTGAATTCATTGTTCGCCTCCAAAGCCAGTATCCTAGTGCACAGGTAGGGAATGAAATTCAAACTGAGCAACTTAAAGTTAAGTTATGCTGTCTGGTTTCGAAAACTCCCGGCCGTTCTAGTGGTAAATAAATATCCATTAGACCATGGAAGGTCTGATATTTCTAGCCCGCTTTATTTTCAGCCTTCGTCTTTTGGAATTGTTGTAAAATGCTGGCGTTTTGATGGGCAAACAACTTACCTGCCCAACATCCTTAGGCTCTTTAGTCTTGTGAGGACCTGTTTGCAAGGGGGGGGGGGGGGGGAGGGAGGGGGTGGGGAGAGGGGCTTGGAGGCAATGTGGCCGATTGGTCAGCGCATAGGGCTTCGATCGAAGAGTGATCATGAGTTGCGCACGCTATAGCTCGCGCAGATGACAACAACACTCACCCCCTTTCCCTACTATTTGTTAACAAATTCAAAGGCTTTTCTCTTAAGATTACATTTTACAACTCATTGTAAATGCTTAAGAGTGTACTATTGAGTTATAGTTGCCTTTGGGAGGATTGCTAAGCTCGCAAGAACTCCGGCAGTTTAGTTTATTGACGTCATCAGCATGCTCGATGGGAATATCACGCTCGCGCTATTGAATTTTATTAGGCGTATATTCTAGCTGCGTCGTAACATGTTTTCTTTATCGTGCTGAATTGGTTCTTTAATATGTATTTGGTGCTTTTTTTTGTTGGCCAACTTTCTGCCGGATGGTGTTAGTCCACTTGTTTTGAAAATGCGGGTGTTTGCTGTATAAACCAGCTCTTCAACTTTTTCCCTTTTTTATTGCCCAAGGTGTACAGAATATAACTTTACAATGTAACTTAACGAAAGGTACCTAAAGCTCTAACAAATGTTGATGAACGCTCCTTCACTTCCTCGCCGCAGGTAGTAATTATACTGTCATCTAGCCTCATCTGTTTGTTGGTATTTTTTTGCTTACCATAACAGTGTTTTGTTTTATGGTGTTAGATTCTCAAAATGAAGGATGCAATTACCAACGACATCAAGCATTCTCAGCAACAGTGTATCCTTGCATTGTGATCGTAGAATATGATAGCCTGTTACAAGCAATCTGATAGTGGAGCCCCGCCCCCTTCCCCGAATCGCTCCTTTTTCCTGGTCACTTCTCTTAGTACCGTCCCCACTACCTGAACGCCGGGGACAGGCCATAATAATAATAATTAACAATTATTCCTCGAGCCCGAGTGGGCTCTGAGTCAATAGCCCATGAGGCCGAAGGCCGAATGGGCTATTGACTCATAGGCCATGAGGGCGAGAGGAATAATTGTTTTAGTAAAATCCAACTAGTTGGGAAAAAATATCGAGACAAAACAACTTTAGCTAGCAAAACGTGATTAAGCCGCCATTGTTTTGGTTTTCAAAGCCGGCGCTTTTCGCTACTAGTGGGCTATAACATATAGCCTAGTAGTGGCTTAACCAATCAGAACGCAGCATTGATAATAGACCACTAGTTGGATTTTACTAACAATCTTTACACAGGGAGCTCACTTCACAAAGAGTGATATTCAGTGAGGCCCTGGAAAACAATTGAAAAATAAATGATCTTAGATAAATGAATACGTAATAGTATAATAAGTAAAAAGTTAAGAACTAGAAACTTAACTCATACAAGCTACGGGTTCAAAATGTTACTGTCAAACTCAGGAAACCGTGAACACCTGAAAAATTTCAGGAATGTTGATTGTGTACTGGCCAATCACAATAACTTCCATGACTGTAAACTAAAATTCTCATAAGAACATACGATCTTTGTTGAATGTTGACAACGTTCTGTGCATTCGTCAGAGTTACAATTAAATTTAGTCCTATTACTATCATTCTCATTATTATCATTTTTTAAAATACTGAAAAAGCATTTGTCGATCTTTATTTTCATTCCTAGCAGCAGCTTTCAGTTTTTCACTTGTATTCTTCTTGACGCATTTAAGTCCTCCAAATAAACAGGGTTGAGCCGGTCCCCGTTGAAAGACGAAAGTTTCAAGGGAAGAACGTTCTGGAACAGATAACAAAGTATTTTTGTTTTTTTCTTTATTTTGCCTACATGTGTTTCCAGTCCTTTGAAATTATTTTTAAGGGGGTTCATTGCATTTTCTTGCTTTTCTTTAAGATTCTATGAAGTAAACAACGTGAATAAATTCCAGTTTTCGAGAGCAGTGCATAAAGGAGAAGTGAACAAGGAAAATGAATTCTCGGTGAGACGTTTTCCATTGCAATTTCTCGTGAGATAGTTAACTATTTGATTCTCAACAGTCTTGGTTTTGAAGAAAACAACAAAAAGTAAGTTAAACCGTTCGTCTTCAGTTTATCCTCTACTGAAGTGTTACTTCCCGCTTTCTTGTTATTTGCGGTGTGGCCGTATTTTCAACCTCGTTAAAGAGATTAAGAGTCACGTTTACGACAGACGGCAAACGTCAGATTCAAGTTGACATTAAGCAGAAAATAAGCAGACAAAAACTGTGCAGAGCAATTGTTATGGATAAAACTGGCGTGAAACTACTTATTCTTGAGTAGAAGTAATAAACAGTAAACGACAATTAAGGCGAAAACTTGGTCACGTGGTACAACTTCACGTTTACCGTTTGGCGTAAGCGTGACTCTTAATCTCTCTATTCCCAGAATCTTTCCTCTTTTCTTCTTTTTACCCCTTTCGCTGCCCCCTTCGGGGGGGGGGGGGGGGTTGGGGGGTTAGAAAAAGGACAAACCCTGGAAGCGAGGTTTGTGAACATAGAATGATTGGGATTTAGTAAAAACGCCGAGTTATTATTTACCGTCCTTACATTGCCCATAATATACATTGTTTGTCCCCTAAAAAATTCGCATCTGATAACCATTGTTTTCAAATTCTTCTGAGTATTACAGTCGTCCCCAAGAGAAACTGAAGACGATGGGGGTAAACAAAGTGTATTATAAGCAATGTGAAAATGGTGAATTGTGTGCGTATTGTTGACCATTACGGAGAGAAAAACACCTGAGTAAAAGTAATCGCGCGCCCAAAATCACCTGCATTGCATTCTTGTTACAATTACGCGTTGTTTTCACTAGTTTATTCCGATTAACTTAGCCTGCAAACAAGCTTTCTTGGGCTCAAGTCAAGAGACGAAAATGGATGCCTGTTTTTGTTATTGAAAGGGCAGGGTCGCGCTATTTTGAGGGAATTTCAGCGCTAACGGAACCAAGCGGTCACAGAATTGGTTGAAATATCAAAGTTATTGTAAAAGTAATTGTTTCGAATAGTAGAAGAAAACTAACGAAATTCAGGAAAGCTCAAAAAGGAAGCTTGTAAGGCCAAACCTGAAAAGCGGCCTACCTGTTTTCAAAGTTCTCAATTTGTTTGCAGGCCACTGTGCCCTAATGCTTAGGAATATTAATATTATTTATGTGATGATAATTTCGTCGTTTTTCTTTCACGAATTTGTAGCTTAAAACTCGCCGCGAAGTCAGTAAAAAAATCTTTGACTTCATCCTTTTAACTACATAACTGCACGACTGCTCCCCTTGTTAAGCATGACAAACAATTCTGCTTGTTAATTGAACGTTACTAAAATACTAGTACATTGCTAGAACAATTGTTCGTTTTAGTGTGGTGAATGTGTTTTTGGTGAAGGTTTTTTTTTTTACGATTTCTTGAAGACGTTGTGGCTGGAAAGGACAACAATATACACCAAGTTCACATTCCCCGGGATTCTATGCTGGTTCGAAGCAACCGCAATCGACACGGTTAGTTTAACCTTATCATTATTGAAAGTCTATATAGGCTCTTTCAGACCAGGCCTTAAACATATTTAAACGTTCTTAGTTTAAGTTAAGTGATTCATTGTACCGTGTAGCTCGTTTGTTTATGAACAGGAAGTAAGGTTGGCCGGTTTGAAATTATTTGAGTCTGAGTAAAAGGTTTTAATGGAAAGCTTTTGAGTGCTTTTGAAAATGCTGACTCTTACTGGCGAGTTTTTACTGTTTTTACATGTGATCTTTTCTTTTCTTTTTTTTTTTTCAAGACCTTTGTGTTTTGCTAAGCAATAATTATTTAAAGGAGGAATTAGATACTACTTGCTGAAAAGAGTCCTCTTGTGAATTTTTAGGAGGAACTCAGCCCCGTGCAGAATGCTTTAGAGACCATGGAGTCAACTAATAAACAGCTTCGAGCGATAATCGCTCGACACAAGGTTGATCCAAATTTAAACGTGAACCCGCTGAGCATGAAGCTGCAAGGAATAATTGACGCTGCTGTCATGGGAGGAGTCAGTAACTATGAAAAGGTGAGACACGTACGTATGCACCTACCATCCCTCCCGGGGAATCATTTGCAACCGACGTCAACGAAAACGGCAAAAAAGCGATTGGTTTAGAATGGCGAAACAACAACTCTGCACGTCTGCACGTGCAGCACGCATTTTTCTTTGCTGTCACTGCCCGACTTCGACGGGAAAATGCCTAATTTCACGTTTTATGGAGGACGTGAACCCAAGACAACGACTTTCTTTATCTTCTTTCTTTTCCTGTTCTTGTTTTGGGATGGTGGTGTTGATAGTGATTAGGGAGCTTAAGCAACAACGACAGCGACGGATACGATCGAAAACGTCACTAAAAAGTGAACTCGCGCTGCTTCAAACTTTATCGCACTTATTCCATCTCGTTGAATTTGTCGAATGGTGGCAATTTTTTTTCTACAGTTGAATTCTAAAAGACTGCATAAAAGTTAATTGCACTGCAGTTCTGTTCGAAACCTCATCATGGTATGCTGTTGTATGCTCTTTCCCTTGCGAAGGCAAAATTACCTTCCTAGCAGTATATCATTTCAAAGTTGATCAAGGTTTATTAGTTGTTTATTTGTACACTTGTAAGTGTACACTATTTCATGCATGTTTGATTTTATCGCAGGCTTTTCTGACCCCAGCGTTTGTCAAAGAGAATCCTGATAGTGCGGATTACGTGGAGAGGCTTAAGAGTTCACTTGTTGAACAGGTGAGAATTGAAGGGTGATTTACACATACTACTACTAATGCCCAGTTTTGGGCACAATACCGATGCTTAGTTGTAATTGCAATACTAGTCGTTGGCAATGCTGAGCTTTATCCACAACACCAATGGATATTTGTATTGTATACAGTCAACTCTACTTGAAGGCTGCGCTCTCACGGCGGCATCGGACGAATTTACGACCGGTTGGAAAAAAATTGTCGGACATTTTACTCACACTGGACCGTTAAATAATGTCGCTCTGTTCACATGAATGTTTGAACGGCCAGGCGTATAAATTTCCGTATGGTTACTGCGCTTTGAAAAAAAAGCGAATTCTGAAGTTCAAAAGCCAGATGCTTGCGATCGGAAATATGATTGACAGCAGCGGAAAGCGCAATTGTGAAGGCGGCTTTTGAACTTCTGAGTTCGCGTGTTTTTTAAAGTCGCAGTCACGTGAACTGAACACCTAACCGCACAAACTTTAACCTGTCTGTTTATTCCCGAGTGAATCAAAAAAAATAATGGCGTTCACGAATCTCCGCCGCGGCGAAGGCGAAATAGCTAAATTTCGGAGTAAAAGTGAACGGACGAAATACAAAAATGCTGGATGGTGAGAAGTATCTTCAAAAAAAATCTTTTTGAATCTTGAAACCGTGCCGAGAAATAGGCCAAAGTTTTGAAGAAAGTCTACAAGGAGATAACCTTGTTAAAAACTGAGAAATATTTTGAATGAATAATAAAACAATAACTGAATTTATAGGTATAACACCAATACATGTTGCCGTGTTGGAATGATGCTTAAACCATTAAATGTAGAAGTTTAGGTCTAGAAACAGCATTTGCTCAACCTAGAATTAACGACTCTATCCAATGGCGTGAAACCGATAGGACCGTTTAAATGGGTCTTGTGTACTTTTTGTGAAAAACAGGTTGAAATCTTGGAAGAAGGAATGGGGGTCCATGGAAATCGCATCACTGCTGCCCTGAAACCATTGCACGAAAACCTTGAGAAACGCTTCAAGGAGATGAAGAGCAAGACTGCGCCTTTTAAAAGGGTGATTCAGATTAGCTTCAGTCAATAGGTCATTTCCAAGTTACCCCAAGCCTCTGTTCAAAGCGAGGCTAAGTGCGAAGCCATTGACATGAAAATGATTTTTTTTTTATTCGCATGCATTTAAAACTCATTGTCACAAGAAGGTTTACACTTAGCCTCTTCTTGGAATTGAGAGTTTTGGGAACTCGGAAATGACCAATTACAGTGAAGAGGATGAAAACAAGAGGTCTCCTTTTGTGCCCTGATACTTTTCTTTCGTGCAAAACAAATTTTGGAGCTAATTAATATTTGTTCCCGCACAATATTGCACGAATCCGAACTTGTGGAACGCTTTACCTCATATTTCTAAGGCGGCAAAATGCTGCAGGTAAACCATGAAACTTCCTGAGTACGGGTCTTCAACATGTGTTTTCGGTTCAGAGAAAACAACTTAAATTCTTTTGTCTGGTCCATAAGGAAAGACTACAAAACTAAAGCGGCCGGCAATTGTGATTTTGTCCCTGCTTTGGTCTCCGCTTTACGTCCCTTTTACATATCGATGTGTGAACTGCTGGTTATGGCTTTAAAACGTCCCCTTGGCTTTCCTCTGAGACACGACCCCAGTGTTTCTCAACCTTTATTCTATTCTTGTCATTTCTATAGGGAAAAATGATAGCACTCTTCTTTATTAACTAGCGCAACGGAGTTTTGAAAACATGATCCTATCTATATTACAAACTTTTGCGACCTCTCGCTTTGAATTCTTTAAATAATCGCTTATAATTTGAGCACTGCATTTATTTAACAGGCTCGAATAAGCACCATATCCAAACCTCGAGCAGCCGACGGATCTCCAGCGATCACAGGCAGGTCAATGACAACTGTCCGAAGAACAAGCGAGAGACCTGTGTTGTCTGTGCGAGACAGCTTGGATAAGATGCATCAGTCGTACAGTGACTGGAGCGAGTAAGTAGTGGAAGTATAGACTGATGAAACCGCCCGGAAACTCTTTTAGGGTGTGAAAGTAACAGCAAATAAGGACTAGAGTGAGGAAGAAAACGTAGACTCTCCCTCCCTTCCCACCCCTACCTTACCTTTTGTCCTTTAAAGGAGGCTACTTTTAAAGAAACCATGGTGTTGCGTCGGTGAGAAAATCGGCGGGGGTTGGAGTACAAAACTTTGGTTTTATCAACTAAATCTAAAAAGTAAATTGGCCACCGTCGGGAGATTAAGAAGCTAAGTTTCGAGTGCTAAACGTCTCGTTAGAGAAAAGCAGGGCAGTGTAGGTTTTGTGTGGTTTTTAGAACAAACGTTGAAGCTCAGTGGCGGATCCGGGGGAGCCCCCCCCCTTGTCTCAGGGTCTGGATGACCCCCCCCCCCCCCCCCCCGCTAACACTGACAAACAAACTAGAGACCTTTAGATTCGAGGAGGAAGCCGTCGTCATTCTACTACGAGTTTTAGCGAGAATGTCTGAACGTCTGGATCCGCCATTGGAGGGAAGTTTGTTACGAGAAAAACAAATAAATAAGTTGAATGGGAAGCTTTCGTTGATACTATGTATATCTTTTCACGTAGCGCACAAATGATGCAATTGAAACGAAGTCTTTGTTTTATGGCCTAGTGTGGAAAGGGCTTTTCCCTTCTTTTTACCTAATGCCACTTTATTTTCTCTTTTAACAGCAGCCCTACTGGCAATCCTCCCCCACTCCCTACGAAAACTCTCCCATCAGGGGTACGGTCCCGAGCACAAAGACGAGCAACCGTCGAGATATCTATGACACAGCTGACAGAGGAGGTATATATCCTACGACTGTTTTTTTACCGTGTGATGAACACTACGAGCTTTATGATGATCGTTACTTGTTACATTAAGAGTATAGCCTTAGCGACAAAAATCCCGAGAAAAGGCCTAAAAATCTTTCCGGAATATCTGGTTTGCCTCAAAAAACCCATGAAAAATTCCTAACTTCTCTAAAAATACATTAATATTAAAAACATTGGGTGATCTGTGGTGAAAGCGAGGAGCCCACAGAAATGATGCACACAGGAAAAAATGACGGATTCCCATTTTTGGATATTTTAGGGTATTTAAAGAATACCCATAAAAATCCCAAATTTGGTAAAGTGAGACAAGTCCCAACCAGGGAGTTCCCAGCCAAGTTCCCTGGTTGGGACTTGTCTCACTCTTCCAAATTTGGGATTTTTGTGGGTATTCTTTAAATACCCTAAAATATCCAAAAATGGGAATCTGTTATTTTTTCCTGTGGCAAGGAATGCTAGATTGAGAGTAAACCGCGACAGATTCAATTCAATTCAATACGATTTTATTCACACTCTCTGTCAGTGGGCGCTTTCTGAGAGTGGGCATCAAAACGTTGCAAAAAAAAAAAAAAATGAAAAATGAAAAAGAAACAAAACAGAAACAATATTCCGAATTTCATCCTTTTTTTGCAACAAATTAAAATAAAATCTTAAAAATATTAACCAAAAACTGTAAGATAATTCCCTGGTTTTCTCTCAGAAATCCTGTGAAGCTCTAAAAATCCCGAAAAATGTCCGGTATTTAGTACCTAAGCTTGTAGGAAAACAGACACGCGACTGGTTAAGGCCTCAAAGAAGTTAGAAAAAGAGGTTGCGCAAGGATGCAAGAAAACTTTGAAGCCAGCTGAAATAGATGTATTGTTTTCCTCACGTAAAGTCTGCTTAGGACAGAAAATGGTTCTCATTTTTCTAATGAATGTAGGGCTAAGAGATTTTGCGTCTATTCCAGTTTATGACCCCGAATACTCCAACGTCCGAGATTGCCCCTCCGAAACCACCTAGACCAGCACCACAGGCACACCAGCTTCCAGAGCTGCCACAGAAAGCCAGCCAGAAAAAGTCCTCGGAGGTCCAGCATCGTTCCAGCACCGAGTCAAGTGGATCAGATGGCACTGAACCAGTAGAGCAGGTAATGATTAATTTATTTTATTGAGGACATATGGTGTTATGCGAAGTGCTGTAGATCCTTCCAGTGGCTTTTGGCGTAGTCTGGCTCTGTATCATTCCGCTGTTTTTGCTTCGCTAAGCTTTCGAAATTTGCTAGCTATCTCGCTCCTTCTAGCTTTCCACTACCAAATTAATCACCAACTGCCGGTTACATAATGTCATTCGTCCAATATTTAGCGATTATTGAATAAAGCTGAGTAGGATGTGAACAATTATGCAGATCGAGTAGCATAATTCATGCTTAATTCTTCACATCATACGACAGCCGAATTCAATAAATGTTTTGTTATTTATTCAAGATATTGCTTACCCCCTCGTAGACTTTCTTCAGAACTTTGGCCTATTTTTCGGCACAGTTTCAGGATATAAACACAAGTTTTTTCTTGCAGATACTCCTAAAAAAGTAGATAACATCCATCGAGCAATATGCTTTGCGTATTCTTGCGCTCCTTCCGTTCCGTTTTAGTCAGAAATCCAGCTATTTTGTCTTCGGATGGCCGTGGACGCCATTTTTTTTTGGTTCAATCGTGAGTAAACAGCTGGGCCGCCGCGCCTGGAAACGAGGTTGTTTGATGGTCTAATTCCCAAGCAACCTTGTTTATGAAGAATTCGCCGAGGGCTTTGAGCCAATCAGAAACGGTGAAATATTTTGAATGAATCATAATATTCATTATTGGACCGTTTCAGTTTTTTTAAATTTGGGCAGCGTTATCGCATTTTCTTTATGTAAAATTAGCTGAGGAATTAAGCCAGTCAGAAAACACGAAATCTTGAAAGTGGTTAATAATCTGCTGTAAAAACGACATGGTATGTCATCTATCACACGCTATATTATTCTTTTTGAGTTTGGTGGTGCTCTTCACGATAGTCGATGATAGTTTTTTTGGTGTTGTTCTTCATGATAGTCGCAAGTTATAGTTAATGTTAATATTTTAAGTGAAGGTATCTTTGCTCTTCTAGCCTACTCTATACTCTTACTTCTTGCTAATCAACGTTGCGACAATTGACCTGACCTCGCCGCCGTCGCTTTAGTTATTTATTTTTATTTATCTATTTATTCCCTAGACACCAGCTCTCCCACCGCGCACGTCCACAATGGCAAAACCAAAAGATTCGCCCCCAGTTCCCCCAAAGCACCGGTGAAAAAGAAGACGCGAAAAGAGAAAAATTTTTCCTCTCGTAACTGGCACTGGTACATTCGTCTATATACATGTAATCTTCTATTTGAAGAAATTTCTTATCCTGAATACGATTACTTTTGATAATTTTCCTTTGTTTTGAGGTGGGAATTCTAAAGGCATTTGTGCATTATGTCGCAGCGGTTCATGATCGAAAGGGATTTTTATTGAGTTTTAATAACAATCCGTTATACGGAGCCCTTTACTAAATGTTAGCAGACATAAACGGAATTTTGTAGATACACATAGCGCATTCTTTCAAGTATGTTTCAACACAGTGTTGTTTTGTGCTCAGTCTTGATTAAGTTTGGTTTAATTTGTGCAACGCTTTTGCCTTAAAAAACAAGCTCGTTGTTTTTCCACGCTTGGCACCATTTACAGTGTTATATGAAAACCAAATCTTACTAGTATATATCTGTTCGTAGTATCTTTCAGGCAAAGATAATATTAGATTTTCATGAAATAGAATGTTTAATCTTTGACATAGTTGAGAAGTTGACAAAAGCCGTAATCTTTCATAATCAAATGATTGAAATAATAAGAATAATGATAATAATAATAATGATAATAATAATGATAATAATAAGTGAAAAATATGGAATTTTCAAACAATTACACCAGTTAGTTATTTTTGTACAGTACGTTTCTAGACTAAAGGTTTAGCTTAATTTCCTTTTTTTTAAAAAAGTAAATAATTTTTCTATTGTAATCGCTTGAATCACGTTTAATAAGTAAATCAACTTATTTTATAGACCACCCTGTGTATTCATCAGTGTCGGGAGATGGGTGATTTGCGTTCTGCATTTTCTTTCAACTCCTGCAGGATTTGAATTCAAAAAACTATGATGATATTTTTGAAGGGAAAACAAAGGGAATCACCGCCAAGAAATGTTGGATATGTGATCCTAACTTCCTTAAAGTCTCTAACTTTTGCTTCTACCAGTCGAGACTAATTAAAACAACAACAGCATCAGCAACAAGAACAAGGCGCCAAACAAACAAAAACAGAGGATTATGAATTTTCAATTGTAAATGGTACAACAAGATTCCTTGTCTTGGGTACACCATGCAAGTGACCAAATATCCAGAATTTTTGTTTGACCTGCCATTTCCATAGAACAAGGAATGATGATTTACCCCACCCCGGCCATGCAGGCCTACACGCTAGCACGCAATTCTTATCTTCTTCACCTGTATTAAGACTTTTTTAAATCTTGCTACAGTTGAATGTACCACAGAACTGCGGATAAAGATATCAAAGTGAACATGATCTTCGCAGTAGAATGAAAAACCCTAAGCAGTTAAAAAAGAACCTGAAAAAATTAAGGCTTGACAGGGAATCAAACGCTGACCTTTGCGATAACTGGACACAACGCTCTATCCGTTGAGCTAATCAAGCCAACTGGAGAGCAGGCCATTGTCAGTTTTATTCTTTATACGCAACAGCTCCTTGAAAAAACGGTACCCAAGGGAAAAAAAACATGAATAAGTGAATAAACGTCTAGATTAGTAACGAGAGGGTAAGGTCCTGTCGGTTTTTTCGGAGTTGCATTTGTGAACTGATTAACACAGAAAGTCATTCAGAAGAATAAGATAATTTTCTAATTGAACATTAATTTACAGCTGAAAAGCATAGCACCATGTGAAAGTACTGCCAAAGCGGTTTCATTTGAATGGTAGCACCATAGGATTTCATCTACAGACTCAAAAGTTTGAACTACGTACTAAATAAATAGTTCCATGTGAAAGAACTGCTGAGGAGGTTTCATTTGAATGGTAACACCATAGGATTTCATCCACAGACTCAAAAGTTAGAACTACATGCTAAATAAATAGTATCATGTGATAGTACTGCTGAAGAGGTTTCATTTGAATGGTGACACCATAGGATTTCGTCCGCAGACTCAAAAGTTAGAACTACATGCTAAATAATTAAATAGTACCATGTGATAGTACTACTGAAGAGGTTTCATTTGAATGGTACCACCATAGGATTTTGTCCACAGACTCAAAAGTTAGAACTACATACTAAATGAATAGTACCATGTGATAGTACTGCTGAAGAGGTTTCATTTGAATGGTAACACCATAGGATTTCGTCCACAGACTCAAAAGTTAGAACTACATAGTAAATAAATAGTACCATGTGATAGTACTGCTGAAGTGATTTCATTTGATTGGTAACAGCTTAGTATTTCGTCCTCAAATGCAAAAGTCAGAATTATGGCGATAAAGTCTCGCCTAACTTACTCTAGGAAAAATGGTACAAACATTCTAACAAAATGCATTATATAATAATGTATTTGAACTTAACGTTTTGTAAGGGGCCCAACATGGTAACGTTTACAATTATAACTGAGTGGAAGATAACATAGTATGTACATTACCTAGTCCTCAGGCCTAACTATTTCGCGCGGCCGAAGCGTTTCGGGTCACGTGGTCCGCTCGGATACGCCACCGAAACGCATTGACCGAGAAGGCCTGGGAAGACGCCGTACAGGGACTAGGCATGGATGCACAGACAAACAAAAATAATCAATAATTAGGAGAAAGGAACGAAGAAATTACTTTTTGACGTTATTGAATGAGAAGTTGCACTCTGAAGGAAAACGTGCTTTAAGATATCAGTTGCAAAGGAGATCTTTCCGTTGCAATGAATAAAATTTTCTTTTTATATATAATATTTTTGACTCCTTATTTACGTAGATTTCAACTGTTTGCTTGCATTGCTTGATCGGCAGTCTTAAACAATATTACACAGGGGCTCTAATTTGTCTGTGTCTAAAAAGTACACAGGGGCATTAAATTGGCTGGAGCGCATAAGAGAATACTCTAGGATATTAATTTGATCGGTCTTTTTTAATTCACTGCCCCATTAATTAGTTTGCGTGTGTCTAACAAGCGACTCAATACTATGATCGCAAGTTAAAAAGGGCGCACTTAGTGCGACAGAACCTCAGCGAATACCATAAAAGCTACGCAACCTTGGCCAGCTAGAGCTAGAAGCAAATGGGAGTACCGACTACATTCACTCATTTTGGCAGAAATACGCGCAAACGTCAAGAGTCATTCCACGTTTTTCTCCAGGCTCCACACTCTAAGGAAATTTTAAGAGAGCATTGGCGTAGTTTAAGGCGGCAGACGACTCTGTTGGGTCCTGGCCCTCCATTCCGTTCACGGTCACCCATGTGGCACCGTAGGGGTCTATATTAGGTCCTGTGTTATTTAACCTTAACGTTAACGATCTCTCAAAGGTAGTAAAGTACTGTGAAAAGGAATCATACGTGGACGACACAAAATTATATCTGTCAATATATCAGCAAAGGAATAATACAGTACTCCGTAATAAACAAATATGTTTATACATATATATCGGAAGAGGGCTCTTGACTGATGTTGATACGTCATCAATAGTGGATATAGGGAAGGGACCCTCGTTTTTTCTTATCTAAACCGAAAGGCGTATTGCCGAGGCACCGAGATTCTTCGTTTTTATCAGAAGGCTGGTCTCCCTCCATCACCCACTCCTATAGACACATCTATAACAAAGGAAAAAAAGTTGTAAAAGACCGTCGATGAAACTAGTAGCCGAGTATACGTGTCCGAATGCTCAAGAAACAGTACGACCTCACATACCATGTGGTTGCTTAATCAAATGAAACAGACAATTAACAAGAACAGGCTTGATCTAATGCTACGATCACTATACCTCAGTGTATTGGAAAAATACGAATTTAGTGAATCTCGACATTCTCAACCGTGGTATAAGCAAAGCCAAATGATAGAGCGAAAATCTTGTAGGATATTTCATGGCATCTGGAAAAATGCCCTAGAAACGGTGCTAACAAACCTGATATGAGCGTGTTGGACACAAGTGAATAAGGAATTGTTCATCACAGAAGGAACTATTTGCATACCGGGGACAATACATGGAAGGCAAGAGAGTATAAAGGGGACAGAGAAGGCACCCCCCATACTCATCCTATTCCATAGGTAATTCGTCTCGAGTTATTTTTAAGACCATAGATCCCAAGGGAGATTAGACAACAGCCAATCACATAGCGCGAATGTGTTCCACGCGGATGACCCACGCTCAGAGCCACGCGTCCTTCACGAATTGACGCAGAAAAAAATGGCGGAAGACGCAGAGCGCGATTTTCCTATTTGTTTTGTCGACGAAAACGACTAAAGAGAGATTTCTGCTAAAGCTGGGTCAGCGAAACGGAAATTAAAAAGAATCGCCCTTCCTCTCTTGTTTAGAGCTAACAGTACAGCAGGGAGATCGTTAACACACTGAATATTCTCTCAGGATCATTTATAATTTACAGTTTGAAGAGAGCAATTTCTGGTTTGATATTTATTCTTTTATTTGTCTTTTATTATTCAACAAAAATAACACGTCCCACTTGCTTTATTATACAAACGACCGGTTTCAATAGACTGACGAAATTTCTCATTTTATTAAAGCACTGAGGTTACGACAACTTCGAGTTAAACCGATTTCACGGGTTGTCAAAGAGAACAAAGAGTCGAGCGATTCCCTTTTCCCAGGTGAGTGCCGATTCATTTCGCTTTAATATTCAGGAATGCTCTCGATCTCTTTACGCTTTCATTGCCTTTCGCCTCCACGAAACATCCACGCAGCGTGCGAGGTAACTTTATCCCAATTCTAAAAATAACTCGAGACGAATTACCTATGGAATAGGTGTGCTTGGGGAATGCCTTCTCTGTCCCCTTTATCCTCTCTTGATGGAAGGCTAATGTTTAGTTCCGCACGAAACGTCCCAGTGGCGAAGAGCGAGGAAAAACGGATGTTTTCGCAGGCTAGCTAATGTTTAGAAGGGGCAAAAATGTAGATTTAAAATTAGGAGTGAAGAGTTTATGTTCTGGACACAAAATTAGCAGTCTAAAATTTGTGTTTGATTTCCTATCCTCTAACTCCATTAACCTAGAGGACGGGCAAGCCAAGGTTTCGAAAGATAAGAAAGTAGTGAACGTAAAGATAGGTCACAGAAATGGTTAATTTCTCAAAACTGTAGAATTGTATTGTAAAAAGTTTCATGTTACAATGACAGTCGTTGTTTAGCTTCTTTAACTAATTCACGAAAACAAATTCTTTTACTCGAATAAGCACCGCTCCCCATTAAGCGCCGCCCGCGAATAAGCGCCGCGGCCCTGGTGTAATCAAAGACGTTAATTCTGTTAGTTTAATACGGAAAGTAAAAATACTAATGTTAATACAATTCTTTGTCGCTTCCGGCTTCCAAATAAAGGCCTCCTTCAAATAAGCGCCGCCCTCGAATAAGCGCAGCACGAGGCGTGAAAAAACTGAATAAGGGCTAATAGTGTAATTTGGGCACCCCTCGGACCACGCGACCCGACACGCATCAGCCACGCACAATAATGAGGCCTAGGGACTAGACAAGCTATCAGCCGACACTCGGTCACTTGTCGCTCGACTAGGAGTCGACATGTCGGCCTTCTATCAGTCGATATGTCGGTCGAAATCATTCTGCCGAGTGTCTGTCGACAACTTGGCCGATATGTCGACCGATAGCCGACCGAGTGGAGGTGCCCAAATTACACAAGATCCAGTATTATGGTGGTCAGGAATAAAGCTGAAAAACTTACTGTCCAGTGCAGGTTGTTAGCTGTTTATGGCTATCACTAGTTATAATATAGACCAGATGGATTAAAATTATATTTAAGAATATTACAAAGAGTGAAAGTCCAGAAATTTGTAAAATGAACCATACAAGAAAATTACATAATAAAAGCCTTCAACATCTCTTTGAATTTAGATAACAATTTATACTGCTTTCCTGAGTCCGTAAGCTTATCATAGGTCCTTGCGCCTACTATGTAATGGAGGCCCTTTCTAAATTCAGTTCACACGGTCAGAAGTACAACATTAATATAATACAGTTATTCATAACATATGTTAGCTTACATGACCAACAATCGGCTAAACACCTTATTGTTCCCAAACACCTTTCATTCTTTGCCGAT
Organism: Porites lutea; assembly: GCF_958299795.1. Taxonomy (NCBI): domain Eukaryota; kingdom Metazoa; phylum Cnidaria; class Anthozoa; order Scleractinia; family Poritidae; genus Porites; species Porites lutea. Next base: position 28,744,045 of record NC_133204.1, read on the forward strand.
ATTCGCCGAATTCTCCTACATAGAAAGTGTCACCAAAAATATTGATAGTACATAATACAGTTCCTTTTGCAAGGTTTTCACGCTGAAAACATTGAAATAACCCTTTTTGGGACGAAAGGACAAGTAAATCCTGATTTAAGAATTAGAAGAAATAAAAATAAAAAAGTTTCTTTTTTGTTTCCTTTGTTTATTGTGATTGGGTATCCTGTGGCTCTAATGTATGATTGAAAGCCTTTCAAATTGGCGCCCCGTCACGACGCACCTGGTGCTTTAAGCCCTCCACCAATCAGCGCCCGTGTTTACATCATCGTGTTTTCTGGTTCATTCGCTCGAGAACTTGTCAAATTTGCATAAAAAATGTTCGAGGCAAATAAAAGTTTAAGAAACTCCTGTGACGCCCAGATATTTAGATTCGTTCACAGTTCACTGCACGTGTCCGTTAACTTGTTGTTTCCATATTTAAAGTGACGACCGAAGAAAACACTGCTCTACGTGCAGCGAACCATCCTTCATCATGTGCTCCATGAAGAAATGCGCCTTAGTTTTTCTTACCATTGCAACCTTTCTGGTCTTTGCGGGAGCTGCTGTTTTCTTTTACTTCGGCCAGTTCGCGGACGAGAGCGTCTTCGATTTCCACGTCTATAATCTAACATCGGAACTGTTCGCGAAATATCCCGTTGAAATCACACCAGCAGAATGGACTCTTTGGACGTGGACAGCCGTGTTCGGCTGGCAGTTGCTTTGGCTGTGTTATGCGCTGATCTTGATGTGCCGTTGGAACGGCCCCGAAGTCCTAACGCCGTTTTTCTTCGTCTTCACCCTGCTAGGGTTCGGTTGCATGCTCGGTTGGGTATTGTTATGGGGCGAAGATCTCATCAATATCGCTCTGGGATTAATCGCTGGTACAGTTGCTTTCCTGTGTGTAGCCCTTGGTATCGCCTACTATCGAGTATTTACTCTGCGCGATGGAATGAAAAACTTTCCAACCGGCGACTGGATAGCGGTCGAGGTGCTTGTCTTGAACGGAGTGGCTCTGTTTGCATCTTGGGCGCTTTACAACGCCTTCCAAGGCGTTGCAATCGTTCTCAAGTACACGGCTGAAGTAGAAGATGAAATCACCTGTACCATAGTCCTTGCCGGCTTTGCAGCTACTCTCTTTTTCTGGTTTTGTTTGGACAACTTTGTATTTTGGCAGTTCACTCTTTTTACTGTCACTCCTTACGCACCCATGATCGTTGGCTTCACGGGAACCCATATGGAAAAGTGGAATGAGGACAAGAGAAATTCGATTTTTAATGTCTCGTTGTTAGGCGCTTGTTCTTTGATGCTATTGCTAAAAATAATCCATGTCATTTGGCGGATCCGGAGAGATAGAAAGAAGAGCAAGCGAATTGTAATCGAGGAGAATATAAACATGATTTAAAATGACTTGTAAGACATTCTTTAAGGAAGTTAGCCTTCAGTGAGTGGTGCGAAAAGTGCCAGTGGGTTGTCAGGATCGCAAAGCGCCGGATCGTTTGAGAGACAGTTCAAAAGAAAGGGAGAAAACTGACCACGAATACAAAGTGCCTACTTGAAGTCTATTTTAACAGAGTGGAAGAGAAGTTGTCCCTTTATTCGCTAGCAGCTGCGGAGATATATGGAGTGAAGCGTTTTCCATTAGTTAACGCTTTTAAATTGTTAATTCGCGGAGCTTAACGTCCCTCGGGTAATTTAAATGCTCTGCATTTCAAGAGATTATGCAAAGTAAACAAAATATATCGGAGTACTTCCTCGTCAACGGATATTACTCGACTTTTGATCAATGTAGTACTCTTTTTTTTTTTCGCTATTTTGATATATTCGCTTCACTTAATATCATTTAGCCCTTCGCAGATTTTCATTTTTTGAAAGTATTGTTCTTTACAGAGACACGGCAGAATGAGTTTGTTGTGTAAATATATACAAAAAAATTGTTGTCCTTGGTTAAAAAAAAGATGATGTAAAAGCTGTGCATTTTCCAAACAAGTCAGCTCGTTTAATTATGTTTGAACTTGTATTTAAGTAAGAATAACATTAAGTTAAAGTTACTTATTTAAAGACAGTCCTTGCTTAAAATGAAAACGAAGTCCATCACTGCATCGAATTTAACACCTGACAGTGTTGAGATGATTTGAATAAATTTACACACAGGAACAAATATTTGAATGATGGTGTCACTGAAAATAACCGCTATTGCAACACTTTGTCTGTATATATAATATCTGTCAGCTTGATTGCCTTTCTGAGACGTTTGAGAAGTCATCACAGTTTAATAGCATGTTTTAAGCAACTACAAATCCCATTTCCTGAATGAATTAACTTTGACAACGGCGGTAACGAAGCGGTAACGAGCGGCGACCAAAGACCTGATAAATTAGAAATGTTTTGAAACTCAAGCAAAACCTTTTCAAACACCTGCAGGATTTTTTTGTTGTTTTATTGCCCATTCCCTTTGTTCCTGCCTGCACCTGTTCTGCGTGGGACTCGCAAGCGAAGTCCTCGACTCTCACGTATTCTTCAACTCGGGCCCAGTGCTTTTTACTGGATAAATCACTCTCCAGCGAATGAGTATTACGCGGGGAACCAATTGCGCAATCCAGTGGATATACATTTATCCCCTGTAAAAGGTTAAACACCTTTTGGTGGAACATCTGAGACCAGATTCGTTGTAGGTGAAGTGGGCATACCGACATCGAAAAACCTTTTCACCATGCAGCACCAATAAAAACTGGTGTGCAACTTAAAATTTCCTTGCATCGCTATATTTTGAGTTTGAAGAGGCTGTTTCTCTAATAAGATAAGCATCAACCTGAGCGTTCAGAAGTGCTGCTTTCGATTTTAGTTCTGAATGGCGATCCCATCGACACAGGTATCCGTCTGGTATCCGTGCATGATTCTCTAAACGAATCAGATCGCAACGAAACCTCGTCTATTCTGAAAGAAAAAAATTAAATTGCGAAATATTTAAGAGACGTTTTGGCGTCAAATTAGTTGTATCTAACTTATTAAACATTTGGAGAATTATAAATGCAAAAGCGGAATTAAGGAACTGACGAGTCCATAATCATTATGTGCGGGATGAGGTAGAGTACGTGCGAGAATGTGTTTATCTAAGGGTGGTGTAATCAATTTAAAAATTCAATCGCACAGTAAAATTGTTCGGAGCTGGGTTTTTGCTGGGTTGGAAAAATCGAGAAAGACTTTATTTCTGCAATTAGCGGTAATTAATTTCTTACTGATATGCTAACGATGTGTGGAATGACATTTATTTCGTCCCCGTTGTCTCTTATGCTGAATCTTTCGCGACTGATAAAGTTGGGAATCTTGAATGGCATTAGCCTGAACAATTTGGAAGAATCCAAACTGCATATATGTCTTCTCTCCAAAAGTTAAGAGGCCTCTTTAGAAAACTCTAGTCTTACGTAACAATTGTTCAAAAATTCTAGCTCGTTAAAAAGAGATAATAATGCGCGAAACTGTGAAACTAATCTACGTTATAACGTGTAATAGAAAGAAGTCTGGCCCATCACTGCAATGGATCAATGTGTCTCATATTTAGTTTTCTGTTGAAGAAATTGTCTGTGGCGATTCCAAAAACCGTTCCTGATCAAAAATGCCATTGTTAATTTTACTTTATTTTAAGTAATTCTAACTGGAACAGTTAATTCTTTCAAATAGTTCATACATTCATGTTATTCATAAATTTTGTTTTAAAATTTTCCAGTGCAACCATTCAAGCACAAGTTGTGATCAATTACTTTCTTCCAGCCTTTTCACAGATCTTCTAGTTTCTCTCCAGGGTCGATCGCATGTTTGAAAATATATCCGCAAGGATTTATTTTAGGGAAGCTCTTCTTCTTGGTGGTCTTTGTTTTACCCATCGCGTAAATGAGCTCACAGCCGCGCTGTCCAAACAATACCGCCAGCTTTGCATTTTCGTTTTGTGTTATTATTGTTTTGTAAGTTTAAGACTTAGGCTTTTTGACAGCGTAAAAGACCAAAAAAGGCGAAGATTTTAGCGCATAAATTATATCAGAGTGCACTTGTTAAGACATGATGCCCGCCTACCACGTGATATTCCAGGTGCGATTAACAGCGGACGTGGCGCTCAGCACAGAAAAGAACAGAGATGTTCATATGCACGCAAAGAAAAATAAAGCCAACAGAGCGTTTTCTCTCCCGTGGACAGCCGCCAGGCCAATTTTTCGGAACAAAAGAAAGTTTCTACATAAGAAAAAGGTTCAACGTGGCCGCCGTTTTATTGTTTTAAAACACTAACATGGCGGACGCGACGTCATGTAAAGCAGGGCATTTGCTGGGCGCATGCCCGAGGAAGTAAAACTGGCCGGGGGAACATCGACTTCGTATTGGGTCTTCATTAGCAGGGAGGAGAAACTGCTAGTGGGTCTTAGTAAATGAATAAGGGGGAAACTTTTCGCAAGAACAATGAAAGCCGGAATGTCGTAACAGACAATGAAGGCAGGGCACGCTGGCCTGCATTGCATGCAAAATATAACTAACAAAACATATTATCATTCGATGTAAAATTTTCTTCCTTTTTATTGGCTGACAATCCACAACGTGACCTGCGAACAACTGCCTACAAATAATGTTCTGCTCATGCGAAATGTCGTCCAACTGTTGGCTGCAAATAATACTCTGCCCAAGGGTAAACGATACCACGCTTTTCTCCTTCTTCATCCTCGTCCCCAGACAAGCAACCCCAGAGCAACTTGGCTTACAAGACCACGTGACGAAGAAACGACGGGCTCTGGGGACGAGAATGCTCCTTCTTTCGATCGCCCGAGGCAAACTTGGTGATCGAATGAAAAAACAATTATTGAGCTCGGTTATCGTAAAATATCATGATCGGTCAGTGTCTTGCAGATCGATCAGTTGTTTACCTCAGCCTTCGGCGGGATCGGAGGTGGTTTTGTTTGACCCACGCGTAAATGAGCTCGCGTCCCGCCCATTTCCGCGATGCCCAAACAAAACCGCCAGCTTCGCATTCGTCGCTAGTATGTTATTATTGTTTTGTAAGTTTAAAACTAATATAAGCTCTTTGTCAGTGTAAAAGACCAAAAAAGGCGCAAAGTTAAGCGCATAAACTCATATCAGAGCCGCACTTGTTAAGACATTTGTCCCATACACTCTTAACCCAATCTGTATTAACCCAATCTGAATACGTTTTACGTCGAATGCAACAACAATCTTTTCCTCCGATTGGTGACAGATGTTTGGTGTCATTCCGGCTTGCATTGTTCTTGTGCGAAGTTTTCTCCCTGTCCAATTGTATAATGACTAAGACCCTGTTTACATGGAGTGGGGGACCCCGGTCTAGTGGGGTAGGTTTCTTTTGTGTTGTGTCCCCCAGAACGTGAAAACAAAAGAAACCAACCCCACTAGACCGGGGTCCCCCACTCCATGTAAACAGGCCCTAAGACCTACTAGCAGTTTCCTCTCCCTGCTGATGACGGCCCCTTCTCGGCGAAGTCGAGTTTTTCCCAGTCCTATTCACGCCCGTTTACGGACATGTAAAAATACGGGGTCGAACGGTTATTTAAACCATGTCTAACTTAGACCGCGGTTTAGCAAATCTTCGGACCTCCAGATCTCTTTCTTAGCATGTGGGTTATTTTATGAAAAAAACTTCTTTCGTAGTCACTATACGCTTTAATGAAACTGTTCACCTTAAATGGCATTTAGATAAAAGCGTCGATCAAACTAATAATGGCTTAGGGCGCGGTTTTGTTAACCACTGACTACAAATTCCGTTTAAATAACTGGCCTACATAGCTTGTGAGTTGAAACGGGGTTTTATTTTCATGGCGGCTGTAAGCAGAGCTTAAGAGAGCGTCCAATGTATGTAAAAGTCTTCCCTGTTCTTTTCTTTGCGGATCGCCACCTCTGCAGTTCCTTGCTGGAAAGCTGAAATTCCACTCCGCCTGGAGCCTCCCTATAGGCCATTTTTGAGAGTGCCCGAAAGGGGTACCTTTTTCACCTAGGTTATATCAAAGGGTGGGGAAATCTGTCATTGCGGTGTGTGGAAGGGCCTAAAAGGGGGCACTTTATGGCTGTAAAAAAGACAAGAAAACTTTCCGGTTTCATGATTTATTCACATTTAAAAGACGATGCATTTGCAGCAGTTGAAACGAACGCAGGGTTCTAAACTAGTTTATGAGAGGTACCATTTGTCAATAAAAGGTATACCAAAGGGGTACCTTTTCTGTCCAAAAAGGCATATAAAAGGGTAAGAGGATGGACCTCAGGGCGGACCCTCCCAATATAAAGTTTTGCACCCCCTGTCTGATGCAATGTTGAAGGATCGGAAAATAACCTTAAAATGGAAAAATGTCATACCAAAAATCGCCATGCAGGATATGGATCAAATTTGAACATACTGCTAACAGACACGGTAATGGGAGGGCAAGCTGACGTACATTGTATGCACAATATACAACTGTAACTAACAAAATATAACATTTGCACATATACACACAAAAAATAATGGCAGGTTCATGTACGTGTTCAGAAAAATGTATTTTATTTTTTTCTGTTTTCCATGCTATAAAAAAATGCATTTCCCTACCAAGGGAAAGTAAACTGACTTAAAATTGCATACATGTACCAGTAACATAAATTCACTTAGAAGTAAATTTTAGGAGGAAGGGGTTATTGACAAGAGAAATATAAGAAAAATACATGTTGGTTTCTAATGTACAACATTTTTTTTTACATAGTCAGCATTAGACTACCCTTTCTTCCTGCAAAAGTAATCAAAGCTAAACGTTTATGCAAAACTTGCTCCTGTAAATGCACTTAAATCCTGTACAGTGTATATCTTAAGAGTGACCAACATCAATATTCTCCTAAACAACAATTTTATCAATACATCATCAAGAGAGAGGTTACGTTAACTATAATTCTTTAAGTTATTGATTTGGATCAGTCTGGAGAATTTGTATGCATAGGGGCTTTAACATTACAGGGTTCATTAAAAATGTTTGGGATAAATACTGCTAGATTCTCCTTTCAGTTTTCCTGGTTTGAGGCTAGCTAATTCAAGGGAGAATTTGGCATTAGACCAGGAGTCATTTAGAGCCTTATTTCCCATCCCCTTCAATTACATCATGACAAAAAATAACAGCTCTGGTGGCAAATGTTCAAAGACATCTACAAAGGAAGAGGGAGACTCTTGACTTCTGATAAACACTCTGAATAGTGTTCCTTGATATCATCATGGGACTTCACCATTACGATACTTGTGGGTCGTTTAGTTTGACTTGCAGCCCCAAGGTCCTGAAATTATAAACACCATTTAACTGTCAACAGAGAAGTGGCAAAGCTAAAAATTCAAAAGAACCTGGTTCTGACAGGTTCTTCTAAGTGATGTGGGGATAAAAAAAAGCCCTGTCAGGTTTCTATGTAACTTTTCTAGTCTGATATGTCATCTGTCTCTTCGCCATACCTCAAGGGGGAAGGGGGGGGGGGGTAGGGGGTGAGGGGAAGGGACTGATGACATTTCAGACTATAACTTTTCATGCTCATTTCGTTGCTGGGCAGGAGGTTCAGACAAGTCATCTTCTAACTAAATCATAGGCTAATTAATAAGACAAAGATGCTACTTTAGTTTTAAATCTAATTTTCTTCAAGCCCTGGGATGGGTGAACAAGTGAAAAAGAGTATCACATGGTCAAGTTAACAGATGTCAGTATCCTTTACTTGATTATGTGTTCTTCACTCGTGAGGAATTTTTTTCATTAAGTCCAGAAACACTCTAGCAAATTTTACATCAACATAGTGACTTAATGCCTTGTCAGACACCTCTATAAAAATTATTGAGATGGACACCTCGCTAACCTTACAAGGTCTCTGCAGTTCTTTAGTCACTTTTGTATAAGATGGACACCTCTTTAAGACTTAGACAATTTAAGTAGTTCCCATTACAGTGTCTGTCTAAGAAGGAGTTGTTTCAATGAATATAAATTCAGAGTAGAAGATTAATATTTACACCTGTAACAGTACTTACACTTAATGATAAATTTATATTGCAGTGAAGGTTAAAACACATAAACATGACTCACAAACTTAGAAGGAACATATGCATATGGAACTTTGTTGTCTTCACATGCTACTGGGATGTGTGATATGACATCAATTGGGGAGATATCACCGGCAATAACCACGAACCTAAAACGCAAACAGAATCATGGTTTATTCAGTATACCTTTTACCTGAGACGTTTTTTAATCAGGATTATAAAGAATATCATGAACTTATTGACTGACTTATCTGTCAATATACTTACTGATCAAGTAAAATGTACAAAAAATTCTACAGTCTAATAGCAGATACTGGTAGGTACATGTAAGTTTCATGCAAACAGTTCTTTCAGATACATAATGTAAACAGTAACACTACAGCTTAAGATAGTTTTCAATAAGCAGTGATGCCTGATAAACAGAATATGCCATTTTTTTCTCCAAATTGAAGCAATTAAAGAAAGATTCATTCAAACCTTGTTTATACACTTGTTTATTGCCAGTGCATGGAAGTAATGATATGAATAGTCTAGCTATGATCCAAACAAATTTCATAATACTTAAACAAATACATGTAAGAAGCTGTGTCTCGATTATGCCAATAACTCATAGCTGGAAGGAAACAAAGCCTATAAATACCAGGTTTACTTATAGAACATTAAGTTGAGTGTACCTTAAAATTTGTGAAATCTAGCTGGAAATTTCTTCATGAATTAAAGGCACAGTGTCCTGATTGTGAGCACACGCGAGCGTGATCTGTTTTTTCTTCAAAAGACAATAGAACTGTCATATTGACTAGACAAGATTTCCTTCCAGACTGCACCGCCAACGGAGATTTGTTGTTTACATTCTCAAGTAATATTTTAGACTTTCGAAGAAGTTTTTCATCTTATTTAAAATTTGGCTCATGGCACAAAGACTTATCGCGATTTTTTCACTAGCAGGGCCACTCGTGACCCGAAAATCTCATTCCGCTCGCTTTAAAACAGCTTTTCTAATGTGAAACTCGTGTCAGAGGTCAATTGTTCCAAGTTCAGTAATATTTGCTTGATTTGCTCTCGTTCTAGCCTCAAACATTTGAAAGATATATATATAAATGCAATCTCAATGCGATGAATTATTGCAAAGGTTAGTCAAAAATTATATTATGATTTGTTGCACTAGTTTTTCTAAACAAGTAGCGCCTGTTTGTTTGATTTTGTCGGCCGTAGGGAGGTTCATTTAAAAGTTTACTAACGCATCGTTGCGAAACATTCTGCTTCACGAAGCTTAATTCCACAAGATCTCCTCAGTCACATCCATGTCTCAATGGTTTCTTTCTTATAGTCTCCATTGTTGCTGTTTCATTTCTGCATATTCCTTTCACAATTATCTGAGTCTGTAAGGAAGCTGGCAGAAGAAATGAGCCTTCAATCGCCATAAAGGTGCTTCCCATCTTTTGGTCCTCTGGCCAACGGCAATAAAAGTCACCCCCAAAAATCCCGATTTCGCCCAAATCAACACTCAACAGGAACAATATATCATTGATCTGTAATCCTGAGACATTTTAGTGTAGTATCGAACTCAGCCAAGCGCGATGCAAACGGATTTTTCAAGGTTCTCTTACTCTCCTCGCATCTTTTGATTTTGCGACATCCTGTCCAAAAATCAAAGTTTGGTGCATGAGCAGTAACGGGATACTGTTCCTTTAAAGTCCACTGATAAACTACACCATAGCAAACACTGGACACACTGTTTTGTTGGTCTGTCTTCATCTGTTCACCTCAAGTCCTTCTTAAAAATTCTTGACACTATATCTCATGTATATCTCCACTATATCTCATGTTTTGATTGCAATGAAAACAATGCATTTAAGTGACTCAGTACTGTGGAACCTTGATATCATGAAGGGCCAAGGGACTGGCAAAATTTGTTCACTTTATCAAGGTTCTTTCCCATATATTTTACTATTATTGGGGTAAGGAAAATTGTTCATTATATCAAGGGCTTAGTTATATAGAGGTTCTTTATTTAATGAATTATCGAGGTTCCACTGTAGCATTTGTGTCAACTTACTTTTAACCAAAAATGACCATGCACATAGACCACTAAAAAATCTTACCCCTTCTCTCCTTTTCTTAAAGCTTTTGCTACTTCTTTGACTCCCCTTCTTAAACTCTTAACTTTAGAAGCTGCAAAGTAATCATTCAGAGCAAATTACAGTTAAAGTGTTAAGCAAATTAAGTGACCATATATTTTTTTTGCCTTAACATTCATCAAAGTATTGTACAACAGTATATTGGTAGAGGCATTATAATGTTATTGATCATCTGAAACGTGCTTGTACCAGTGACAACACCATTCGGTTTTATGTCAGCTAGGCAATATTATGCAGATTTTGTAATTTTTTACAAGGCTTGATGCTTCAAATTTTAATATCAAGACCAACCTTGATTTAAAAACAACAACAACAAAAACAACAACAAAAAAAATTCTTCTCTAATTTAGGACCATAATGAACCCCTGGAACGGATATGGATAACTTTCAACTTATAAACTTTGCACGGTTTTCTAAATAAACCACGAGAAATCGTACTTGTATACGGTAACCTAAAATGTGTTTTTTTTTTGTTTTGATGATCATCGTTGGATCTATAAGCGAATCACGACTACATGATCCGATAATAATATTCTTATTTAGAAGTTCAATCAAACCTTCTGAAATATGACGCTAACCTCTCTTCACTGTTTTGTACAATCTTTTTGTGAGTTTTCTTCCAGCAAGTGGTTTTGCAATCGCACAGACTCTCTTAACAAGCTCATCGTAGTCTAAGGTAGGTTCTTCAGTCCTTGATTCGTCAACAGTAGTATCGTTTGCTTCTCCACTTTCGCTCTCTTTCTTTTTGTCCTTCGATTTCGCCATGTTGTTTGGAAGCGCACGTGGGAATGACCGACGAAGGACTGGGAACCAAAAAGAAATAAATTATAGAAGTTATCCGCTGGCCAACATCGTTGTGACTTGACGACTCAAGTTCTTGGCCGCGTTCTTATAATACAATGCAATGGTGAGTTTTTTCCTGAGTTTTAGTTAACTTACATACGTATTTGGTCAGTTATTGGCTGATTTATAAGTCAGCATCGCAGTATGCTAAGTCACTAATCAGTAATGAACCGGTTATTGTTTTAAAACGGCTCACATTGAGTACATGATGGGTCAGCTGGGCTGATGGCGGGAAATTCAAAGATTTGGATGAAAATTTAGAACTAAATAAGCTTACCTCTTCCTGAATTAATAGATTTGCTGCTTTCTTTTTGAATTCAAAACAATTATCACTCCAACTCTGGAACACAGATAATAGTATTGATTTCTCCCATACATGTGAACTTAATCAGGGCTCCTGGCTTAATACATTGTCTGAAAAGAGAGGAGAAGTTTTCACATTATGTTGCCATGGTAGAAACATTTTTGGATCTCAAAAAATCGAAAAAGCCACTAAAAAAAAGTGATTTCACACTTTTTTAAACTTTATGCTCTTATTTAATTTCAATGAATGTGTAGTTTTAGAAAATATCCATACCCTCCCCACAGAGAGCAGGGGGGTGGAGGGGGGGCACGGGCTCAAAGGGTAGGGTGTAGCTGCTTTGTTGAGAAAGCTTCCTAGCTTGTACTATTAACTGGTGTTTTAAAACAAGAATAATTATTTTCATTGAGAAACTGTTTAGAATTACGGTTGGCTGGATGCTTTGTTGCAAAGAAAGTCAGTGTTACAGCTTGCCGTTCGGGCAAGCTGTAGCTTGTGTGTCCTGGCCCAAAAATGGTTTCAGCTATCGCGAAAAAACCTTTGAATTGCAGGATTGATGACAGTTCTTCTGTAATTCAGTGTTCTCCTTATCAGGCGGTAACCGGTAAACTTTACTGCTTGAAACAACACTTCTTACTGCCTGCAACTGCTTGAAGTGTTACTAAAATTCAATACACACATAAGTTGTTTTAAAAAATAAGTAAGTTGCTATTCAAGCCAATCCTCACAAGAAAAGGAAGTAAATGCAGAAAAGCAAAAAGTATTATTATAGTATTTCCTCTGATTACTCTATTTAAATGCTGACTGATACCTTTCAAAGCACGGCAGGCTAACAATTTCTTTTCGTGGGTTTCTGTCGCAAATCCTGGAGATCCCAGGGGGTGGGGGTATGACAAGCACCCCCTGGAATGGAAATTCCTGGTGGATGGGGTATCTAAGGCAAAAGTGCCTTCTGTCTGGAAGGGGGAGGGGAGAGTATGGATTATACAATTTGTCAAATGTTGTCAAAAATATTCTGGCATTGAATCTGAAAGGACTGTATTTAATTGTAGAAAAGAAAAGAAAAGAAACTTGTTTTCTTTTGTTCACATACTCCTTAAAGCGGGTGCATGAAATTAGGATGTTTCATGTTCCTGTCCTACAATGGTGGCTTAGAAAAGTACTAAAAAGCATTTGCAGCTTTGGAGCTTCAGGTTTGGCAATTGTCCAGCAAAACCAACTACAGTTGTAACTAGGGGTGGGAGAGGGATAGGTGTGTGGAATAGAGAGGGAGTAATTACCCAAAAAACGATTACAAGTACAGTTTATTCAGCACAGCACTCAGGGGTGGATCCAGGATTTTTTTAGGAGGTGGTGCACTCGTCTCTTGCTCTACTTCAACACCAATAAACCACACAGTTTTTTTTTTCGCAGAATACCAGTTGTATTAGAAAACCAAAGGTCATCTCAGGGGGGGGGGGGGGGGGTGGGCACCCCCTACACCCTCCCCCTAAATCCACCCCTGGCACTGCAGACCACTATATACACATACACGTAAATCATCCTCAAGTTAAACCAAAGTGATTAGAATCTGGTTGTATATTGATTGAAATAGATTTACTGATGGAATTTTTAATGGGCCATTCAGCAGCTGTTTGAAAGTGAGAGAGGAAGCTCTCCATCAAAGGAGATCTGCTCACTTTAGCATGCAGCTGTTTTGTGATGTCATTCAACTCTTATTCTGTAAAGGAGCTGGAGCATTTTGATTGATAGATAAAAGCAAAAAACAAGCAAACGAACAAAAAAACGTTGCAAAAGAAGCTACATGTACTTGCTGGCAAGCTGGCACAGTTTTGACACTGGTATTACATGTGAGTTGTGTTAACTAAAATCTGCTTTGAAAACTTGGCAACATTTTGCTGAACAAACTTGTATCTATTTTATACCTTTCCCCTTAGGGCATCTGGCAATACACATGTATATTGTTACAACACAGTCTTCTGAGTAGGACTAGGGGGATAAACTAAAGTAATGGATCATTCATCAGGTCTGGAGAAATCCCCAAATGTAAGGAAAAGGTACTGGCTTCATTGCAAGTTTGTTAACAAGTCTTCATGATGACCACATGTTCATCTGTAGATTGTGGCCTTTCCTCCAGTAGGTATTTATAATGTAGAAAAAATAACCACTGAGGTGATGAACACCCTAGTGTTTGTTGGGTGGGGTTAAGGAAGTCAAAATGGATTTTATCAAAGCACCTGCCTATGGCATGTGGATTTCATCGGTTTCAGGCACTGGGCTCCCCTTAATTTTTCTTAGAGCTCAGGCTTTAACATTGTATGTAGTATATGCTTTAGGGTGTATAACTTTTTAGAGCTGGAGGCTCATACAAGAAGGTCTTATCTGGGAAAATGTTTGGTTCTTTCAAATGGCAACCATCTCATATTACCATGCTGGATTTCCACCATGGTAGGTTGTGCCAAAATGGGGTTATATTTTAGGGTGGAAAAGGAGTCGATTTAATCTAGAAGTTGTTTTCAGGTTTTTTCACCTCAACATCTGCAACCCACCCTCACCAATGTACTGCATTCAGGAGAACAGTGATTCATGATAATTGATCATCTGGTTCAAAGTTTTTGTTGAGTAACTTGCCCTTGATATAATAGTAAATCATTACAGACTTTACATGTCATCAGATGAATTAAAATCTGTGACGCCAAAAGTACTGTTTCAGGTGAATTAAAAAAAATCTTAAATATGGTACAAATGTTGACCAAAGACCTTTTAAGGTGAGGTCTTCGAAGTGTTCAAAGTCAACCTTGGCAGTTTTATTGAATTAAGGAACGGGACTCTTTGTGTTAGTCAATCCAAAAATAGTACTTTATTATGAAGCCTTTGACGAATACATAACTTCGAGCAAGTGAAGCCATTGTGCAAATGACAGAATACAGAGTCGTCTTTTAAACATTGCCTTCTCTTGTTTAAAGTTATAATCAAGTGGTTTAGTAGATAATTATTTTTCTCTATTCTGTCTCTAAAACATCCTTAAAATTAGAATGGGATTAAGTGTTCTTTGCATATTTGCTATGCCTCCTTAACTGTTGACGTAATGGCTTATGTAACGTTTACGTGGTATGTCATAACTGTCTGGGATTGTCGGTCAAGTAATTAATTTCTTTACTGTTTCTTCGCCTCTTTCTTCTCTTCTTTAGGAGCATCAGCTTTTTTCTCTTCAACTTTCTTCTCCTCAACTTTCTTCTCCACGGGCTTCTTGGCGTCATCTTTGTCGTCATCATCATCGTCATCATCATCATCTTTATCATCGTCATCATCATCGTCATCATCTTCCTTCTTGGTGGCATCGCTCTTCTTCTCTTCTACTTTCTTCTCTTTCTTGTCTGCTTTCTTTCCTCCCTCATCGCTGTCCTCACTGTCATCTTCATCATCACCATCATCCTCATCGTCTTCATCGTCCTCATCATCTGCCTCGTCCTCATCATCCTCGTCATCTTCGTCATCCTCATCGTCAAGATCGCTTAACTCGTCCTCGTCATCATCTTTATCATTGTCTTCCTTATCAGCTTCTTTGTCCTCTTTGTCAGCAGCCTTATCCTCTTCTTTCTCAGCCTCCTTGTCTTCCTTTTCTTCTTTATCGTCTACTTTTTCGTCTTTCTCCTTCTCTGGAGCATCAGGGTTGTCTTCCTTGGCTTCGTCCTCTTTTGCTCCCTCACTGCTGTCCTCACCATCGTCTTCATCATCCTCATCATCCTCATCATCGTCGTCACTTTTCTCGCCTTCACTGCTATCAATGTCATCATCCATGTCGCCATTGTCTTTCGGTTCAGCCTCTTTCTTTTCTTCCTCTGCAATTTAAAGAAGAAAGAAAAGAAAACTTTAGCATAGAGTACAGTTATTAAAAAATTGCCGTTATGCGCCATTTGCCTTCTTTCTGTAGTTTTCTTTTGCAGTCATTTTTGACTGGTATAGTGGTTTTCTTTAAGGGAAACTGAAAAGATTCGGTTCAGTTTCTTCAAACTAAGTGGCTATATTACATAAGCATGTACCAGTTAAAAGTTATGGATTTCATTCAATCCACTGCCTGTGATAGTCAAGAAGACTGGAAAGTTGATATCAAGACAGTAAAGTTGAAATCGCCTTTAGTATTTTAATCAAAATAAGGCCAATTTTGTGCGCTACGGTTTCGTAAGCAGGATGGAATTGCCTCTTGTAGTGGTTTCCAAGACAGTCTGAATCCCGGATTCATGTACTGGATTCCAGTCTTTGTCAGTGGAACTTGGATTCTAGATTCCGATCGTCAGTGGGATTCCGGATTCCTTGAGCTATGTTCCGGATTCCAAAGCCCAGGATTCCGAATTCCCAAGCAAATTTTCCGGATTCCGGATTCCGTAGGGCGAAATCAACACAAGATATGTTACATTCGAAAATATCTCACAGCCTTGTCTCGATTCCTGGTTTACAATTAGTGTGAACCGAGGCTTTGAAGCTGGCCTTTGTCTACCAAAGGGATCTCAAAGACTTTGTCTAAGGGTTTTTTTAGTGTCACAGCATTGATATAAATAGTTTAAACCATTAACGGCAAATCGAAACGCTGTGTTTTAAGCCCTCAGGGAAACGTCCTTCCGAAGCATCAAAAGATTGTATTACAGGGTATTTCTTCAACACGTATTAACATGTTCTTGACAGCATACATGTTTTCTCCCTGTTGTTATAATTTCGTCACTGACTTGTTCCATAACAGCATGCATTTGAGGGTTTTCCTACTGAATTAGTAATGTTAGCAAAAACATTAACTGGTGTCTTTCTAAACCAGACAGGCGTCGCGTCTTTTTTACTTTAAACATGCAACAGATTGTTTAGAGCAGTTTCACATGATACTTTTGAAACTTTTCGATATGAAACCACATCTTTCGTTTCGAATTATATTAACTGCAAATAAATTTCTTTCATGGCCAAATGATGTGCTGAAACCAATAAATGATACAATTGATCGATGCCAACGTCAGAATCGCAAAAAGAGGGAAAAAAATAAGAAGGTTAATGGTCCGCCTCTGCTTAAACTAACTGTTCAGTGTTCTCAAACAAGAAATTAAAGTAAGACGGCTCATGCCTTTTCCCCGTTGGTTTTCAAGAGTAAGTTAAATTTGACGTTTTCACCCCCAAGAGAATGTTGAACCATCAGCTTTTGAAAAGCTTAACACACTGAGTAACTCTAACGGTAGTGATGAGCATCTAGTTTCTCCTTGCAATACCACTACTTAGTCAAAGAAAAAGATATATGAGAATTAAGGAAGTTATCACCTTGTTGAGAAATTCTCCTCGCTGGTTACAGAGAAAATTAATGACGACAAATGTGGGCAATATATGCTTTTACCTGGAGCAGGGGCTGCTTGTGTCATGTGTAGGGCAATGCCAAAGATAAGACAAACTAGCGCAAGGTATTTCATCTTAAGATTTTGATTGGGTATCCTCCTAGCCTTGATTGATCTGAAATGAAACGAGAAGAGTTAGACTAGTATTTTTAAAACGAAGGTTTTAGTACAAATGTTTGTCCAGCCTGGGATACGTGAGGTTCAGATTTGGTGACAAATTTCTGATCTTCGATCTTCGTCACCTTCGATTCGGTCATAGAAGTAGGTGTTAACTGTTTAAGTATTAATTAAAACACCGTGTTCAGTAAGAATCCATCAGCAAAAGAACATCTGAGTGATAACGCGCGTACAAATGTATCTCTTGAAAGAAAATCAGTTGAACCCTTGATTTTTTCTGTCATCACAAATGAAATGAGTGTGTTTTTCAATCTAACATTTGAATAATTTTTAGACTTCATTTTTTCATTCTGTAATTGTTGAACTTGAATTTTATCGTAAATTGAAACGTCGAGTCTCTTAATTTTGAAATGCTTTGTCTTAAATAAGTCTTTCGCGGTCAAATATACCCATTGACTTTCAATCAAGTGACTATCGTCGTATTTTATTTCTAACCTTCGGTTAAACGGAGGCTGATGCCTCACTAAGTCTCATTTTTTTAAAAAACGATTTAAGATAACTTATTGAAATTACCATGAAAGTAAACTGAAAATAGCCCTTGAAAAGTATTCAGTATTCTTATGTAATTTAACTTAAAATGCACGCAAGGGGTTTAAAGGTTTTAACTAACCTGTTACTTTGAAGTGCTTTCGGCTTCCTCTCCGATCGAGAACTCTTGTGGAATGAGCAGTAGATGATCTAACCCATTTTAGTGGTGTGAACTTATTAACTTTTAATCGGTGGCTGTTTATAAGATTACCTTTCGTAATAGCTAGCTTGAAGCAGGTTATTTATAACTCTTATAAAAATACGGTTTTTATCTGACTGACACGTGACGTCGCATCCCATGGCGATTGGATTACAGAGTCAGCAAGCTTCAACTTCTAGCCAATCCCAAAAAACTACCCTATCAAAACACTATTGGCTTATTTTAACGCGCAAAGTGTTATTAATGAAGTCATAGTTTTACCGGTAATGTGTTTACATATTTAACACTGGTTGTGTACGTTATCTCACCCAATTAGATAGACGAAAATAACTTGAGTTTTTGACAGAAGTTTCTTTTTCTTTGAACCATTCGTAGAAGTACACGTTAAGAAAACCAACGCTGTTTTATTTTAGTTTGACGGGAAACTGCGGTATTGCTGATGTTTTCCGTTTTTTTTTTTGCTTTACTCGCGCTTAAGTCTTCATGGGTTTTCAAAAGTGTTTCTTCAGTTTGTAGCTTAGATTTCAAACCCTTCCTTTAATATATTTAAGTCACATCTGGTGACTTATTGTTGCCCTCTGTGCTATTCTTTTGTAATACAGTTTTCTTTTTTCTTCTGATTGAAACAACTTTGCTGAATAACTTTTTTATTAAACCTTTCAACGCGGAAACAAAGAAAGAAAATAGCTTATATATTTCGAAAGAGTGTTGTTTTGAACATCACAATTGTTAAAAATCCTTTTGTGGAATAGTGACTGATTAGATTATTTGAAGCAAACCAAGCGAGTGTCAAAACGTGTAGAGATGCTTTCGACTTAAACGTTTGGTACTCGCTTTGATTAGTTCAAACACAAAATAATATTACCACTAACTGGCTGCTGCTATTTTCAGTTATGACTGGTAAAGACGCACAAACGTTGAGTTATCTTATTGTTATAAGATGTCGGATCAGAGACAACACAGCAGATGTTCACCAACACAACTTTATTCCGAACAACATGTCTTCCTTCTCCCTTTTTCCATCATGCACTTTGTCGAGATATCACAGGGATACCACCCTCTAACATCTTCCCTTTCTTCCACTCTTGTCCTTTGACTAATGTTTCTGGCTTTACTCGAACAGTTTCACCAGGCTTTAGCTCATTCAGATCTCTGGCAGATTTGTTATAATAACTTGAGATTTCTTAGTCTTCCTGGTTTTATCCTCTAACACTTTCTCTACAATTTCCAGTGTAAGTGAAGTTCCTTTGATGGGTATTTATGTTCTTGTTCGGCGGTTTAGGAATCTTTGTGCCGGAGATGTTTGTCATACGAATTGTGGGTGTGTTATGCCGGTCAAGCAACGCTTTATACGGATTTAATGCAGTTTTCTCTATCTACCTCAATAATGTCTTTACAATCTTCACAGCAGATACCGATTTTCCATTGCTCTGGTGGTGATGAGGTGGAGATTTGGTGTGTTTGATGTTCTTTCGTTTACAGAACTGTAAGATTTCAACGGAGTCGTAATTCGTTCCACTGTCTGTGACGATCTCCTCGGGAATTCCCCATCTTGCAAACTGTTTTTGCATCAAATCGATGATCTCAGTAGCAGTTTGGTTTCTCATCAGGTCAAATTCAATCCAGTCACTGTAATAGTCAACCAATGCTAGATAGTGTTCTCTCCGCCTCTCCAAAATATTAGAACCGACTTTGGACCACGGTGTGTTAGGAATTTCATGACTCATCAGAGCTTCTTTTTGGTTCTTGGTCTGGGAAGTGTTGCAGACTTCACATGTGGCAATAAACTGCTTTAGTTAGTTGTCCATGCTTGGCCACCATAAGGATGTTTTGGCGCGTCTAAGGGTTGATTCTGTACCCATATGCGCTAGATGTAGTTTGACAATGAGTGTCTTCCTGAGGGCCACCGGAACTACGATGCGATCGTTCCTGTTAACAATACCACCACTGACCGACAGTTCGTCTTTGATGCTCCAGGAGGTCGAATTTCAATGGGACGTTCCTTTTTTTGTTTGCCCAGCCTTTGGAGATGTGGGAACTTTTCGACCATACAGTGTAGGTGTGGAATCCAGTGAGGCCATAGACAATACCAAGCATCTCTTTCTCAATTTGACTATAGCGTATTTCAGTTTCAGTTAATGCTCTCGAAGAAGACTGTATTGGCTGATTACCTTGCTTTAGGCATGCTCCTAATCCACTTGATGATGTGTCAACTTGTATTTTTACTGTCTCGACGGGGTTGAAGTACTTCCATAATGGCGCGTTGAGATGGGGGTCTTAATTTCTCCAAATGCTTTCTGTTCATTTGCTTCCCAAATAAACGCAGTTTCTTTTTTGAACAATGTTCGTAGCGGTTCTGACTTGGTTAACAAGTCCTCAGAAAATCATGAGAGGTAAGTTACTACACCAAGTAATCGTCTGACTACATCTTTGTTTGTTGGAGCAGGCACTGATTGAATACAATCTTGTTTCTTGTTCCTTTGTCTGTCAGAACCATACCCATATAGGACAATTCAGTCTTCCGCAGTTGGAACTTCTCTTTGTTAAGTTTAATATTCTTCTGTTTGCATCGTTCTAGCAAAGTTAACAGGCGTTTGTCATGACTGGCTGTCGCCTCTTCAATGGTTTTACCCCAGATCAGGATGTCATCAGCGATTGCTTTAACACCGTCTAATCCTTCTAAGTTCTCGTCGATTCTTCTTTGAAATTCTTCAGGAGCTACACTAATGCAGAAAGGCATTCTGTTCCATCTCATCCTTCCAAGAGGGGTATTAAACGTCGTCAACAGAGAGCTTTCTTTATCTAATAGGATGTGCCAAAAGGCAGATTTGATATCAGCTAAGGAAAATACTCTAGCGTTGCTAATTTCTGTGAGCAGATGATCAACAGTTAGAATTGGGCACTCAGAGCGCTTGAGTGCTGTGTTCAGTGGTCTGCTATCTATGCATAGCCTTGTTCCATTCTTAGCAGACGGCTTGTTTACAATTGCAGGAGCACCCACCCATTCAGTGGGCTCAGTCACTTTCTCCAGTATACCTTGTTGTTGGAGGTCTTGCACTTCAGCAATGAGGTTACTGAACAGACACAGGGATTTCTCTTAGAGCTGTTTTGTGTGGTTTAACATCATCCTTTGTGTAAAGATGCAATGTGCTCTTAAACTTCCCCACACCGTCATCAAATATCTTAGGGTAGTTAGTCAGAATGGTTCACGGCGATAAAGTGTTGACACCTCAGTGGCTGTTGAAGGGACACTTGACTTAGCTTGTCCTACAATGGCAATGTTCTCTCGTAAAAGTTCAGCAAGTTTTAAAATTTCTGAATCATTAAGACCAATGAGGAGTATCAGGGCTCTCTCAACAATTCTAAACTGAAAAATCACGTCTTCCTCGGTAGCAGGATTAAAGACAAAGACTTTTCTGGTCCCTAGTGTCTGTATTTTTGTTTTTTTTATCATACAGAGACAGAACAGACTTGAATGCAGCGTTGAGATCCTTTGAATTAACATCTCCACTTATATCCGTGTATACATTCACCGGGAGAATACTACATGTAGAACCAGAGTCTATCTGAAACTTCACAGGAATTTGTTTCTTTGATAGCAACAGGTTTGCAAAGGCTTTCTTGTAGTCACCGTTATGATTGAGTACACATATTTTGTCCAGGACTTCATAGTTTTGTTTGCCATCTTCTTCTTCTACTTTCAGGAAAAACGGTTTTTTCGAGGATTTCGAATGTTTTGGATCTCACTAGTTTCCATGTCTCTCTCTTTCTAACCTTTTACACTCCTTTGAATCTTGGTAGTGATTTTTTATCTTGCATTTTCTGCATACTGCTTCCCAGGCAGGACAGAGTTTTTTGTCTGAGAAGCTATGAGCTCCTTTCTTGTTGGCACAGTAATTACACATGAGAACTTTCCTTTTGTTTATCTTTAGACACGGCGTTTACACTCTCCATTGCAGTTTGTTTTGCACTAATTCCTGAACTTAAA
This sequence comes from Porites lutea, assembly GCF_958299795.1. Classification (NCBI taxonomy): domain Eukaryota; kingdom Metazoa; phylum Cnidaria; class Anthozoa; order Scleractinia; family Poritidae; genus Porites; species Porites lutea. The sequence continues at coordinate 28,765,611 of NC_133204.1, forward strand.
GTTTAGTGCTTTCATATAGGCTTTGCCAATCGCAGTAGCTTCAACTCGTGTGAGAGTATTCTTCTTTCCAGTAATGTTTTCTTTAATTCTTCATCAGATACTCCATGAACAAATTGATCTCTCACTTTTCTATCTTCGTCTGCATAATTACACTCTTTCACTAACAGCATCAAATCAGTGATAAAAACAGTGATTGTCTCTCCAGGTTTTTACACTCGTTCCTTGAATTTCTTAGAGGCAACGATCTTGTTACATTCCGGACTTACCGCTCTCTCCTGCTTAGTCCACATCAGATCATAGTCGTTTATATCCTCACCTTCGAACCAATCTAAAGTATCGTAAATCTTTTGGCCTTCAGGTCCGAGCCAGTCTTGTCCCAGGATGCATTTCCTTTCGTTTGAGATGTTAACAAGGCTTCCTTTCAAGATGTGACCACACTTTTTAAGGATCTTATTGCTTCCAGGTGATTTTCTAGGCGAGGGTTTAACTTCGGTCTCTCAAAACTCATTATGTTTCCAGTAAAAAATCCTGCGTTTTGAGTTGGGGCAGCTTCGGCATCTTCGGCACCTTCTTCCGACATGTTTTTCCACAAAAGAAGCAGACAGAAATTATCATTTCCTCGTCTAGAGAGTCCCGAAAACACAAAGAAAATCGAGAGAATCAAACAGATTCAAGCAGCAGTTTCATGGCTCTTTACACCGCTGGTACCATGATATAAGATGTCGGATCAGAGACAACACAGCAGATGTTCCCCAACACAACTTTATTCCGAACAGCATGTCTTCCCTCTCCCTTTCGCATCATGCACTATGTCGAGATACCACTGGATACCACCCTCTAACACTTACATTTAGAAGATTAAGCAACAGTGACGACGATAATTTCGACAAGACCAGTCCAACCGAGTCGAACTGTCCACCTTTCCCCCGAAATTCCATGTAGCTGCTTTTGTAAGAATACATAAATTGCATAGATGCAAGAAATGTCTTCAGATTTAAGAAATTACGATTCTTAATTACCACATCGGTATGTGTGCATCGAATCTCTCGTTTGGAACAATTCTAACTTGCTTTTATTACGTTTCTGAAGCGAAATTACCCGTGTAAGGTTTGTGGATTATGTCGAATCCCACACTATGACAGTATTGAAGATATAGGCAAATATTATGATATTATGATATAAAGTACACAAGGCAGTCTTATTAACCATTAGACGTACAAGAGGGTTAGCTGTTCGTTCATCCCTCGCCTGCATTTTGAGTCAAGTTCAGTGATGGTCAGTTTCTATGGTTACGGAATATGCCGTCATAAGTAGCGGGTAGTCAAGCCATTTTTGAGTGAAAGTACATGTTTTTTCAACTTTTTTCAACAATAAAAGTCAATCTTGTGGCTAAAATCATGCTAAGTGCTTATTTATGTGTTACTTTTCATGTAAAGCACAACAGATCACTATTTCTCGCGGTTTTTACTTAATTTCTAATTCTTGCTAAAATCCAAGATGGCGGCCAAGGTGGCGGCCATTGTTTGTGAAGTCACAGGCCTCCAGCAGCGCCAGCACTCATAAAGTATATTTCTTCTTGATAAGAAGATGAAAGGCTTTCCACTTAAAGTAAAATCGTTTCGAAATACTGCAACATATCATAAACTCTAGAGGAGGGGTTCCATCCACCCTTCCCCCGGTTGTACCACGGTGGGGGTATGAATTTGGGTGTACGTCCGAGGGTTAAGACAAAGACTTGACCTAACAGTGATAAGTTCAGACGCTTAGATATTTTGGTAGCGACATAGGAGATACGGGGTTTGTTCATATAAAACAAACGCGGGCCTTGGTTTAATGGTCAAGTTCTTGAATTTTTTAAAAACCTTTCAGTTTAAAGATAGCTTGTCAGCTTTGAGCCAGTCAGACAACTTGATCATCTCAGCGTTCACCATGTTTATCAAAGTAAGAATACGAGAGAAGAATAAGTTTGTATCGTCTGCAAATTAAAGCAAATCATAAATATTTGAAAGGTGCCACCAATCATTGATATAAATTAGAAAGAACAGGAGGTCAAGGACCGACTCCTGGGATATTCCACACAAGATTTCACAAAACCACGATGAGATACCATTGAATTCTCCATACTGTCACCTAGAGGTAGCTTTTGATTCACTCAAGGGTCAGTCTGAACGGATCCCAAATGGTTTACGGAGTCAAAAGGTAATTAGAAAAATCAAAGAAAAATCCTACTGTATATTTCCTGTCGTCTATTGGCTGGTCTAAATGTAATAAAGCTAAATAAAGTCAATTTTTTTTTCTGATACCATACTGATTATTGAACGGCACTTATACTTTTCTAGGGATTTCATTAAGCTGCTAAAAAAAACTATTCAGAAGATTGGTAAGACTGAAACTGAGGTCTGTAATTTATCTGTCTTTTCTGTACTCATGTAGGGCTGTGGTACTGAAATAGAGGAAAAACACGAGCAATTTGTCATTTGGTCAGGAACAATACCCGAGCTGATTGATCGATTTATAATATATGACAATTTGTGCCTTGAACTCAGGCCGCGTTTCCTCCTTTTTTTTCTCAACACAAGAGAACGTGAGGTTTTATTTTTTTCGTGTACGTCGAGGATACAAAACGTATTAGTGTCCTTTAATCAGATATAATATGGAAATCTCTAGTCTTAGCTCCATTCGTCTTTGCTTAAACAATCCAAAACTGAGGATTTAATGGAAGAATGAAAGAATGTACAGGATTTTTATTTTTTGTTTAACCAAGACGAAAGTACCTGGAGTTTTTAAGCAGCTTGATAAAACATTGCACAATCCTGATATTAGTTATCGCCGTTCGTTTCCTGTCTTATTTTCGCGACTTTTTTTTTCCATTTTCATTGTGTTTTTTGAACAATTAGTCAAGTAGGAAAATCCGATTCCGAATCAAAAGGAGAAAGCAAAGAGAAGGAAATATTTCGTCTAGAAGGGAATTGCTAAAAGGTGTGAAGTGTCAGACAAAACATCCAAGAAAAGCCGACGATTAGTGATGGATACAGACATCTAGGAATTGTTTAATCTCCAATTTTCCTTTAAAGGATTAGATTTGTGGTCCAGATTATCCTGTAGAATGAAGGCAGTAGTCAGCGCACTCCTTATAATAATGATGATGATGATGATGATGATAATAATAACAATAATAAAACTGAGGCCTTTTATATAAATGTATTCTTAAAAAGCTCCGAATGTTTCTTGGACTTATTCTTAATCAACATAGGACAAGAGTTAAAAAAAAATATTAATCCTAAATGTGATAAATATTAAAAGTATTAGTACTAAAATCTCGCTGGTTCCTTATCGAATTTAAAGCCTGTATTATATCCTAAATGTGAAAAAATATTAAAAGTTCTAATCCGAAAATCTCGATCGTTCCTTATCGATTTCAAAGTCGTTATCTGTAATGTTCAGCGAAGCTCTTCAAGCTCAACGTGAACCTCTCAAGCACAACAGGGCAGACCTCAGGAGGGCGAAAGAGAGTTTGACGCAAATCCATGACATTGTAATACTATAGTCCTCTCCTTAGTTTCTTGGTTGATAAAAGCTCTGCCAGTCTACTGTTATATCTCTTGCATTCATCTGCCATTCCTCCAGTGGTAGTAAATACCAGTGGAATAAAGGAGCCTTGTTTGACTTCTAGTACCCTGCTGGTGTACATTCTCCTCTTCTCACTCTAATGCAGGTGGTAGATGTGTTTTGTGGTGAGGAGTTTATATAAGACTCTGCATTCGGGTAACAAACCCTAATGTCTTTCCCAAAAGCCACGAGCGTAAATGTCAAGCCGGGCATCCGCTGCTCTGTTCGTACTAGGTTTCAGTACCTCTCCTTTTATCTGCTGAAGTACCAGTTCAATTTGGACGTCATTCAATACTATCTTTAACATTTGGGCTTCCAAATCACGCAGCTCGTTATGCCTTTGAATGATGAAGCCTCCTTGTCTGCATACCATGGCGTGGTCTACATCGAAAACAACTCCACACGCACAACTAGACGGGGTTTCGCTTATTTGCCAATCATATCTCAAATGAATGGCGTCTTTGAATTCTCCCTTAGTTAGAGTAAAGTCCACGTCTTTAACTGGAATGAACGTAAGCCAGCTAGACGCCCCTTTCTCTGCAGCAAGGTCGGCAGGTGTCTTAGTTTGTTCAGGAAGGGCATTCTTCACTCCCTCTAGGTTGTCTCTAAGGCGCGCATTCTTCTCTCTACGGTTACATTGCTGCAGTGTTCTAACTGCAGGATCGTCCGGGAGCTCGTGCGTCTGTGCCATTATGTGTTCGACTAGTGGTTCAGTTGTCGCAGTTGAAACTTCGTTTTCCAAGGCTGCAATATTACATGGGTTTTGTTATTGTGATCCCAAGACCACTCATAATGATAATAATGGTGTTTATGATGATGATGATGATCATGATCATGATATTATTAGAAAGGGGAATTTTTTCATAATTTAAATACAAAGGGAGAGCAATGAAAATATCTGTTCGAGTGGCTTTCCTTCGTTTTGTGTTTGGAACTGATTGCCAAGTCCTTGTAAGTCCAAGTCCACCTACGTTAATGGGTTTGGTTACCTTAGAAGATTTGATTATGAGGAGAGAGTTGCCGGACATGAAATAAATTTTAGATCTTTTGAAAATAATCATGCATCCGTTTTTACAAAGGTCCCAGTTTTTGTTTTCACCTTTAGATATCTAAGCCGACAATATCAGTTGACGCAATTCTAGTGAGTAATACTTTCTGCAGACCGCTTCCTTATGAAGATCTTCTGGTTTGAAATAACTCTGATTTTGTCTAAAACAAGCAACAAGATTCTCTTCAAACGATTTTTGTGGCGGCGATTTTTTTTTCGCCAATGCAAATCAGTTAGTTTCATTGTATTATGTTTATCATAAAATCTTCAGCGCGTCCGCTTTGCAAAATCAAAATTACTTAATAAGAATGTTTTAGGAGTTTATTTAACTGATATAATAAGTTTTCGCTCATTTTCGTGCTTGGTCAGCTGAAGGAAAAGCTCATAATAACAGAAATGGTCCGCGCGGAAGAATGCCAGCTTCTTTTTTGGCCTTCGATCTTCATTTTGGTAGTTTTACGCTATCTATAAATTTATCACCGTTAATTCTTTCGGAAACCGTTGCATTGTGGACAAGATATCAGATTTATCGCGGGAAAGTGAAAAGGAAACGGAGATTATTGTATGCGCCCAGAGAAAAGGCTTTTATGATAAGCTCTGTCGAGTTCGGCGAAAATTTCTTGCCCCGCCGATAAACACGCTCCAGGCTTTGCATTTATGATGAGGTCGCTGGCTTGTAATGGTAGAAGACACATGAAAGTTTTCTTGAGTCGGATGAATTGGAAGTTTCACTTTAAGGAACTTGGTTCGATAAAGGGTCAATATCTTTGTTTTGTTTTGTTTTTACTTAATATCAGCTTTGAAGAAACTTTGATTGTCGTTTTGCTTTCAATATCGTGGAAAATTTAAGCTTCTCGCTTTGTATATTTGCCTTCTTCCTTCCTAGCTATTCCATTACCATTACCATTAGGCAGTATTTTTTATGAATGATTTTAATATGATAATAGTATTCAGTCACAACTGCCCAATACCAACTTTATGCACGAATTCTTTTGGCTGATCGCGCTTAAAATTCGACAAAAAGCCCCTAGGAACTGTGCGTTCAGTTTTAAGTTGTCTACTAGTCTGAACTTTCTCATGCGTTATTGAAAATTTGGAATACTGAACTACATGTTCCCAATGGAAAATCCAATCACTCTATTTAGAATTCATGACAGTTGCTGATTCTTTTCTCATTACGCTTAATAGTCTATATGCTAAACTTTAGTCCATTCTATTGTGTCTATCTCAAAAGGCAATTGTAATATATGTAACCTGCAATAGAAGGTCGATTAGTTTTTGGAGGAAAGTTCACTTGATGCCTTAATTGTCAGTGGCTTTAAGTGAAAATTTTCGAATCTGATTGGTTCTTAACAGCCCATATTTACTATTTAAAATTTGCTATTGAAACACCAACACTGTCTGATTTTACCTGTGCGTTTGTCAAGAACTTCAATCGGACAGGTTTACTGAATCGGACAGAAGCAGTCAATGGTAATGGTACTAGCCAATGACATTTAACGACATAGCCAAGGTAACCGATCAAAAATCAATGAAAAAAAAAACAAGGAGTAAGCAGGCTGTCCATCTTCAGCTTCAATGAAACGAAAAAGGCCTAAATGTAACTGGCCCAATGACTTTTGGTTAGATATTTTTTGTCCGTAGACTTTGACAACCTGTTAAACGCTATTGATTTGGAAAGCCTTGAAACTAACGGCAACGATACAGATCCTGAAGTCTAGAATACAACATACTAAGACAACTAGGGATCTGTTCTTTCCAAGCTGTAAGCTGATTTAATAAAAACTTCTACCAACACTGATAAATATTCCAATACTGAGATTCTCGCATTTTGCCATTCAGGCAATTTATTGGTAATAGGAATTCGTGTCTTGCAATCACAGCCTTAATCGGGTTTGTAATTTCAAATCAGCCTCGTGCGTTGTGAAATTACTCACCCGATTACTCCCTGAATTTTACCCCGCTCAGTCCTATTATTTTATCTGTATCGTGTCTGCCACAAAGTGAGAAGATTTAGCAAGTTATTGATTCTTTTTTAACAATTTTACGCCCACTAGCTAATCCTGGTGGTGAAAACAAACCTTTTATTGACCATGTTTCTGGTAATTTTCTTACAGCATTTGATTGACGGCGGTACTTTTAGAAAGGGTTACTTCAGTGTTTTAACGGCTTAAGTGTGATTTGAAATCACTGCTAATATATACTGTTTAAGCTGGCTGAATTGTCTCTTTAAGAGACTCGAAGGTTTGCACCTGCAGTTCCAAAATGCTCTTAAATGTATTTCAATTTGGAAGTAAAAATTGCTTTTCTTTCCCTTGAAGGCAACCGTTGACGCTTAAAATAACGTGGACACACAAGATAAATTTGAGGTAGATACAGATGAAAATTTAACTTGAAGCTCTTTTTGGCAAGTGAGTATACTTTTAACTAATTTTTAACCCCATTTTGCCGGATTTTTTTTTTTCTGCGCTCAAAAAGACAGGCGCTACCAACTGACTCAATATAGCAGGAGGCGCTAATTTTCCTCATGGCTTATTTATTTTTTTTTTTTCAACGACCAAACTTACATCGTATCACTAATCATCGGGTCTTGAGGTAATAATTTCATTATAATTATTTTGCCGATTTTCACCCAACAAAGTTGGTAATATTATTATATTTTCTATTTCAAGGCAAGGCATCCTTAGTTTGAAGTATTCAATAAGCTAAATGTATTTTAGCACAAAATAAATGTATTTTTAACCACACAGAGCAATCGTAATGGCATCACAAAAATATACAATTATTTTTATTTCGTTGGTTATCGAGAAGTACCTTTATTGGGGTATTATTTGTAGGACGTTCCTGCAGTATTTCACCCCTATACTAAGGTTGCTTGAATTGCGTCAAACTTCCTTTCTCTTTTTTCAATTTCTACAGACAAAAGCTGAATGGCGCCCGCAAATATCCTATTTCCCGAGGCCTTTTTTTTAGCATGAAGTAGAGACAAAAACCGTCGATTTACTCTACAAAAGATTTCGTGTTCTGCGCTGAAATTGGGAATTTGCTAGAAATAGCATAAACTTATTTCCGTTGGTTTCGAAAAAATAAATAAGCAGTAAATTAAAGTCAAAATTACAATGGCGTCATTGCCGACATTTTTTAGTAAATATAGCTTTTCTAACGGGGCTTATAGAAGGCCAATTTCGCTTCTCTGCTTTGTTAATGTTAGGTATAAAATCGCTATGAACGAAACACATTTGAACTGCTCAACATTTACTCATCAGCAATGATGAAAACGTAATTATTACTTAAGTATATTTTGAAATGAAGGAGGAAATGTATATAGCTCATTAGTCTGGTAAAAAAAACCTTTCTAAAGAACTGAATAGGAAATCATATATTTTTTCTCTGACTGTGGCACCCTCATTTCTATTTTAGACTGGGTGGGTGATTATTGTTGATTTATTACCGATAGTTTCTTCACCATATGTAGGAACTTCTGTTTTCAAATGGACATCCCAAATCAAACCTGATCAGGTTTCATTATTTTGTGTATTAAAGAGCTCTTGTATAAAGTCGTAAGGAAGATTTTCAATTAAGGTAATTTGAGAGTCCACAATTTTCCCTTTTATTAATTCTATATCATCCTACACTTATCTAATCGCAACTTTTTTTGGCCATTTTATTTGTACTTCGCAAACCAAAGGATGTCCTACCTTAAAAAGGAATCTAGTTCTTTTTTGATTTAATACACCTGCCCCCCATATTAAAAAGGAAAAATCATCCGCCTATTTTTTACGAGAAGATTTCGTTGTTAATACAATCAACCAGTCTCAACAAAGTCTGCGCAACTTTCTTGCTCCTACGTCCCACTTATCTGACTTCCTGCTGGGTCTCTAGCAGTATTGAAGCAAATGAACAATTTCTAATTTCTAAGGTCGCGGTATTGTATTAATTTTTTCCGCCTTCATTTCCATTTTGCTCTGAGTTGGGACTCACAGTGTTTACGTGCTTTTTTTGTTACAACATGACTCTATTGATTATCGTCATTATATGTTTTATAATGATGCCATGCTGTCATTGGCGTGTATTTTTTTTTACAATACCATTTAGAAAATCGATGGCTATTGGAAGAGTTGTAAATTGTCTTATAAATTGTTGAATTATTGCCGATCGCAAATTTGTACCGTCGAAGGATAAAAATGAAAAGCTCTTGGTTTTCATTCTCGAAATTTGTATCAGGTCTTCCTTGAAGTAAAGCTTTATATGGAAAGAAAAAGCAAGATAGTTAAGAAGAGAAATTTCTTCGATGATAGTTCGGTGTAAATTCAGCTGGTGAGTACCCCTGTAGCGACTTTTTATTCACCTGAACTTAGCAATAATTAACTGTCGATGTTTTCGGCCAGTTTGGGAAAAGTGAGAAGTAATATTCTAAAAAAAATGAAAATAATAATAAAGTATTTTTCTACAAGAGATGCGGAGCAAAAGTTTCAGTTGAAACTGCAATTTATATACGCTTGGTTGAATGTTATTATCCGCCCTATAGGTATTAGAGAACCAAATTATTTGTTTCAACTTTCGGGCAGAGGCTGCAGTCTTTATTTACAAATATGTATATTTTTGTTATCGTGCAAGTGCTGTTTATGTATTTTTCACCGAGGGACGGTAGAACCGCTGGAAGCTCAGTAAATTATCGAATTGCTACAATTATCGTGTTTGTCTTTTTATTTTCATGGCTTTATTGCAATAGTCCACCTGGCTAGTCGTACTATTGAAAAATTTCCACAAAGTGTTTGAGTCATTTTATCTAAGAGTTGTTGCTTTAAGAAACAAAAAAACTGGACAAATTTAGTAGCATGGCTGTGAACTCTGTTCACAGATTTGCGCCTTCACAATAAGGGGAACTCGTCTGAAAGACATAAGCACTTCGGCTAAAGCCAAAAAAGGGCTTCATTACAGTTTGTACTGTTGCTTGATCACATTTGTGTTAAGAGAGGAACAGGACTATGTTGACTAAAGCCGTAGCAATTTTGTACCTTTTGGGAAAAATTAAATATTCTCCGCCCTTTTTCTCGTTTCTTTTTTTTTCTTTTTTAATTGTTTTTATTTGCAAATTATAAATTGTTAAAGAACAAATCAAAGAAAGACTATCGTCAACTTGTGGTAACGTTGTTTAGAAAATAATCAAATGGTTATCAACTCTGGTTTTCCCACAGTAAATTGTAGGAAATGATAGAAATTCAGATTGTTTATCCATATGTTTAATATACTTTATTTTCTCTGGAAACTCAATACTTTTCTTGCTGTTTTATTTGCAAATTATAAATTGTTAAAGAACAAATCAAAGAAAGACTATCGCCAACTCGTGGGAACGTTGTTTGTATGTGTAATAATCTAATGGTGACGAGTGAAATTAGGGAATAATTTCACGCGCGTTTTGTCCAAATCCTTATAATTTCCCGAGCCTTTAGGTGTTAAGCAGGACTCGAACCCGGCACCTTCGGCTCGTTGCAACTTTTCCTTACCACTACACCACTAAGGCTGATTATGTAACCTTGGCGAAAAGTTTTAATGCCTTTTCCATGGAAAATCCGCCGGCAAACGCGATGTCCAGGAGGGGTCGACTGTTAAACGCGAACACTAAATCGACACGATGAAACACAGAAATATTAACACCACTGTTTTCAACTGGAAAGACTCATAATAATAATAATAATAATAATAATGGAATTTATATAGCGCTTATGCATCGCTGTTCTAAGCGCTTATTATTATTCAAAACAAATGTGTTCATTCAAAACACATGTGTTCATTCCTCCATGTCACGTGTTCATTTAACTGTCAATCAAAGTCGCCCCTAAAACCGGAAGCGGGGCACATTTCCGCCCCTAGTCGCGACACAAAGTTGAGACGATTTACAGTTTCTAGACCTAGGTCTCCGCTTCCTCTAAGAAACACAGTTTTGTGATTGGTCTCTTGTACTCCCCGTATTGAGTACGCACTGTGACTGCTCGGTCCATCCCATCTTGTCCAGGATGAGTAGACACAATCCTATCCAAAGGCCACATTCCTCGTAGCTGGTTCGGTTCTGCAACAAGCACTACGTCTCCTTCCTTCAGACTTTTTCTCTTCTCTCTCCACTTCTTCCTCTCTGTAAGACTAGGGATATTCTCCTTGGTAAAGCGCTTCCAAATGAAGTTGACAGGCGTTTGAGACTGTCGCCAAAGTTTCGTTGAGTTGATCTCTCTCTCACCAACATCAGCCTCTTCATTACTCGGGTTTGGTCGCAGAAGCAGAAAATGATTTGGCGTCAGCGCTTCTATATCATCCGCATCGCTTGAGACATATGTGACGAGGCGACTGTTCAGTATACCTTCTGCTTCCACCAGAGCAGTTCTTAGCGCTTCTTTAGCAACGATCCTGTTTTGCAGTACAGACTTCAAGGTTTTCTTGTACACTGCACTAACCTCTCCCACGCGCCACCGAAGTGGGGTGCACTTGGCGCTTGGAAATTCCACTCAGTCTTCGTTGGTGCACAAAAGTTTTGTACTTTATCTTCATTCAGTTGCTTAAGACGTTTTTAAAGCTCATTATTGACAAAGTTAATTCCATTATCGCCGTATATTCTTTGTGGTCTCCCACGTCGCGCAATGAACCTCTTCAAAGCGATAATGAAATGATCCGTCGATAGATCTTCCACCAGTTCAAGATGGCAAGCTCTAGTAGCCATGGAAATAAACCAACAACCGTACACTTTAACTTCACTACTCTCTCCTTAACTATCATTGGACCAAAAAAATCAACCCCAGTGTTCCTGAATACCATTCCAGGTTCAAGTCTACACTCAGGTACGTTTCCTATTTGCTGCTCCTGGGGTTTTACTGTCTGGTGATAACAGTAATTGCACTTAAATTTCACGCTCCTTACAGCTTGACGACAACGGATGATTCAATAATCCTGTCTAATTAGATTCAGCAAATGTTCGGTTGGTGGATGGTGGTAGGTACGATGCATTTCCTTGTCCTCAATGATCAGCTGCGCAAGTTCATGATGTGAGTCAATTATCTTCGGGTGTCGTGTCTTGTAAGGGAAAGCTCGTGCGTTTTGCAACCTTCCACCGACTACAAGAAGTCCACCTACCATTCTCGGATCAAGAGATTTGATTCTGCTCCGCTTATGAACCTCCTGGCCATTTCCCAGGCACCTTATCCCCTCGCCAAAAGACTCTACTTGCGCTCTCTTCACTAGCTGGCTCTGAGCAGCTCTTACTTCTGTTGCTGTCAGCGGTCCCGTCTGACCCAGTTCCTTCTCTACTCGTGTATGGTTTACAAATCGCATCACGTACTCCAGCACTTTCATTAGTTTAGCTGGGGATGGACATCTTTTCCATCCCAACACAGGCTCACTTTCCTGGGAAACTCCTACCCATCTTAGCCTTTTCCTATCTCTCTTGTCGTCCTCAAGGAGCACTTCAACTTTGTTTTCTGGCCATAACTTGGTTACTTTGTAAAGGAACTCCGGCCCAGCGTTGTAGCGATGATTCAAATTAAGTTCTACATGGTGGAGTCCACGGGTGATATCATCTGCAGGATTATTATCACCTTTCGGCATGTATGTTCAACTCACTGTTCCCGCCCCTAGTGTAGTCTCCAGGTTACTCATGATTGTGTGAATCTCTGATACTCGATTTCCCGCGAACGCCTTGTGGTTGGAGCTCGTCTGGTGAATCCAATGAAGAACGGTGGTAGAATCACTCCAAAAGGTTATCTTCTCTATCTTTGTCATTAACTCTACTGCCACTGTTTCAGCTAAACGGGCACCAGTAAGAGCTGCCATTAGTTCAAGTCTGCATATAGACTGTGCCTTAAGGGGCGCAACTCGACCTTTCCCAGCGACTAGTCTCTCTAGTCGCACAGGCTCCGTAAGCATCTTGGCTCGCGTCGCAAAACAAATGTAGGTTAGTTTCTCGAAATGGCCGGTTCCGGCTGAATAGTGCTCGCGGAATTTGCACAGTTTCAAGCAGTTCTGATTCTTTAAACCATTCGCGCCACTCTCGAAGATCAGCTTCTTTCAACTCATCATCTCATCCGTACTTTAGGCGATTCAGATTTTCAAGGATAATCTTGCCTCTGATTAGAAACGGGAGGAGATGTCCTCGAGGATCCCACACAGAGGACGCTTGGCTTAAGATTGATCTCTTTGTAGTAGCTGATTCTTGTCTAAGCGCATTGAACCTAAATACATCTTCTTGAGCATCCTACGTAACGCCCAATGCTCGGTCTGTTGGTAATTTTATTTAAACGTTGACCCCTGAATTTCGCTGATGCATCATATACTCTCCTGATACGATCATGTTTCTTGAGATTGATAACAAAACGGTGTGGTAAGTACCAAGTCACTTTACTATCAGTGCATACTTCCTCTTCGCTTAGTTTTTTCACATAACCCTTCTTAATGTCATCCTCGATTGACTTCGCATATCTTTCCTTAATTTCGGGGTCATTTTTAAGCCGCTTCTCTAACGACTCAAGTCTGCACACAGCCATGTCACAGTTATTAGGAAGCGATGGGACTTCTTCGCGCCAAAGCAGCCCTGACACATAAGCGTCTTCACCCTCCGATATCTTAGTCCTCTGCTCCATTACTGCCAACGCGCGTCTGTCCTCATTTGAACGCACGGGATCTGCTAGCTTCACCACACCTAATGACTCTACCTACAACAGAGCAATAAGCAGCTACTGCAACTCCACCTCTTCGCCTGCACTTGTTTGATACACTTTAAACTCATTGTATGGTGATGCCACTCTTTGTTCACTGGGTAACCAGTTAGTGACTGCCCAACCGAGAGGTGTCTCAACTGCGTATGGTACTCCGTCAGCATGTGACTGTCCTGAAAGTTTTACAATCTACATTGGTAGAATCAAATCTGAGTTGTTGCTTCCTTTTATCAGTCGCACTGGACCCGTTTCCGTGTCCTTCAAGTCTAAGTATTTCAGGTGGCTAAATTTCTGTTTAATCGCCGACCACTTTATCTTCTGATCCGGAACTGTTAGGTTAAAAAACGTTTTTACATCTCTCAGTACGTACTTCACCCCTTCTCTTCCAACTCTAGCAATTTGGCAGTTCTTTATATGTTGCGAGGTAAACGCCTTCTCTGCATTAATACCTTGAATTTGCAATTCTATCTCCTTGCCTTTAAGACCAAGTGACTGAGCCAATTGAACTGAACAGAAGGTTTCTGGGCTCCTTCAATCGCTCAATAATGTTCAAATCAACCTCATGAACTAGAGTAAGGTGACGCATAAAGCAGCCCTGAACTTTGAATCCATTCTTAGCATTGCATTTGTTCAGTCGATGGCCCGGCAACGGACAAACAGGCAAAGTTTATGTTCGTCAACGAGTTTCTCCTTCTCGAGAATGGGCAGTTCCTTAAACTTCTTACACTCCTCCAACGCATGACTTGTCGAGTTATGAACTGAACGCTTCTTTGTCAACTTTCCATCAACTGAAGGAGTCTCTTGTGTTGCTCCCGCAAACAGTCCTGGCACCGGATTGCCTGCAAACCTATGTGACCACTTTAAGGTAAATCACTCCTAGTCGAATCAAACCTTCTCCATTCTCGCTTCTCCGGCATCCACCTCTGCTTTGACTCTCATATTTTCGCTTTTTTTTCCAGCCATTTGGCAAATGACTCCTAGGTAGACCGTTTCGATCCTTCCACAAACTCAGCCCATCTACCGCAAAGACGAACAGGAAGCTTAGCAACGTTTGCTGCAGGTATCTGCGAGTTTAACTAATGAACAATGTTGTTTCACCTGGAGGTTTTCTTGTCTCCGGTTTTACACTAGGCTCAATTTCTCCATTGTCATCGCCTTCTTGACCGCCTGGAACGGTTAAGGGTTCTTTACCAATGGGACGTTTATCATCAACAACAGTTTGAGTGTTGGAATCAGAGTTCAGATATAAGCGTGAAACGCAATCCTCTACACTATCAATAGGTAATCCCGCCAAATCTTTATCGTCAATATGATTAGAATCCTTAATAGCAAGGGCATCTTCGTAAGCCACTTCTAATTTTTTCCTTCAGCTGTCCTTTCAACTTCTAGCAGTTCGCCATGTCGCTTCGCTTCGACACGCAGTAACCTGATTTATTCTTCGCACTTTTGCTCGGCTATTTTGAACTCAAGGGCGAGGTCCTCCGCTTGACGTTTCTTTCTCGGAAATGAGCTTTTACTTGCTTTGGACGTCCTGGTAGACTCGCTAGATGGAAATAACTTCAGTGTTTGGTCTCTCTTTCCGTTTGAAACACTCATTTCAGACACAATTACACAATCACTCTCGATGTTTCAACGCTTTGTTGTTGTTTACTTTTCACTGTTTGACACGAATTTCACTCGGTGGTTGAATAACTCCATACTCCTTTGTTTTTCACACTTTTTCTGTCAAAGTCACACAAAATATCCCGGCTCGAAAAAACCAAATATCAAGGAGGGTCGAACACATTAGAGCTATTGAAAGTTAAAAAAACAAAAACAAAAAAACAGTGTAAACGCATTTCATGGCAATGAATGAATGAAAGAACACACATTCTATGCTTTACAAAGCCGATACACCTCGTCTGCGAAGTACGACGCAAAACATACGTTTTCTTATCTTGATTTCCGCTGTTATTTTGAAGCTAAATGGTTAAAATCACATCCATTTTTGGCTCATACAGGTTCTTAAGAATAGCATGACATGATATTTTGTCACTTTCAGATCACTTTCCAGCAAGCTGGAGTCTGTAGTCCCCCTTGATCTTGCGGAGTCGAAGAGCAAATGCTCATCAGCCATCTTCTTGTCAATCCAATCCCACATCGTATTCATCTGAAAGACTCCTGCGTGTGTTAAATTTGGTAAGACCTCTAACCGTGGTGTAGAAAATTTGTCACAAAAAAAACTCTGAGTCTGAGCAGCGAACGATGCACGCTCTCATAAGAATTTGATCACACCGAACTTTTGCGAGCGTGTGCTTCTTCGGAAACGATAGATCTTCGCATTCTCGAAGGGTGATATAAACAAAAAAGAAAAAAAAGGTGAAAATATGAAAATGAATAGAAAAAAAAAGAATAAAATTAAAAGATAAAAAAATGAGAAAAATGGTGGAAAGTAACAAAATTTTACCAAAAAGGTAAAAATATTGCTATGGCGTTAGCACGCCAATGTACAGGACATGACTATGAACCAACTAATAAAAACTGGGTTGCAGTTGAAGTAACTCGTCTTATGTACAATATGGGCGAAAAACCGAAGTTGTTGCATAAAATTTCTCGCGTCTGCATTATAGGTGAATATTGCCTCATTACCATTAGCTCCTCATTCTCTGATCAAATAAGCTGTTGAAATAACATCTCTGAATATTGAAAGAGCATAGCAGTATCTAAGTAATCTCTGAAAATATGAGCCCTCTTTTAAAAACCCAAAGAACTGATGTGTCGCTTATTCACGTTTTTACCAGTTTCGCGGGATCTTGTTAGATAAATTGCTTGCAAAGAGCTTAAATTTGCAAAAAATGCTCAATTAAATCAGCTCTTTGAACTTTTGAACTTAATTTATACATATATATGGCGATTCTTTCTATATCAAAATATAAATATAAGCAATGACGTCAGCAAAGATTCGCCTTTTCGCGCAATCATGCAACCTTACCCACAACATTTCACTTAGGCGCCACTAACCGTATGGAAGGTGAAGTTATGTCCAGCAGTTAAATTGGTTGTTTAATTTTATATTGCGGGCTTATAAGCTAACACTTTATGACAAGAGGAAAGTGACAGTTTCTGTTGCCACATTGCGTTCAATTTAGTCTACAAAGGAAATAAACCGGTAGTTTATACCACGCGAACACAAGTCTACAATGAATAGCCTCCAACTTCCTCCATAATAAGCTGTTTCGGTGGCAAAAAGCCGATTGGACAACTTTTCCCATAATCGTCAGGTGTCTATGTAAGAGTGGGAGGTTTTCAGTTTTGGGAAGTCGTTTTTTACGCCCACTGGCCAGTTCTAGCTATAGAAACATACCTTTCAACGAACGCCCTTCGTTAAGCATGATATTACTAACGGCACGTTACATGTAAGAATTATTATTATTATTTTTTTGTTTGAAGTGTATATATTTCAACAGTTTTCTGGCTTCTGGAGATGAATAGAATCAAATTTATATCCCTCTTGTCGATCAGAAGCTAGCAGTTGAAACTAAAACCATTAATAGACAGCACAAGAATTAGATCGAGATGGAAAGAAATTTTAGTTTCCGGTTTCGTTCGCAGACTCACCCGGCTTTGAAATTTTAGACACTCCCTACTGATATGATTGATTTTTAAAGAAGGGCAATAACGTTTTTTCGAAGTAAACTTAACTACTTTATTCCTTGAATGTATAATGGCCTCTTGCCCTTTCATCGTTAGACCATGCTGTGAGATAGCAACTCCTTTTCGGAGAAAAAAAAAATCTATCCAACCTCCAACAAGGCAGTCTATTTTCAATACAGCTCTTAAAAAGGTTAAGTAACTTCTTTTAGTCTTCCTAGACCAAGTACGTAAGATTTCTCATTTGTTCTTTTCTTGTAATTACAACAAAAACAATCATCATTGACTGTTACCAACAACCATTAATAAAATATATTTTACGACAGACCGTTTTAACTTCTTACTAAACTAAATGATCTTACTTGTGACTATACTAGTTCCTTATATAAATGTGTTTCCCTTGATTTATTTTCAACAACTATGATGTATGGAGCTACCTTCATTCGCTACGTTTAGTTCTTCCTGAAACGGAAGGGCTATTGTTTTGATGCGGATGTGATAAGTAACCGCGTGAAAATATAACATATTCTGCCTTTAATTATGTAGTAGATATAACACAGTGAATTAATCCAAAAACTGCAATAGCGTGACTCCCATTTTTGTTTCATTTTTCTCCTACTGAGCCGGCTTTGTAAAAAATCTTCCCTAACTTTGCTTTTCAGATATCCGTTTTTAATATAAGGCCCATTTTTTAAATAAACATTTGCTAAGCTTAATTGTTCTCTTTAAGATTTATTTATCATTGGGGATTGGCAAGAGAAGTATAGTTAATCTAATGGCCAGTTTTTGAAAAAAAAAATGGAGGTGTAGCCGGATAGAGTTTATTAATACCGAAAACATAAAAAAAACTAAAAAAGTAACGTTATTTTTTCCTGACTGTCGCAACTTATTTCACGGAGAAGCCGGATCCTTAAACTTATTGAACTGTTCCTAGTGAAATATTTATCAACCGGATAGCTAGTCAAGTACGGTTTATTTAGAAACCAGTTTCAAAGAAGTACTCTCAGTCATTTTTTCGGCATTAACTAGTGAAAGCTTTTTGTAAGGTTTAATGTTCCGCCTTCTAAATGATGTCTGCTCTTTTAAGAAGGCAAATTCATCTGATATCAAAAATTTTTAACTCTTTGTTTCCGATGTTTACGTTTCTTCTTTCCCTTCTCAGGATGTCTTCTTGTTTTATATATGTTGTGGTTCAATTTTACTCTTGGTTCAAATGTTATTTTCCTTTTTTTAAAACTCATTATAATACTTTACCATTCCAAAAAAACAATGGAAAATGTAATTTTAAACAAAGGCAAATTTGAACAACGGATCTATACGCCCGCCTTAATTGACAGCGTGTATTGTTTTTACCTCGCTAATTCCTTATGAGTTCCTGTCTCGGCCCAACTTCCTTACTTGAAAGACAGTGCCAAGGGAGCAGAGATATCCGTACTATAGAGGTAGGGATCGCGTAAAGTTTGCTTTCTTGAGAGCCAGCTTTAAGAGTGGTGTCTCTATTTTGAAGGTGTCGTTCCGTAGGTAGAGGATTTTGCTAATGTTAGTGGAGCCATGGTTTATTCTATAAAATTGGGGTGATTTACGAGAAATTAGTGGTGCAGGTTTTGTGGCAGTTGCTGTCGTTCCCTGGAGGCAGGGAAATTCTGTTACAACTGTTTTGTCCCAAGCTAAAGTGTAGCTTGTCCCTCTGGTGAAAAATTCAAATATAGCGATAGCTAACCGCCCTAGCGTTGCAGTTTAAAAATGTGCGAGGTCGCTAGAGGAACAAATTTTCCTAATTTTGTTCTCCTCGACCGCTAATTTTTTTCTTATATAACATATAATTACGAATGATGATAAATTTTCTTGAATTATACTTGTTGTTTATGTATGTTTTTAGCTTTACGTTTAATTATGAATGATAATTTTCTTTAGATCATACTTGTTGTTTATATATTTTTAGCTTTTTTAAGTTTAATGTCAAACTGTACAATAACAGGTTGCACCTGTGGGGTGCGACAAGAATAGCGTACAAATGAATAAATTAATAGGAGTTTTCCTTGATTATGGACCCTTCAGTGAATTATTCTTTGATGGTTGAGGAAAGAGGAAAATATCCAGCATTTCCATTTAAATTATTTTTTCAACTTATAGGACTAAAACATGCGATCGCGCTATTGGTGGCCTGGACGGGTGGAGTGGGGGGGGGGGGGGGGGGGGTACTTGGGTTAATGTTTGCTGGGTATGTGCCGCTGTCCTTTCAGAGCCCCTACCCCATTGTAGTCTATTTTTTTTCCAATTATAGACCCCATCATAGTCACTTTTTGGAAAATGTAATTTCCGCGATCCCAACTTAGTCACTTTCTATTTATGCATCTACCTTACTAATGTGGTTTCAAGAACGGAATGTAATGCGGTCAGTGCAACCTTATTGTTAAATTTAATAAACAACAACTTTCTGATATTCTTTTGACCGAGAATCTTCCCATGTTGAATCCCGACTTACCCTAAAAATTAGTGTCACGCCATTCAAAATGGATCAAAATAAAAATCAAAACCGTTCGATAGATAACGTCCAGAATCTGGGAAATGAAAGGAGGTACATATACAAAGGCCCTCCCTAAGATTCAGGTCAGAGGAATATTTCGTATATGAGATATCCGAAGAAATGTTTTACCCAAACTTATAGAGATTTGTATGGAGACGCCATGCTGGTGCTCAGCTGGATGAGCTCCAACATGGCGGACGGAAACCAACAGAAACATCTGTTACCGAGTTTTGCTACAAAAGCGTGAATGTATTCTTCGAGAAACTCATAAACATTAAAGTAATACTTTTTCTTATAATACATGAACTGTTTAGATAGCAAAATTTCCTGAAATAAGTCATTTTTTTTAACCTACATGACAGCTCTCTTGGCCATCATGTAAATGCCGCGTCAAGCAAAAGCTTAGAAATTCAAGCGTACTCTATCACAAAACCAAGAACCCTTTTGAAGCGAAAATTTGTATGAAAATTAGTTTTCAGCTGCTCTAATGCATCGTGAAAGTAAAGTCTCGGTAGGATCGATAGTTTTTTTTCTTTTGAATTTTAGTGACGTCATGTGAAAACCAACAATTGAAAATGCGTCCCTATTGTAGTGACTCCAGTCGTGAAAATGCGATCCAGCGGCACATCCCCTTTAGCCTCTTGTAAGGGAGTCTCCCACCCCCCTGGGATTGGTGGGTACTATCTCATTTAAGATATATGTAGGCGTATTTCTCAGGTGATCAGAACCAAATGTACATTATTGCAATCCTACACCCGACAAAATATTACAATTTTTTCCACTGGCAAACGCCAGTCAGCATTATGATGATCAATTACAATGTAATCGTTGCTTCAGCGTTTATCTTCTGCTAAAGTTCGTGTCGTTTCAACAGTTTGATATCAAACCGGATTAACCATCTAATACTTTGCACCTGCAAAAATGTTAATGATTGAACAAATAAACAGTCAAATATATAAAAATTAGTAGAGGTAGTGAACTCGATATTTGTCCTTCATTTCCAAATGCTTATCCTCTATAGGGTTGTTAATTTTGTATTTTTTTAAAATAAAAGCGTGTGTGTGTAAAATATAAAGGTGGTGTCAAGCAATAATGAGCGTTGTAGAGTATACTTAGATCGTGTAAATTATTTTCATTAATCGCTTTTCTTATTTTTACCAGAGGAACATTTGTTAAAATTTATCATCCCAAATCGCCTGGTACAAATGATGTGTATAAAACTTCTTGATGATCTTTAATATTATTATTATTATTGTATCTCAGATATTAAGAATTTTGTGTGGAATGATGTTATAACCCTTTAATCATTATTATAAATGATCTCACTTGTCCCCAATAGGTTTTTCGTAACATGGGATTTCCCTTAATTGAAGCTCGGGATTCGGGATTTTAAAGTGACATTGGGCCGAGATTCGGTATCAAAAATGGGCACGGGATTACACGAAACTGTGGGTCGGGATAACGGGATTGAAAAACCCTATTGGGGACCCTCTTGAAGTGCAGTCTGGACTAGAGTAGCAAGGTTTGTGTTCTAAACGATTTCCTAATTTTGCTGATGACTGGCTGTTTCCGAGAGGAAAAACGACTGAGGATGGGGAAAAAGATAAGATTAATCTTATCAGGCATTTTGAAGGGGCTTTGTCACAAGGATATTGCTTTTTTTGGTCAATTCTGCGCTTAAGTTATGACGAAGTGCCTTTAGCCATACATAAAGTGCTCTGATAGTCAGTTGCTTGTTGAAGCATTTAACTGGAAAAATTTAGCTTAAGAACGTTACTGGACGTTTCGATGTTTCGAACATCATTATCAAGAATGAAGTTGACGTAAAATTTATCTGTGTTTTGCCTACAGCCCACGTTCGATATATTAAGATTCTAATATCATAGGTGACGAATTACTCCTTAATTTTGGCGCGAAATTTCAGCGTTAATTTGTAATTTCACATGTGAGATTACAAAATTGCCATGGCAACCCTTCCGTACGTATCAGTGTCAAGATGGCGACGAACTTTTAAAATGCCGTGAATGAAGGTTGTGCCTAAATCATACCGTCCAAAAGGACAGCCGAGGAGTACTAGGAACGAGTTTCCGATTCCGGCCGACTTCGGAAATTCTCGAAAACATCCAATATGGCGGCTCAAGGCTGGTGAAAACTGACAGCCAAAGGAGCCGTTTTATCGCCAGAGAAGCGTGATTTACGGTATTGTTAACGCAGTTTGCGTTTATTGTGAGTTTTGAAGTGTTCTTTGTCCTGTATAGTAAGCAATCCTTTTATAAATGTCTTATCAATTTGTCTTGTCCCGCTGGCCGGTATTACCGAAAAAAAATAGTACCGTCCAACGGGACATCCTAAATTATAGTAGCATTTGTTGGCATGTGCATCACCTCTAGCCTTTATTGTTAAACTGTGTTGTAGGACTGGATTTCTACAGGTTTCTACAAGCTTAGGATAACTCTATGGGAACATTTTTATTCATAAAAGTGGCCTTGTCCTTTTGGCCGGTATTACCGAAGAAAATAGTACCGTCCAACGGGACATCCTGAGTTTTAGCAACATTTGTTAGGAGTTATATCATATCTGGGTTTTTAATTGTTAAACGGTGTTGTACAACTTGATTTCTGTAGGTTTCTACAAGCTTAGGATAACTGTATAGGAATATTTTATTCATAAAAGTGGCTCTGTCCTTTTGGCTGGTATTACCGAAGAAAATAGTACCGTCCAGCGGGACATCCTGAGTTTTAGCAACATTTGTTAGGAGGTACATATCATATCTGTTTTTTTTTTTATTGCTAAACGGTCATTCTTTATGTTTACAAAGGGCCAGGGAAACTAAACAGGAGTGTTTTTTTTAAGTGTGCGATGATCATGTTCACTTTCATACCTTCATCCGCAATTCAAAACAATTTCTGAATCATTTCATATATTTCAATTCGTGCTTACAAGATCTCCATAATTTTATGTAAACGCAACCTTTTTATGGAATCTTCATTCAAGGCCAGAACTAACACTAACCGCCAAACGGAAACTGACTTATGCAAAAACTTTTAAAATTGACGCGTTAGTTTTAAAGGTCCCACTGGATCTGGATGGGGTTAAATTCAAATGTAAGCGAAACACTTGCAATATTTGAAAGAGCACTTGAGCAACACGATACAATACTGGGAACTAAACACTTAAAGAATGTCTTAAAAATAAAGCTATTTTTTCTTTCCGTCTGAGACACCTGGAGAATAAAATTCTCACAGAGCCACAGCCTAAAAAGGCCAAGCTGCTCTGTTGCATCAGGAAGGCCAAACTGTTTTTCTTAATGTTGGACATGCAGTATCATCAATGTTTCCTTTAGGATTAGTTTTGTTTGTAAAATTAAAAGCTGTTCATCACCATCTTCTCTCAACAACACTAAAATGCATTCAAGGAAGTTCTTAACAATTATACATTCTATTATTAATCACAAGTTATGAATAACTTCAAGTACCTTTAAATCACGGCATAAGAAAAAAAACATCGATTTCAATTAAAGCACAAATTCTCATTATTAAACTTAAAAAAAAATACAGGCATTTCAAACTGAGATTCGCATCACCGCAAAAACACAAACAAGATAGTCTAAACGTCAAATCTAAAACTCACAACCACCTGAGTTTGACCAAAGCTGAAAAGTGCAATTACTTTGTTTACTAAAAATCTCTGATTCATGTGGTTACACTCCTCGTACCCTTAAGAGAATTAACTTCACAGATTTAATCAGTGTAAAAATATCCACTACGATCCACACTTAAAAACTGAACTGTGACTGAACTGAACTGTTTCAGGGCGATCAGGCTTAAGAAATAGTGATCTCCATCAACATCCTCCATGAACATTACACTTTCACACAATAAGCAGTTATTGAGAATTTATAAAATGATCGAGTGATCGGTGTCGACCTTAGCACGTTTTTGTGCTAAAATAATAATAGGTATCCATTTGAAGATGATACAAAGGAACCCAAAACAGACTTACCCCGCTTCGGCTGATGTTTAGAAAATTGAGGAGGACTGAAGGGCATCACCGTACAGCTGAATCATGTCAGCTTACATAATGAACAACTACGTGAATGCCCGAGTTTCTGACTCGACGGTCATCCGCCATCGTCAGGAAATCATACGATATTGCTTCTCGAACGAATTGTTGAGATTTATTCAACTGGCTCCCAAAAGTCAAACTCAGGTGACTGCTACCGCAGAGTTCAGTGAACATGGATGACGTGTCTTTTTCTAAACTCATGGGAATGTGACGTCTGGTCTAAAATTCAAAATCTTGCCATTCATCGCCAGTTTATTCATTTCCAAACTATTTAGTGACAACAGTTTTTTGGAAAAATCATAAACAATGGCTTTTTTTAAACTCATGCACAGATGGCTTTTAATATGCTCTAAAAATGAATACCCCCGACTCTAAAAATACTCAAAACCGCCCATCCTTTTCTTGCGGTGTCCATTATGTAAGGGCCTTCACTGGGTGACCAATGCTAAACAACGCCGGGAATAGCTTTGAAAATTTAACCTGATGTTCTGAACTGGACTGTATCTTCAGTTTACCGCAGTTGATTTACTTTTGACTAATATCAAACAAAAACTATAATCCTCTGATACGATATCAGTGATTTGGCAAAGACTGCCTTCTTATCTTTATTCCGTTTTACAAGTGCGCTAGAATCAAAATCGTTTTTTCAAGCAAATATCAACTGAAAGAATGATCTAGCGGGTGAACGGTTCATTACCTCACGATTGGAAGGGTGTCAAAATGTCGAGATTTCACGGTTCTATGACTCGTACAGAAAATTGACCATTGATTAGAGCGAACAAGCAGCATAACTTTCATTTGACTGCTGGTTGCGTCACAGAGAACAGTATCTCGCAGTTTCCGTGGTAAGTACGCTGCTTCCTTTTCAGTTACATAATCAACTACTTCTATTTTCTAAAGTGTATCTCAGTGTTCGTGGCTAAAGCAGCAGTCGGTTAATTGGTGATTAGGCTAGTGCTCTGAGCTCGTCTTCCACATAGGATAAGTTCGAGTTTTCGTTCCCAGAAGCTCAGATGTAAGTTGCGTTTGCGTTTGCGTTTGCGTTTGCTGATGATTCTCGTCCCTGCAAGCGATTGTCTACAGCATATAAGTTTGGGGCTAACTGCTTGAACGGCAGAAATCTTAATGTGAGAACAGTTGAGGTTGAGCTTGATTCTGTAGCCGATACTAAACTACCTGGCATAAAGATAGACAAGTGTTTTTAAACAACGGTATCGAATATAGGAAAGCGACTTCGCTTTTGAAAAGAACAGATACATTTCTGTGACTGAAAGCTGAGAAGTTTGTTTTACAACTCACTTATCCAGCTAATACTTGACTACGGGGGTTATTGTCTTGGGCACATGGAGCAAACCGAAGCCGCACGTCCAAGACGTAATCAATTTGCAGAAACGATGCGCCAGAGTAATCCTAGACAAAAAATGAGACACCCCCTCGGGGCCTTTATTTAGAGACCTTAACGTCATAAAAGACAAGAACGCGCTTACAACGGCATTGACTCTCGCTTGCTTGGAGATTAGATCGAGAAAGCTTAGGATAACTGTATAGAAATATTTTATTCATAAAAGTGGCCCTGTCCTTTTGGCTGGTATTACCGGATAAAATGGTACCGTCCAGCGGAACATCCTGAGTTTTAGCAACATTTGTTAGGAGGTACATATCATATCTGTTTTTTTATTGCTAAACGGCCATTCTTTAGGTTTCCAAAAGGCCAGGGTAACTAAACAGGAGTGTTTTTTTATCGTAATAAATGCCTTGTCATTTTGGCCTGTATTATTTAAGGAAATAGTACAGCCTAGCAGGACATACTAAACTATGTCAGCAGTTGCTTTCATGTATTACTACATGACATGCAGCTTGTTATGGTTACATTGTAATACATGCCTTGCCCTCTGAAGGCTTTTTCCTACCAGCTGGGGACAGCTGAACAAGGATAGTTTTAATAATTCATACCTTGTTGTTGTAATCACCTAAGAGAGTCCACCCAGGGGGACACTCTATATGGAGTACTCAGGTATAACAGTGATGGGGAACTGCAAAACCCTTTTTCTGGTTTGACATTTGAAGTCCAAGGATAACCAAACAGGAGTGGTTTTTATTCTTGAAAATTGTCTAGACCTTTAGAATGGTATAAGCTAAGAAAATAGTACCACCCAGCAGGACGTCCTAAATTAGCTCAGTAAGCTTGTCTTTAATTTTTCATAGTTTATCTCATTTTAAAGTGTTTTGAAAGTTAGTTTGTTATCTCAGGTAATTTTTGTTTTTTTGTTTTGGGGTATGGTAATGAATGCTAATGACGTTGAAACAAATGGAAAACAAAATTACCTGACATAAAATAATTTCCTCGTTAGATTTCTTGTGTTACTTAATTATTAAGGAGCACAATGAGTTTGGAGTTGCTTTCAAGCTTTATTTTCTCCACTCATCAACAAGAATTGGTAGTACATGTGTCAGTGTTTGGATCCAGGAGGGGTGGATTGAGTGGCTAGCCACCCTTTTTTAGAGCAGTCTACCAAAAAATATAATACTTGGGGAAACAAATGGAAATACGTGGGAGGCAAAAACCTTGTGAAGCCAACCATTGTCCTTCCTAAATCGGCATGTTTTGGGACAAAAGTGCAGCAACTTAAAATTAATAACGTATAGTTTGATGGACGATTGGTATCATCAGCCCACCATTCAAAAATCCTGGATCTGCCCCTGGTACTTTAAGTTTATAACAAAAGTGTTTGCAACAGCAGTTGCTTGATCATGTTTTGGAAATCTTGAAAAGATAAAAGAGTAGAGACAAAAGAGTATTAGTTAATGTCCGAGGTCTTAGAGTAAAAATAGACTTGTATTTCAAAGGGGGTAGAATACAATGAAACTAACTTCTTTTCATCAACTGTTTATAGTTGGGCATTATCTTTCTGCTGAGGTACTCTGCAAACTAATCAGTAACAGTAGTGATGTATGAAAATTGTTTTGAAGGATAATACTTAAAAGTTCATATTTATTTTGATGGAATTGCATAATGAATGACTTTCCATTCAATAATCTTCATTGCAAAGATGATGAAATAGCAAAACCTACCATACTGACTGAGACACTTGTCGCTGATGAATTTCTGTAATTTCGTCCATGAACGAAGAACAAAGCATATCTTGCTATGAAATTGGTAGACAGTTACAATGTACTGTCTAGTTAGCCTAGCTTCCTCTTCAGAGTTTTTAACTTTTTTTGAACATTAGTGAGCAGCACAAAGCAACGCGAGGATCTTGTTTACTTGATTTATTTATCCGACCGGTTGTGGGGTTATTGGGGCTGTTGACAGTTGAGGAGAGAGGGGAAGTTAAAAAATAGAGAGTCTCCAGAATCAACAATCGAGGTTGGTTTCTGCCAAGGTAGGTAGGTTTTTGGGTATGGTAATGTATGATAATGAGTTTGAAACAAAAGAAAATAAAAGTTAGACCAAGGATAAAATTGGACTACAATTTCAGTATAATGTGAGAATAATGTATGCAAGGTATGTATTACAATGTAACAATAACAAGCTGCATGTCATGTAGTAATACACGCAAGCAACTGCTGACATAGTTTAGGATGTCCTGCTAGGCTGTACTATTTCGTTAAATAATACAGGCCAAAAGGACAAGGCATTTTTTACGAAAAAAAAACACTCCTATTTAGTTACCCTGATCTTTTGGAAACCTAAAGAATCACCGTTTAACAGTAAAAAACCCAGATATGATATGTACCTCCCAACAAATATTGCTAAAACTTAGGATGTCCCGCTGAACGTTACCATTTTCTTCGGTAATACCGGTCAAAAGGACAGGGCCACTTTTATGAATAAAAATATTCCTGTACAGTTATCCTAAGCTTGTAGAAACCTACAGAAATCAAGTTCTACAACACCGTTTAACAATAAAAAACCCAGATATGATATACCTCCTAACAAATGTTGCTAAAATTCAGGATGTCCCGTTGGACGGTACTATTTTCTTCGGTAATACCGGCCAGCGGGACAAGACAAATTGATAAGATATTTATAAAAGGATTGCTTACTATACAGGACAAAGAACACTTCAAAACTCACAATAAACGCAAACTGCGTCAACAATACCGTAAATCACGCTTCTCTGGCGATAAAACGGCTCCTTTGGCTGTCAGTTTTCACCACGCTTGAGCCGCCATATTGGATGTTTTCGAGAATTTCCGAAGTCGGCCCGAATCGGAAACTCGTTCCTAGTACTCCTCGGCTGTCCTTCAGGCTCGGGAAATTATTAGGATTTGGACAAAACGCGCGTGAAATTATTCCCTAATTTCACTCGTCACCATTTGATTACACATACTAACTTGACTCCGAGACTTTAGGGTCAAAATTGCAAATTTTTCACGACTCCATTGTCTCGCAATTCCCAGAAGGGAAGGAAACCAAAGAAAACCAATCCATGTATAGAAAAATGACCAGAAAGCCTCAGTCATGTCAGAATTGGGCTATTGCTGTAAAATTTGAAACCCTATTTTCTCGGGTTCTCATAAGAAATTGTCTTTGGTGTCATTATATATAACTAATTATATCTATAACCCTTGAAAAGTGAAAAAGAATGTGATATCGTTTAAATTACTGTTGCACAAATTTTTTGTCCTCTGAAAATTAACATTACTCCGTTTCCTGATGGATTCCGTCTTAAAGTATAAAATCGCCTAAAATTTAAACAAGAAAGTGACAGATTTTTTTAGACTTTACATCGAATACACACTGCATGGCTTATCCTCAAAAATAGGCTTATTTGATTCACGCAGGAGTCCATAAGTGAGAAACGTACTCAAGGAATGTACTAGCGAAAACAAGCGGCAGAGCAAATCCAACGAAACAATTACAGCGAGATCATTTTTTATTCCATGCCAGAAGGAAAGCCAGGATCGAGACTAAAGTGTCTATGAAGATTCTTTTTTTTTTCTTTTTTTCATCATAAAAACCTTGCAGAGTTCATGTTTGCGCCGGCTTCGGTACGTATTGTTTCATAATCTCGAAGCAAGACTTTCGCTTCAAGCTTTCTTTTTACAACCAACACGATAACCGAGTCTTCTTTAAAACATGTTTTTCCACTTGCGTTCAGAAAATTACTAAAGGTTTAAGTTAAGTATTTTAAACCTGGTAATCGTGAGACCAAGGTACCGTTTCGAATCTTATAAATTCAACATCCAATGATATCCAAGTCAGACTTTATGAAACCAGAATTTAGCCAGACAAAAAGATATAAGCCTATTACATGAGCTCACCTGAGATTTAGCTCTTAAAACCATCAACTGAGTCCAGAAAATCGCTCATGGCTTTTTCTGTATTGTTAATAATGTCTTTAACTTTAAAAAGCACATCCACTTTTAAGCAAAGGGCAGATAGTTTTTCTCGCCAACTAATTCGAAACTTACGATTTCATTTTAGTTCATTCAATGTGATTAAAACCTCAATCTTGAATGTACACCTTGAGGGGTTTACACCTTAACCCGGGATACGGTCATGTCATACTGGTCGGTTGAGGGCTCCCACACTGATAAGAAGATTTGGTCTCCCTTGGTGCGGGCGGACGGATGGTCGGACATAAGGTCACATGATTACCAAAATTCCTCGAATGCATTGAACCGAATTCTATCATCCATGGTGCTTAGCTGTCGGTGAGCTCTTTCGCATGAGCTCCGCTATTAAATTTGCCTTTAGCTTATGCTAAAGTTGCTTTGACATCTCTTTATCTTCTTCGACATCTCTGCAAGAAGGGTTTTTGATATATTAAATACACAAGTGAGCCGTGCCTTTTTACTAGCCATCAAATAAATCAGGCAAAACTATTTTTGTAGTTCTTTTCTTCTACTTTCTCTTTTTCTTTCTTTTTTTACTATGTTTTTTTTAGTGAGATATCCTCCTAAGAAGGACAGACTTTGCCTGCCCAATTAAGACAGTGTCTTGTCTCCTGTAGAACGGCACCAATTCTTAAACATCGTGATATAGTTCCGAAGAGGGTTTTCCATATGTTCTTAGTGTAAATATAATTGCCCGGTTTTTTATATTCAATACGAAAACTGTATTGTGACTGCACTACGAGAATCAAAAGTTATTTTAAAAGAATAACATTTCCGGAATTTTTTTCGCCTGGAGTGGATTTATTTATTCTCTCACCGGCTTTTTCTTTGATAACAGCGAAAATTAAATAAAATCAGACTGCTTAATCGAGCAAAAAGCAAAATTGTTGTCAGGTTAGTCGTCAAGTTAATTAGTGATAGTCATCTCTTACTCCTTAGGCAAAAAAAAAACACACTTTCTTATCTAGGTTAAGACACTTTATTTGTGATTTGCATCCTGTGAATTACACGCACAGTAATGCTGTCGATATTCCGTCTGTTGCTTTGCGTTTCCACCCAAGCTTTAGTCATGCATATTTCGCACACTTCTAAACATCAGTAGACGATATTAGTTGTAATTTTTGTATCCTGTATCAAATTGCGTCAAAATTCCATAAGCTTTACAGTAACAGCTCTGTGTATTGTCGCTTAGTCTGCACTCGGAGTCTGAGGTTGAATCTGAAGTTTGACTTGATAAGTAAATTCGTCATGTTCCCCCGCTTTTTTCTCACCCTTTAAGACTTCTGTTTAACAGCATCATGGTCCTACTCACACTTCGTGTTCTTCGTAACTCGCCGCCTGTATCGTCTCGCCTATACCTAGTTTTCTTTTCGTTTTGGGTTGTAGTTGCTTGCCATTTCTGAAATCCGCAAATCAAATCAATTGCGAGAAGCACATAAAGCAAACAGACAAGCGCCAGAGCAACATCCATCGAATTTAGCTCAATGCTTCGCTTATTCTACGCCAAACTGTATCAATGTAGGTGAAACGCTCCTCTTTCCTCTGCAGTAAATTCTAAAAAGTATGGTTCAACCGATCAATCCGCAGATAAACGAACAGAATCATCGCCGATTCTCGCCAAACAAAGGGCAGCGTGAGTTTTTACGTGTAAGATTCACCTGCAAAAATAATTAACTCCTTTTCAGTTCCGTAAACAGATTCAGGATTTAAATACTTGTAACTTATTCCAACGCACGCTCATTTCCTGTTCTTGTGACAACGGCATTTACTTGTGAATGGGTTTAGGCGATTTTGTTTAAAATAAGTTAGGACAATTTCCTTTTTGAAAGATCCCAGTAAAGTTTCTAAGCATAATAAATTGCGGCCTGTTGTCTTAGCCACGAATTCATGCTTTTGGCGTCGTCAATTAAGATTTAAAAGAAGTAAGATGATTAAAAATCTTCCATTGCGGAAATTGACAGCTAAGAATATCTCAATTATGAAATTGCGGAGTTGCTTTTAGTGAGGGTTTATTTGAGAGAGCCACTCTATATTCGCGCTAAAAGTTTCCTATATTTTTTCCTGCATTAATATTCTGTGCATATCCGCTATCAATTTTCAACACCATAATCGCTAATTAAACGGGATTTGGGCTTTGATCTGCTGGCTTGCAGATATTGATTAACTAGCTTTCTATACTGTTGTTTTTGTCATGTCGCGACGAAATTCATAACCTCAAGAATTAATTTAACTCTTGGTCTCAAGTAAGAATAAGATTATCTATAGAATGTCTCGCTTATTGTACTGTCTTATCATTTTTCATCGCTTGTGGCGCGACCACATTTATTTTTCATAAATTTACAGTGAAGCTTTGAAAATTCAAACTAATCAGTTATCACTTACCACCTTTCGCATAGCTCCAAGCGCATACAACGGAGTAAATCTCGCAAAATAAACTCCAGTTTTTGACAAGGACTGGATTCAGGGCACTCACGGCCGACCACGTTTTATGGTTGCCTTGTTTTATTTAAGTGGACGGTTACTGATCCAAAAACAAACAAACAAAGAACAGAACATGTTCATTTAAGAAGGAAGACTGCCATTTAAAAAATAAAAAGCTCAAGAGAGCCACAACCAGTATGTCTTTTTTGCCAGAACGTTTTTTTTGGCTCGTCATGCAATCGTCCCCAGCGATGAGGAGAATGTGTGAATTTTCGTGATTGCAATATTTGGAGGTGAGTCCATATCCTGAGCCATGACCTGTGTTTTCTTAAGGCTGATGGTCAGTCCAAAGCCTTGGCAGGCCTTGCTGATGCGGTTCATGAGCTTCTGAAGGTCTGCACCGTTGGGAAAGAGGAGATCACGCAGACATTTCATTTGGACTTTGAGCTTTCTGTCTGACCTGGACGGAGGTAGATGCCCTCTATTGCATTTCCAAATGTTTGCTCCAGCAGGAAAGCGAAGAAAATTCCAAATAAGGTTGGAGCGAGGACGAAGCGCTATTTCACTCCACTTCGGATGTCAAAAGGGTCTGACATTGAGCCAGCAAAGACCACAGTGCCCTTCGTGTCATCGGGAAGGCCTCTAATGATGCTGAGGAGCCTGGGTGGACATCTGATCGTGGGCAGAATCTTGGATAGGCCGTCTTTGCTTACCAGGTCAAAAGCCTTCGTGAGGTCTATGAAGGCTACGAAAAGTTTTTGCCGTTGTTCCCTGTATTTCTCCTGCAGCTGTTGGAGGGCGAACACAATATAAATGGTTGACCTGTTGGATCGGAAACCACGTTTCTAGGTAGACTCCAAACTTGGACCCTTTTCTGTGCTACTCGCGCAAACAGCTTCGCTATGATGCTAAGGGGGGAGACGCCATGGTAAGCTTAAGTTTAATAATACTTTGTCATGCTAATACAAGTAAATTAGTTAAATAAGAATACAAAGCGTTCATGATTGGAGAATAATTGTGGGAAATTGGCGATTAGAAATTGTTTCAGTCACTCCTATCGCCTTTGTTCTTGTGCAGGGTGACGATGTTTGCATCCCTCATGTCCTGTTTCCCTTCACCTTCTTTTCAGCACAGACAAAGGATTTCATGTAGCTCAGAGATGATGTTTTCTTTCCAGCACTTCAGGGCTTCGGCAGGAATGCTGTCATTTCCAGGTCCTTTGCCAGAGGCAAAGGCAAGTGCCCTGTTTAACTGTTTAAGGGCTGAATTACTGTCAAGCTCCTCCAACACAGTAAGGCACTTGATGGCGTTCAGTGTTTCATCTGTAACTACATTTTCTCTCGAGTATAACTCTGAGTAGCGTTGCACCCAGCGTTCCATCTAAGCCGCCTGTGGTGGACTTCAGAAGGGGAGTTTTCTTCTTTGTTGGACCTAAGGCCTGCTTAACACCATCATACATCCCCTTAATGTTGCCTGCACCAGCCACTGACCGTATCTGAGAGCAGGGCTGAGGCCAGTAGTCTTTTACACATTCCCTGGCGGTCTGCCAAACTTTGCTGTAAGCGGCTCAGAGGGCCTGCAGGTTGCGTTTGCTGGGACAGGCTTTGTACGCTGCCAGGGCTCTCCTCTTTTCAGCAATGACTGGTGTCATCTCGTCAGAGTGGGATTCAAGCCATTTAGCGGTCTTGTTGGTCTTCCTGCCAAAAATGAACCTGCGGTGCTTTGAACAACTTTCTTACAGTGTTCTTATCTATCAAGCGGGCCTGGAAAAGATTCCTCAAGCGCACTTCAAAATTCCTCCACCTAACCCTGTTCACGGGTTTTGCTGGTGTCAATGAGAGGCCCTCCCTCCTTTTTTGTGCGATAGTTTCTTTGTTCGCACTTTTACTCTGCTGCAGACGAAGGAGTTGTCCGTATCGCAATAAGAACCCTGATAACCGCGTTTGATCTTGGTGCTGGAAAGGCTGGTGAGAATCGGGTCAAGCTGGTGCCAGTGCTTAGAACTTGGGTGTCTCCAGGGGACTCTGTTTTGGGGCCTTGTATGTAAATAAGTTTTACTGACACGGAGGCTGTGATGACTGCATAGCTCCAGCAGGCGTTGGCCAATTTCGTTCATCTTCCCGATGCATAAGTGACCCAAGCAAGTGGGCCATAAGCTTTGATCAGCACCAACTCTGGTGTTGAAGTCACCGAGAATGAACTTTAGCTCTTTCTCAGGGATTCCCTTGACGATGGATGCCGGTTCGTCATAGAATTTGTCCTTCACTTCTCCTGGGATGACAGAGTCGCAGAATAGGCAGTGATCAGAGTGACTGGACCTACAAATCAAAGTTGTATTTCTCCTAGATGAGCTGCCCTCTCAGGCTAACAAGTCCCATCTGCGGGATGCAAATGGTTTTAAGGAGCAAAAGAAACCTGCCTTTGCCCTTCCTCCTGTCAGTAGAGGCAGGTTCGCCGGGCTCAGAAACTGAGCCACACGACCAGGCCAGGAGATGAACTTGGTTGTCGGAGGCTATAAGTACTCACGCCGTATGGGAGTACTTTATAGCTAATGGGAGCTTATCCCGGCAACCACCCCCGGTTATGACAACCCTTGAGCCCAAAGGGATAAGCCCAGTTATGTTAGTTTCAAAGTTTTTCGTATTCTTTAAATTGGATCCTTTTATAATACCCTTTTCATTCTTTGGGTCAATTATACAATTACACCATCCGACACCGTGGAGAGAATTCCATCGCATGGAGCTAATCTTGAATTGATAGTTGCCGCGATTTTTGGCTTTGAAACCACTCAACCATTTCCTTTTCCGAAAAAAAACGGCTTCTTGTTAAGATTGTGAGCACAATTCTTTAGTTTCGAAAATTGTTAAAGTTGAGAGTCACCTTCTGAGAAGAGGTTCTTGCTAAAGATCGAAATTATAGCGTTATTTTATTCGTTTCAGCAATGTAATACAGATGTATGCTGAATTTACTTGATTTTTCTGTGGCTGGCCTTTGACGTCCTTCGATCATATCACCTTCACACCCTTATCTGAGTAGTAGGGAAGTCATTCAAGCTGCAGTAGTCGTCGTTAAGATTGTGAGCACAATTCTTTAGTTTCGAAAATTGTTAAAGTTGAGAGTCACCTTCTGAGAAGAGGTTCTTGCTAAAGATCGAAATTATAGCGTTATTTTATTCGTTTCAGCAATGTAATACAGATGTATGCTGAATTTACTTGATTTTTCTGTGGCTGGCCTTTGACGTCCTTCGATCATATCCCCTTCACGCCCTTATCTGAGTAGTAGGGAAGTCATTCAAGCTGCAGTAGTCGTCACATTTGTCAAAACCTTTGTCACGTTACCCTTCCTGCAATGCTGATTCACGTTTTGCCCATTTGCTAAACTCTGACGCGAATCGCAGCTCTGAGGAAGGAGGCGCCCCATGTAAGGGTATCCAAGACTGTCTTGGATTCTGGATTCAACGCGGTGGATTTCGGATTCCTGTTACTGGATTGCGGATTCTTTGTCAGTGGATTCCGGATTCCAATCGTTAGTGGGATTCCGCATTCCAAAGCCAAGAATACCGGATTCCGCATGCAAAAATTTCCCGGAATACGGATTCCACAAGAATAATTTTTACGGATTCCGGAATCCCTATCCCTTTACATGGGCGAAAGGAACGAAGGAGTCAATTGGCACAGCGTGGTACAGAGAAAAGATAGATCAGTAGGTTGAGGTGTGACATGAAAAAACCTCAGCTTTCTTCTGGTCTTTCAACAAAATTTGACGAATGGCTTAGGTGAGTTATTCGGTGTGCACCTGCCTGCGTTGTCTCCCCGGGTGATGCCTTTGAGTCCTGAGTTTATTTAGTGTAACAGGTCAAAATAATGCTAAAAACACATCAACTTGACTAGAACATTCTAATTTGGGGTAATAAAGGAGAACGGTAGCCTTCTTTTGTTGGAGGTACATGTAAACAGACGTTGTAATCTGTTACATAGTTCTGGAAGCCATAATTTGCAATGTTTTACTTTATGGTTTTTGAACTGGCCATGATTGACGTACTTATGGCATAATCAGTCAAAAAAGAATTCCCGATTATTTGGAGGAAGATCTAGTGACAATTTCTTCGCGTTATTAAGTAATACATGTGATAAAATGTTAAAGTACAAAACAGAATCGTTGACAAAGACAGGTATGGATTGTGAGTGAGACAGGTAAGACTCTAGACTCGACTTTGATGTCTATAGGGCGATTAATAAAGTAAAGCTTTTGATTACGTACATGGATTTTGTACAAAATCAGCTTGGTTTAATTGAGAATCAGCATCGCTAAATAATTATTTATAACTTGACTTCAGTTTATGACTATAGCTTCCGTTGAAAAAAAAAGTAACTTTGTTGGAATGTTTATGAGAAAGGATAGCACATGCTTAACTGTTGATGTAAAAGAACCAACCTTTCCAGTCATTGTTCCGCGAATTGTTTGAATCTGCATGAATTTTGAATTTATTTACGTCTTTTGCCGAAGAACAGTTATTAAAAAATCAGTAGGTGACAATTCAAAATAGTAAACTTCTGTCTCAGAATTCAGTTTCGCGATTTCGCTACGTGATCTATTTTACTTTTATTGGGAGCTTGCGACAAACTTTTGTGTGATTTCTCTTTCTTTCTTTTCTGTTTGGCTAAATATTTCGGTTTCAATTTACTGTTCGGCCTGCATACCAACACTTTGTAACAACGAAGCGCTTCAGGTACCTCGTGGTACTTAAAATCTTTGGTTCATTGTTTTGGTTTGAGTGTAGACGCCAATAGTGTTTTGCCAACTTTGCATTGGTCATATTACTGTAAAGAAAATACTTCGAGTTTTCCCTAAGGTAAGTTATCATTCAGTCAGTTGCAGCTTGTCGAGGAAAACTTCTTGATCCGGCGTTTTGGCACTGAATGCTTTAGACTTTTTTTCATCCTGTTTGTAATCAAATAACCCGGCAGAATAAAATTACTTATACATCTGAATGGAACAGGTGTTCTATTAGAAAGGAGGATATCACTCGATACATGTAGAAATTATTTGCTTTGACAAAATGCGTTACCCTTGAATAGTTTACTGACCAAACGTAATTGCATTTATCAATGTCGGGAAACAACCAACAAAGGTGGATTTTTTTTCTGTATAAATTCTTTTTCATTCGGTATGTATTTTATCGTGATCATATAGGGTCTTTGATTGCTAATGTATTAGTTCATACATCATAAGAGTATTGTGTGGATCAATTGCCTTCTTATTTTTTTGCCTTTTCCATTTTTCGCTGCAATTGAATCTTACATTTTAGCATTTTTCACTTGCACAGACAAATGAAAGGTGTGTCTTTTGCCGTTAATTTACATAACATTAAATTAGTTCGGTTGCCGCTAGGAAATCTATCACGACTTGCGTTTAGGGCGGTTTATGGATTTTATCAAAGAAAATGTGGTTCCACTTGAAAGACCGCACAAAGAATTACACTTTCAAAGATGCTACTTTAAGGCATGGTGGTAAACCGAGAATACTTTTTGTTCATTTCTTTCGTGTCCAGAATTTTTTAAAATCAAAACTTCCTTTTAGGGGGGTCTATTTTGTTCCATTTTTTGGTCATTGAATTTGGCTTTCACATACAAGGCTAACGTTTGTAACGAATGTTTAGTTTAATAATTTCATGGCTCTTTGAGGGATTCAATTGATTTTTACCATTGTTTTGCGTAATAAGAATCCTTTTTCAAAGACCTGCGACATACTCGTTGACGGGGCTGTTTTTCAAAACATGCGTCAATTTGTGCGATAGAAAAGGTGGCCTTAATTTGTACAATAAATAGGAGCTGATAGCTTCAAAATGGTGAAAAAAAAATTATTATTGAGATTTATTTCCTTTCTTCTGTGTTATTCTTGCGATATGGTCTGTTATTTAAAAGGTATTTATTCCAAACTTTTAGATCTGCATTTGGCTAAGTTCAAATTGATTCTCAAGTTTTCATTTATTTAGTCTGCACTTTTCTCATACTATGAATTTCAACTTTTTCTAGTCCGCGAGTATGCAGCTGCCTGCCTCTGGGACTCTTCAACGGAAGATAACCTCCGTCCTTGAATGTTTCTAGCGATTTGATCATTTTTAAAAAAACGCGATTTGAATCAGGTAGAACAAAATGCAAGACTGAATATCACCCAAAACACGTTTTGAAATATCAAGATGTATATCCGCGATAACCTGTTTTTTTGCCCTTAGCTGACTTGGCGAATCGATCCCCGACAGTAAACGTAGCCATGTCGCAGCCTTCGAAAGCCTTTCAGATGCTATAACCCACTAAGGTAGTGGAAGTCTCGTGACGAACTTTATGAATGACCATTGTTGGATTATTATATTGTGGGTGTGACCCTCTTTCAATTAGAATTGTGGAAGGCAGCCTCCCGCCTCCTCCGGGTGTTTTCTTTTTGTTTGTTTTTGTTTACGAAGACAAAAAATGTCGCTCGATTTCAGATTTTAACTTGATGACACTTATTCCCTCCCCTATAACTGATTACGATGGCAACGTTTATTACAGATCGATTTTCACCAGTGTTATGTGTTCCTGTTTTGAGATTGATCATTGGTCAGTTCCCAATAAAACATTTCTCAAGACTTCAGGCATGATTAATAGTAAGCAATAGTGAAAACTTCGCCGGGTGAGCGTTGGTCGGTCTTCTCTTTGGCCTTCTTCTATCGCGAGCGGGGAGGAAGAAAGTTACTTGACTGCATACAAAGAGATAGCTATGTAACAATTGAATCTCTCGCAGGTGGTTTGTTTCAAATATTTAAATCGCATGCAAAGTTTAATTATATC
Organism: Porites lutea; assembly: GCF_958299795.1. NCBI lineage: Eukaryota > Metazoa > Cnidaria > Anthozoa > Scleractinia > Poritidae > Porites > Porites lutea. Next base: position 28,803,783 of record NC_133204.1, read on the forward strand.
ATAACAAATCATATTTAGTAATCAAATGTCGCGAAAGAGGTTTTCCCGATCCAGAAAGGCTCAAATCTTGATGTAAACGCGTGAAATTACTTGATGCAGGATTACTTTGTTTATAGACGCCTGTCTTCAGGGTAGGATTCGCAGGTTACCAGAGTAAAAAACCTACTTTCTATTGAGTTTTCCTGTATTAATGTCATACCTTTTTTTGTACGTAGACACCCTGAGAGGCGGGACTTTTTTAAAGTGAGATATGGGATTGTATAATACGGATTATTAACGCAAATGTTAAAAGGTAACAAATAGTTTCTTTTGGAATCTCCCCTCAACCTGTTAGATTTCCTGAGATCGCTTTGTACAAGACCCTGGATAATTTTGTGTTGTAGCTCTCTAGCGATTTGATTGGTTTAGTGACTATGATGTTGGTAAAAACCCATTCTCACGTTAGACCAGAAATTTCTTTATCTCCTATGAATAATTAGGGATGGCAAACAGAGGAAATTCTAAATATAATAGGTTGGATGCTGGACAACCCGAAAACGTTTTTTCCAAAAACAGCTATGATGCTATGACATATGAGCTGCTATACTACACCATGTCCAAGATAAGGGGCCAGTTCGTTCTTATGAAATGAGATCAGGAAAATTTATAAACATTTATTGCTTTTTTTTTTTTATGATACAATTATTCTACATGAGATGATTATCACCTTGCGTTCAGTACCTCGTGGACTAGCTGTTAAATCTTTGTAGCCGTAATGTTAACCTGCTATCAAATCCATGAATGATCTAACATAATTCTTTGAATTTGTGAATTAGTTTCATTCAGTAAAAAATTCAATGGAGAATTCTACAAATCAATCTCAGCAAGCAGGTGGAATGGGTGTTTTGATAGAGCCAAGCTGGGCTTATGCAGGAGTGGGGATATATTCAGCGCTTGTTTTCCTCATCGTTATAGGTTTGTATATATATTCATTTGATTGATCATTACACTTAACTGTTAACCAATTCGCGGTAAGCGCGAGGTGCGCAAAAGGAATCTTGAAATAACTCAATACATTTAGCACAAATAATTATGAAGCTTTGCTACTAATAAATCTGATCTTAACACTAGAAAAATTTTACGATAGAAAATGTAAATCTAGCTTATTAGAAAAATAACTATCTTTTGGGTGGTAGAAGCTCCCATGTCTTTCAATTAATAATAATAATAAAGAAAATTTAAACTACTCTTGGTCCTGCAGACAACAGTACAAGGGCATCGTTCTAGCGACCGACCACCAGAGTGCAGTGGCCCAAAATTACGTAGTAAATAATCATAGCACTGCAGATTAAAAGTTGCTGTAACGTCGAATATTTCGTTTTCCTAGACATGCACTAGTGCCTAAATTCATCAAGTCATATATATATTTTTATTTTATTCATTTATTATTCAGTTTTATTCATGCTCAACCTTATGGAGTAAATCTCACGCATAACGTAAATGTACAACACAAGCCAAATGTTCGCGCATTTCATTTCACTGAGCATACTCAATAAAACAACGTCAAAGCTTTGATGAGCGATTCTCTGTAAAGGATGGACCATTAGAAAAGTTATGTGCAGGTTGGAGAATTATCAAACCGCATGAAATATTTACGCCAGTGCAGAAATATTGTTTAGGGTACTCGGTGTGCATGTTTTTTTCGAGATGATTTTCCCTTTTACGAAAATATATATATTTTTTGTACCTCTCCTAGACTTACTGCAAGTCGACCTCTTGGCGAGCCGAGCGAGCCTTGTTTGGCCGCGAAGCGGCCGAACGCGAGCAACGAAGTCGCGAGAGGTCGACTTGTCTCGCTTGATGGGTTTCCGTTTGCATTTCGCGCCAAAAATGGGGAGTGGCATGACTCGCATTTGGGGTTTCAGGTTTCATTTGCGAGTCCTTGACTTCAATGGCAGAATGTGCTGATTCCACTCCGACTAAATCTATTGAACGTATGTGTGTATCTCCATCATCGAAGGAGCAAATTTGTTTACTTTGTGCGGAAGTTGACGAGCTCAGAGGGTCGGAAAAAAACAAAACCTTGTGGCAATCTCGAGTCAATACTGGGAAAGGAGATTTCACAATCAAGGAATCCTTGACATCCGCACAAATTTTAAATCTACAGAGAATTTCAATACACGCATTTCTCTTCCTGAAACCCTCACGGGGTCAGAAAAGGTCTCATAAAGGGCGTAGCACTTAGACTCGTGAGAACTAACTCCTCAGCTAAATCCTTCTATGAAAACATCTACAACTTCAAAAAACGCCTGCCTTCGCGCTAGAGCAGACGACGATCGAATAGTATCCTGGCGCTAGAGGTTACCCTCACAATCTCATAGAAAAAATCACCTCTGAGGTTAAATTTACCGAACGGAAGTCAGCTTTACAAAAGAACAATGAAGTGCGAAAGAAAATTCTGCCTTTCGTTACCACATACCACCCTGCTTTGCAGAACGTTAAAAACTGATTTTAGTGAGCAAATGGCACTTAATTCAAGATCAACCACTACTGAGAGAAATATACGACGAGCCTCCTATCATTTCATATAAAAGAGCAAAATCACTGGGAGATATCCTCGTTAGAGCAAAACTATAAGGTCACGTATCACACTATCACGGGCTTATGAGTCGTGTTTGGCCGGTCAACACCTTCCACTTCGCAATCGCCCCCATGCTGGAATTTGAACCGCAAGTCACGTTTTAATGCGCTTAGTGCTTGTGAGTGACAGCTTTATCCCCAAGGGTCCTTGGGAGCTACTCTGATTGGTCCAAGCGCACCGACCCGTTTTTGGGTCGGTAAAATTGGCGCCAATCAAGTATGAAAAGTCCTTCGTCCCGCGCCATATGAAATCCGACGAAGGACTTTTTTGAAAGTCTATACCTCCCCCTTACCCTATATGAATGTCAAAATTCAAAACAAAACTAAAATGTCACCCTAATACAGCCGTTTGGAGTGTTATCTTTTGTTGTATCAAAATTATTAACTTGTATACCTTGATGTTAATATGGGTTTAAGCGTTTAGATTAAAAGGAAAATCCTCTGTTTGATTAGCATTATCGAGTTTTTAAGTGAATTTTGTGGAGAGACCCAGCAGTTTGATGGAAAATGGTCAAGAACATTATGGCGGAGTAATGTAGTGGGGAAACAAAAGCATAATATACAAAAGCCTACGTCACATACATGTGTCGCATACCGTCCCTCGGGGAGAGGCGTCTACAAAATAAACTGATTGCTTGTACTTGCTTTCGCTCTGCGGTCATGGGCGTACTGGTGACGTCACAGGTCAACATAGGATGATAGGGGCTGCATAACGTGTCATCGCGAACTGACGCCCAATCTCGTTCATACAATGTTAAATATATCCACGTTTAAAAGTTCCATAAGAAATATATGCATTATAAAATTAATCACCGTTTGCAAAATACTACTATCGGCTGTTTCGACAGCAAATGAATATAAATACCATGGTTTAATTAACGGCATTTACCAACCAGGTATCACATCGAACAAGCACTAATTTAAACACGAATTATCGTTCGCCGATGTGTCTTTTACATTGTATTACTAAGATTAAGACTCCACTTTTCTCTCTTTTTGTCATCTTAGGCAATTTACTGGTCGTCATCGCTTTTCTCACGACTTCCAAGCTTAAAACAAAAACCAATTACTTCATCTTTTCCTTGGCTGTGGCTGATCTTTTGGTTGGGTTATTCTCCGTTCCTTTGTGGATATACTTCATTCTCAGCTTAGACTTTAGGAACAATCTGTATCAATACTATCAGCTTGGTGACATTGTGTCGGGCGTGTCCTCTATTATGCACTTGACTTGTATCAGCGTTGAACGATGTTATGCCATAGTTTCACCTCTGAAGCACAGAAAGATAAGCAAGGGTAAGTAAGCGGACTTTTTTAAGACCGAATCCTGTTAGGAAAAGGGTTAAGCCAAGAAAATGTGTAATAAAAAAAAACGTATTCCGCAAAAGAAATTGTTCAGTCGAACATAATCGGTCACTTACCAAAGTCCCAGAAATCGCACCCCTTAATTACTGTAAAACTGGCCTCTATTAAGCGGTTACCTCCATTAACCGGTCGCGGTCACCTTTTACTCGGTCCTTACAAGACATAAACGGTCACTTTTTCAAGATTTACCATGCTATAGACACATCGTGTATGGCATTTAGTGCATTGTAAAATGAAAAGAGCCAATTTGGCCCCAAAAATGGGGCCGAAACGGGTGAGTCCAGAATGGTACTGTTTTTGGGGCCAATTCAGCCCCACTGAGATGGGGCTGTTTTGGTACCAAAATTTGGAGCTAAATTGGCCCTTGTATCGGGGCTAAATTAGACCATGTAAAGGGTCAATATGGAAAACACTAGGGCCATTTTGGATTTTCCAGTAGCCAAAACAGCCCCCTCAAATTTTGGCCCTCTTAAAAACTACCCCTCCAAAAGTAGCCGATTCAGCCCCATATCGGGCCATTATAGTTTTTTTAATTTGGGTGGGGGCCTACAGTTTTTTTCGCTTAATTAGGTATTGACAAATAATGAAACCAAACTAAGGCTTATTTCAAATATTTATTCAGTTCTGAATAAGTTACTGTGATCTGTGTACATCATAACAACTCATATTCTAACCTATTATTTTATGCAACATTATCTTCGGTTAATCTCAACGTTTCTAGATTGAACATTTAGAATTATTAGAGGAATTAAATTGGCCACTTGTCTTCAGTGCGATCAAAGTAACTACTTCTTAAAACGGTTTTCACAAAAGACAAAGTCAAAATCACAATCAGCATCACAGGAACACTTAAACCTATAGTGAAAATCAAAAATTGAAGTTGTAAAGGGTTTCCCTGATTAAAGCTCACCAGAATTGGAGCCAATTAAGGTTTCTTTTATAACTTCCCTTTTGACAAAAAAATAAGATTGTCAGAGTTGGTCAAGTTCTCCTGCTAACAATTCCGACAATGTATATTAGATTGAAGCAAAAGAGTTGTAAGAGCAATAATGAACTAACATGTTTTAGCTATATCAATTCTCAAGCTTCTGATTATGACTCCGACTCTGTCTACCTTGCTAGTGGCAGCCTTTAATGACTTGACCTAATCCTTTGGAAGGGTGGTTTTCACTCGTCACAAAGAAAACTTCCATGAAAAAAATTTCAACAATTTGGCTACACCTACAAGGTTGTCCTGAATTTACATTCAGCAAGAACTGAGGGTGGTTTTCACTCGTGACAAAGAAAACTTCCATGAAAAAAATTTCAACAATTTGGCTACACCTACAAGGTTGTCCTGAATTTACATTCAGCAAGAACTGAGGCATTTGCCAAGTCATTAAAAAAGGGAGGAAACATACCCCAGTCCACTTTCAAGCAATGCCTGACCTAGAAAACTCAAGATGGCTTTTCATTGGGTGTATGATACATTAAATACATAAAAACACCCAAGCAATACTATCACTGCTTCAATCTTCTTCTGAGGAAGCAGGCAAATAATGCCTCCCTTTGTCACAACAAAATCCTGAATTTTCCTGTCAACATCTGCATCCCTCTGCAATAAAAACAAATGTTATAATTTTAGAAATGATAATAACAATAATCAAAACACAACAAACAGTGCGTACACATAAAAAGTCAGTATGGTCATAACAATACTATTGTCAAAAAAATGTTGGTTTAATTACTTCTTTCTAGTTTTCAGGTATGAATGTATGGTATACTGTATAAATTATAGTTTGTTGAAATTATGCTTCCCTTATGTTATGGGAAAAAGAATGATAGCATTCACACATCATTGAGGAGGTAATTACAGTGTGCATGTCCTGGTACAAAAAGATTATTTTAGTACATATATTTCCCACCAATCAAGAAATTTTGCAGCCATAAATCGAAATTCATTAAGTATTATGTAGCCATTATTATTCTGTGACATTTGGTGTAGTCTGGTGACGGGAATGGCCCCCAAGAGATACCTTCATAATAAAAGCTAAATTGCATCTCCATTTTGTCTGACTTCCACTTGTATCTGGGCTTCCCAAGCATTTAGGGTTCAATGTACAGCTGAGTTTGTAGCACTCCTGTGGTATTTTGTATCACAATATCAGGAAAAACATTGTATTCCCAACACACCTACCTCTACAATAGTGATAACTTCCTCCCGAAGTCCTCTTACACTCTGATCAATGCCGCAGAACCTTGTTCACTACCAAAAGGATAACTGCCTTTCTATTTCTGCCATAGGAGAAATGTTATCAAATTAAAACTGGTTTCCTTGGAGCACCAAGTTTATTTACACACAGTTCTGAGTAATTCTGGGAGCAAATTGACTGACAGACCCTCTTACCTCAATTGCACCTGCAGAATTCTGCAACCTCAAATTCTATTTCCTAATTTTATACATAATTTTATCATTATAATATTATTCGCATTAACGGCATTATTCTTTCAACCCTTTAAGCCTAAGAGTGATCAGCATCAAATTTCTCCTTGTAATATCAATGCTTTGTAGAACAGAGTGTTCATGAGAATTATGGACATGATCACACAATTTGCTTCAACTTCTTCCCACTACTTCTGTAGGAAATGAATAGGGGCAACAAATGAGAATTCAAATTTTGATCTTAGGGTTTAAAGGGTTTTAAATTTCTCTATTTTTAATGCATTTATTCTGTACTTATTTATCAGACAAGAGAAATAATGCATTGGTAAGGTAAACCTTAGTTTAAAACAAACAAGTTCTCTGCAGTGTAAATGTATAACCAGACCACTATCTTCTTTAGTTGAAGTCGACTAAATGGCTTTAAGGTTTTTTCATTCTGTTTATCATTCTCCCTGTTTTAAATAGGGGACAGTCAGGGGATGGAAGAAGTGCTTTTTAACTCCGCCACTGGCCTAACTACAGAATACAGGGTCACTTATTTCCTTATCATTTGATAAAAAAGCATCTAATGACTCGTTCTTCAAAGCCTTCCAACAAGGTGGACTTGAGTGACCCTGAATTCTGTTTAATCAAACGTGGTTAAAATAGCTCAGACTTTTGCATTTGGTAGAAAGAAAGCGAACCAGGGAGGCTTACCTGGTCTTACTATCAGCTTTTTCCAGCAAATTCTTGATTCTTGGAGAGCGTTTGTTATATTTGTGCAGTTCATCTTGAAAACCGTTGCGCCTCACGAGGCTTCTGTCTCCGATTCTTCACGACGAACTTCAAGAGCGAAGTGATGGATCAACGACGGCTCATAGTTCGAAAATAATTAGTAACAACACCTTGAATGTTCTTTGATGTTATCGAGAAGTATATACAAGACTCCTGATCCCCAGAGAAACTATAATGTTCGCAACCGTTGCAGGGCAAGTAATTCATGGCAGTCTCCATATAGACTCCCTGATATGTTATCTCTTATACCTTATATACCACTATATATCTTATGTGTACCATGAATACCCTAGTAATACTGTATACCCTGTAAAACCCTATATATCCTGTGTACCCTTGATTACCCTAGTAATACTGTATACCCTGTATACCCCTATATATCCTGTGTACCCTTGATTACCCTAGTATATACTGTATACCCTGTAAACCCCCATATAACCTGTTTACCCTTGATTACCCTAGTAATACTGTATACCCTGTATACCCCTATATATCCTGTGTACCCTTGATTACCCTAGTAATACTGTATACCCTGTAAACCCCTATATAACCTGTTTACCCTTGATTACCCTAGTAATAGTGTATACCCTGTATACCCCTATATATCCTGTTTGCCCTTGATTACCCTAGTAATACTGTATACCCTGTACACCCCTATATATCCTGTTTACCCTTGATTACCCTAGTAATACTGTATACCCTGTATACCCCTATATAACCTGTTTACCCTTGATTACCCTAGTAATACTGTATACCCGTATACCCCTATATATCCTGTTTACCCTTGATTACCCTAGTAATACTGTATACCCTGTATACCCCCATATATCCTGTTTACCCTTGATTACCCTAGTAATACTGTATACCCTGTAAACCCCCATATAACCTGTTTACCCTTGATTACCTTAGTAATACTGTATACCCTGTATACCCCTATATAACCCGTTTACCCTTGATTACCCTAGTAATACTGTATACCCTGTATACCCCTATATATCCTGTTTACCCTTGATTACCCTAGTAATACTGTATACCCTGTATACCCCTATATATCCTGTTTACCCTTGATTACCCTAGTAATACTGTATACCCTGTATACCCCTATATATCCTGTTTACCCTTGATTACCCTTGTAATACTGTATACCCTGTATACCCCTATATATCCTGTTTACCCTTGATTACCCTAGTAATACTGTATACCCTGTATACCCCTATATAACCTGTTTACCCTTGATTACCCTAGTAATACTGCATACCCTGTATACCCCTATATATCCTGTTTACCCTTGATTACCCTAGTAATACTGTATACCCTGTATACCCCTATATATCCTGTTTACCCTTGATTACCCTAGTAATACTGTATACCCTGTATACCCCTATATATCCTGTTTACCCTTGATTACCCTAGTAATACTGTATACCCTGTATACCCCTATATATCCTGTTTACCCTTGATTACCCTAGTAATACTGTATACCCTGTATACCCCTATATAACCTGTTTACCCTTGATTACCCTAGTAATACTGTATACCCTGTATACCCCTATATAACCCGTTTACCCTTCATTACCCTAGTAATACTGTATACCCTGTATACCCCTATATATCCTGTGTACCCTTGATTACCCTAGTAATACTGTATACCCTGTGTACCCCTATATATCCTGTTTACCCTTGATTACCCTAGTAATACTGTATACCCTGTATACCCCCATATATCCTGTTTACCCTTGATTACCCTAGTAATACTGTATACCCTGTAAACCCCCATATAACCTGTTTACCCTTGATTACCTTAGTAATACTGTATACCCAGTATACCCCTATATAACCCGTTTACCCTTGATTACCCTAGTAATACTGTATACCCTGTATACCCCTATATATCCTGTTTACCCTTGATTACCCTAGTAATACTGTATACCCTGTATACCCCTATATATCCTGTTTACCCTTGATTACCCTAGTAATACTGTATACCCTGTATACCCCTATATAACCTGTTTACCCTTGATTACCCTAGTAATACTGTATACCCTGTATACCCCTATATATCCTGTTTACCCTTGATTACCCTAGTAATACTGTATACCCTGTATACCCCCATATATCCTGTTTACCCTTGATTACCCTAGTAATACTGTATACCCTGTAAACCCCCATATATCCTGTTTACCCTTGATTACCCTAGTAATACTGTATACCCTGTAAACCCCCATATAACCTGTTTACCCCTGATTACCTTAGTAATACTGTATACCCAGTATACCCCTATATAACCCGTTTACCCTTGATTACCCTAGTAATACTGTATACCCTGTATACCCCTATATATCCTGTTTACCCTTGATTACCCTAGTAATACTGTATACCCTGTATACCCCTATATATCCTGTTTACCCTTGATTACCCTAGTAATACTGTATACCCTGTATACCCCTATATATCCTGTTTACCCTTGATTACCCTAGTAATACTGTATACCCTGTATACCCCTATATAACCTGTTTACCCTTGATTACCCTAGTAATACTGTATACCCTGTATACCCCTATATATCCTGTTTACCCTTGATTACCCTAGTAATACTGTATACCCTGTATACCCCCATATATCCTGTTTACCCTTGATTACCCTAGTAATACTGTATACCCTGTAAACCCCCATATAACCTGTTTACCCCTGATTACCTTAGTAATACTGTATACCCTGTATACCCCTATATAACCCGTTTACCCTTGATTACCCTAGTAATACTGTATACCCTTTATACCCTTATATATCCTGTTTACCCTTGATTACCCTAGTAATACTGTATACCCTGTAAACCCCCATATAACCTGTTTACCCTTGATTACCTTAGTAATACTGTATACCCTGTATACCCCTATATAACCCGTTTACCCTTGATTACCCTAGTAATACTGTATACCCTTTATACCCCTATATATCCTGTTTACCCTTGATTACCCTAGTAATAGTGTATACCCTGTATACCCCTATATAACCTGTTTACCCTTGATTACCCTAGTAATACTGTATACCCTGTATACCCCTATATATCATGTGTAGCCATGTTTACCCTAGTTATACTGTATACCCTGTATACCCGTATACATCCTGTGTACCCATGTTAACTCTAGTGTCTCTGTATAGCCTGTATACCCTCGTTTATTCTGTTTACCCATGTTTACCAAATTCATTCTGTATATTAGCGGAGAATTCTTCTCAAGACCACCACACAGCATATACTTATCGACGAACTCCACTTCTTGGTTTGGAACCTGTGCTATCTGATTGGATTAAGTCAGTTTTTTGTGACCAATAGAACCCAAGCTGTGTGTATAGGTAATATCTTGTCTGAGTGGAAACACACCCATGGTGACATATGCCAAGGAACTAAGATGGGCGTGCCCCTGTTCTCAATTTAGATAAATGGACTCAATACTAGATACGTCCTACAGTTTTCATTAGCGATTTGAATTTTGCTTGTTAGAGACAGGCGCATTTTTTTAATGAGCATATTAAGATGAAGTTAAATCATAGAGAAATGGTTATAAATTTCGTGAAATATCCCAATAATACCATACGGCCTATTTGCTTTGGAAACCATCATTTATAGCGGCGTGTTTCGACATGTAAAAAACTTGGTGTAAAAATTAGGCTTGATCTTACACGGAACTACCACATTGATTATATTTATGGTAAAGCCGCCAAATGATTGTATTCCTTAATTTTGCTTAAAAGAGCTGGTGTAGCTGGCATCAATATTACCAATATTATAAGTGCTCTGTGAGATCATTTATACTTGCATATGCTTTCCCGGCATGGCAATTAAAAAGATATTCCTGAGACCTTAACTGTTGTTCTTACAAATAAAACGAATTCTCGATATTTTGAGAGCGTTTTCAGTAAAACAATTACTCTACTTGCGCTTGTTGGATATGACATTATTATAGCAAACTCGTCGCTACGCGCCTGGTTGCCTACAACCATCTCATTGCATACGCGCACTCGTGGAATAATAGTTAAATCTCCTGTTTAGTTCTACTCTGCAATATTCTGTTTACCCATGTAAACTCTAGTATTCTGTATACCATGTTTATCCTGTTTACTCATGCACACCCTAGAACGGTTGACTCTATGACAATATGTCGATAGGGCAAGAAACCAGTGTCCGTTGTAGGCATTAGTGGGTAAATGTGAAATAAAGATGTATGTATTTCTTGGGCGATTATCCGTAGAGCGGCGCCTGACCTAACTGAATCATTGAAACGAGCATATTTCAGCGAACAGTTGGTATAATTAAACACAAAAAAATAATTGAAATTGAAATACCCTATTTGTAAGAGTAAATGTTAAACACGGTTGCTGTTTTCAGGGGGTAAAACAAAATAAACATAAATAAAGAAGAAAAAGGAGGGGATGACAAAGAAGAAGATGATGATGATGAAGTTGTTGTTTCCAAAATCACAAGTCCTGATTGAACAAAATTAGCTATCACGACTTTTGCTTGTCGATAGAGAGTATAGAACGAATCTTCCAGCTATTCTCCATTTTATAATGGCATTTTGTTTGATAATCTATACTAACAGTTTCCACTTTATATTCAATCAGATGGAAACATAGACCACAATGTATGATCAACGAAGTTTATTGGTTAGCAGATCAAACTGTTGGCTAGCCCCGATCTCACTGAAAGACTGAGTGATCTCAAAGGCGACTCTATTTTACTAGGCAACTGACTACTATACAGACAATTAAGGAGTGTGTTGCCCATTGGCCATCACATCCTCGCGTGATTTTGTTGCCTTACAAGAATAATATGACTTTCACACAATAGGCCTTTAAAATTATTATTTGGATTCTTAATACACTGTAAATTGTTTCAAAAGCTATTTTTTTTCTAAATATAACGGCCGAAGTCAAGATTGCTCAATGTTTAGTATATTTCTCTTGTGGATGGTACCATTTGATACGGTAATAGAACAATCAGTCCGAGTTCCCCTGGTTATCAAGAACTGAAATACCATAGTAAAGATTCTTTAGAGCTAAATGTTTTTTTCTTACAAATTCCAATTTTCCTTGAATTTGCCTCTCTGTTTTAGAGGTCACTGTAAAGTGTGTATTATTTCCACGCAGACTCTTGCTCACAAAATTATACAATATGGATATATTTCTGTAACTTGGGATAACACACGTGTTCAAAATGAATGACTCAACGGAGTCTAACAGACAGCTCTCTTCGAGTGTCCATGGTCCGGGCTGCAAATCAGATCCCTCCTCCTCCAGGATAGCTGCTGTTCGCCGCCTCTTCAATGATGGTGGTGTAGAAGTTATTCTCTTCTTTTTCTCTGCCTTACAATCGTCTGTGCTGTGAGTAACCCTTATTCCATATCTATTTTCACAGTTGAAACATGAACAGAGGATAGAGCAAGGTTTACCATTGGGGTAGCTGGGACATTTTGTTCGCCTCTGACCACTTACATCTATGCAAGAGGTTTGACCTGTTTTCCGTCCTTTAGCCCTGCTTTCTCCACACCGGCATGACAGCTTTTGGGGATTCTGACTGCGATTGTCGCAGTCGCGGCACTTGCACTGAGCTTAGCACTTTTTTTTGTTAGAAACACACGGGCAACGAGATTTTTCAGTTGAAACACAAAAGCGCTCACTTCTGGATTTTGCCTTCCTTCCACAATAGCAAATTTGGGAAACTGCCTGTTCCTGAGCATGTTGAAGTTCAGCCTCGATAGGATCTGAAAAAAAAATCGTTGATTACTTGGTTTTATTATCATTATTGTTGTTATCATTATTGTTAGGTTGTTTAGTATTGTTGCTGTTCCTTTTCGTTTTACCGGCCGTGTAACTACTAGCATGGCTTTAATGGACTATAGTGGTATTCATAGGTCTCGAGGTTGCCCAACCAATCGAGGTCTGTCTCAGGTTTCCTTGTATATGCCAACAACTGACTGAAAACAAAACCTAGTGCGTTTAGGAAAAACTAGTGTTAGAAGGAACTGAAAAAGGCGTATTAAAATTACATAACCTGCAAATTTTCAGTCGTATATTTCAAAAGTAGCGATTGTAAACGGCCGACGACAATTGGAATGTTCGTATTCAACCTTTTTAAATACGCCGTATTGCACCTTGTTGACCTCCCAAATTTTTTAATAACCATTGTAAACCATTGTAACCATTATGGTGTATGTGAAAATAGCGATTGGGAAAATAAACTCTTGCCACCCAGTCACGGTTGAATGTTTCTACCATACAAATCCTTGTACTCTCGGTAGGCGTTGCAATCGCGCCTTTTGAACATATTCTGAAGAAAGTCGATCACGTGACCAACTATTTAACATAAAACCTATTGTTAGCCCCACTTGAGTAATTATACAACTTATAACACGTCAAAATAAGTCATTCTTATGATCATGACATGCATGATAAAAGTTTGGTCACCCATAACAAACTGGTATTTACAACTTTTGATTTTACGGCTGCCCATAACGCAATTCCTTGAGTTGACAGACTTATCCCTGTTAAATTTACCATTCACTTCAACTTACCATTGGTTATGCTTTCGGTAGCATCGTAATGGCCTGCCCCAAAATAATGGTAAGCAATATAGATTGGGATGTTACTCAAAGGATTATCGCAGTTGAAGGGCAAAAAAGGAATTGATTCAGAAGACGTTATCACCATAATTGGAACTTGCAAGATATTTGAACACAGTCTTATTACAAAGTCCAAAATTTCTTGATCAAAAAAACCTCTTACGCTAAACTCGCGGGCTTTTCTTTCAACATCTGCCTGGGAACCTTCGACGAAGTTTGAGATGCTGCAGTCGTCAGCTAAAACTGCATCTACAAATAGTTGTCGAAGAGTGTACGTATCCAGGTCTTCAGTATTTAAAAGTCCTAGACGCCTCAGGTGCTCTGATAATTGACCTGCCTCATTGTGGACACGTTTTCTTACTTGTCTCATTATTGTACGGAAGGCACAGTCCCCATCAGATTGGACTCTATCCAGCTGCAGGTTGAATGTGGCTAAATGCCGTTTAAGCGTCTCACTATGGCTGTTGATCGTTGGGTCGTCGGTGTCAATGTTGTCTTCAGAAGTAAGAAGTTTTGTCATTTTGCTGAGATGAACAATGTCAAGAGCATTAAAAGAACGATCATTGTTTTTCTCTTTTACTTTCTTTATCATTTCGGAAAGGTTATACGTTGCACTTATTAGAGCCGCTGCAATCGATTCCTGACAGAGATCTTCAATGGTCTCAACCATTATAACAAAAGGATTACTCGAAGCAAATGAGTTTTCGGAAAACTGGAAAATTTTTCCATCCTCTATATCTAACTCTGTTGAAAACTGAGGCTGGCGAACTTTATCATCAACTGACTCTGTTTCCAATTCAGCATTTCCAGTTAACGCATTACAGCTGGTGACATTAGTTTCGACTGGGGCCACAGGCTTGATTTTTGAACTACAACAATGTTTTTCTGCAGATATTTTTTGATTGTGATGGTAGAATAATAGAGTCAGCAATGCTATTGCTAGTTGGACGGAAAGAGTAGTAGCTCCAGAAATCATCGACCTGTTTAAAAGTCTGTGCAATCCCTCGTTTCTCTCAGTACCACATCCTGGAGGTATTTCTGATAAACAGCCTTTCTGTATATGCTTGCGTAGATTTTCAATTTCTATAAAAGTTGCTTCTGTAAGAGGGCTAAAGGGAACATTGCTCCAGCGTTCTATTAAGATTTTTTTCCATCTTTTCCTTGTACACAGTGCTTTTAAGTCGTTTCTCGCCTTGGTCATCGTCGTCACGAAATATTTGAACAAAAGATTTTGACACTTCTTTATGAAGAGCATTTTGTCGAGAAAATGTTCTCGTTATTCTTTGACATGCGTGAAACAGATCAAGTTTGACAGAGACGTTTGGAAAGATATTGCTGTACTTGCTGCTAACATGACAGCAATCATCCACGCAAACAAGCTTTAAAGAGTTACCAGAAAAAGACAGCCTTTTCTTGAGTTGGATAAGAAGGTCTTCAATTTCATTGAAGGACGTCGACTTTGTCAATTTCCATGCCACAACTTCCCCACGTTCATTTAGGCAAATAAATAATTGGTGAAACTGGGTTACAAATTTGTTATCTTTTTCCCTGACGAACCCAATACTGCGACTTATTTTAAAGGTGTGATCACAAGACAAAGATGAAACTGTCAATCGGTTCATCTCCTCATCGTAAATCGCCCTGTTTTTTTCAAAATTGTGGAGGAAAAACTTCATTATCTGGTCATTGCTCGGAAAAGAATATAGAGGATTATTGTGGAACTCAGCGATGTCTGGTACGCTGCACATATTACCTTTGCGTGCACTGAAATATATCCTTCTTCTTTGAAGATACTGGCGATAGTTTAAAGACGCCAAACCTTCGCTTATTTTGAGAAAGCTAACTCCCTCTAAAATTTGGATGTCAAAGAAATGAACCATAGCTTTGGAAACACCACATCTCTGGAAAATCTCTAGGGGGAAAAATTCTTGAATGTATCCTGGAAGCAGATTATGAACATCGGGCGTGGTCGCCCGCAATTTGTGTCCTTGTCTATCATGTCCACACCTGTAGATTCTCTGTACAAGAACGATATCTTCCATGAAATCATAGATTAGCCTAGCTTTTTCTCCACCTTTTCCAGAAACGTATCTTGTCCACTGGTTTGGATGTAGATCGTTACCATGTAAAGGACAATTGAGAGCAATCTGAAACTGTTCTTTGGGACTCCAGAGCATTACTTTAGGTAAGAAGTAATCTTCTACTGGGGATCCAGGAGATGGTAGAGGGGGAAAGATAATAGGACAGTGCCTAAAGTGTTGTAAATTTTCATCAAATTTTTGGATTAATTCATCAACATACTTCTGGGCTCGCTCTCCCAAGCTAATCCCTGCAACAGAGTTGCAATAAACACAGAGAATAATGACAGCAACAGCTGTTACAAATTCCAGTTTCCAATCTGAAAGTAACAAATGCAAAACGATAGTCAGTTCGACATGATGGTATCAGTGGAGCTAAAACGATATTGCAATTGTTTATAACAAAGTTATTACAACCACAATTCAAAATATTCCCTGTTCCTGATTGAGTTATGATCCCCTCCCCTAGAACAAAATTAGCTACCGTTGATTTAATTTTAGAAGCCAAAGATAACTACCGTAAATGAAAACGAGCGAATTTGAAAACTTGCACGCGCTACAAAAGAAGATAAACACGCGCGCGCTCTTACCGGACGCGACACCTAGTCGCCCTATTATATAGGGGTATACAAGATATACAGTATTATTAGGTAAACATGGGTAACCAGGTTATATAGGGGTTTACAGGGTATACAGTATTACTAGGGTAAACATGGGTAAACAGGTTATATGGGGGTTTACAGGGTATACAGTATTACTAGGGTAATCAAGGGTAAACAGGTTATATAGGGGTATACAGGGTATACAGTATTACTAGGGTAATCAAGGGTAAACAGGATATATAGGGGTATACAAGGTATACAGTATTATTAGGGTAAACATGGGTAAACAGGTTATATAGGGGTTTACAGGGTATACAGTATTACTAGGGTAAACATGGGTAAACAGGTTATATGGGGGTTTACAGGGTATACAGTATTACTAGGGTAATCAAGGGTAAACAGGATATATAGGGGTATACAGGGTATACAGTATTACTAGGGTAATCAAGGGTAAACAAGATATATAGGGGTATACAGGGTATACAGTATTACTAGGGTAATCAAGGGTACACAGGATATATAGGGGTATACAGGGTATACAGTATTACTAGGGTAATCAAGGGTAAACAGGATAGAAAGGGGTATACAGGGTATACAGTATTACTAGGGTAATCAAGGGTAAACAGGATATATAAAAGTATACAGGGTATACAGTATTACTAGGGTAAACATGAGTAAACAGGTTATATAGGGGTATACAGGGTATACAGTATTATTAGGGTAAACATGGGTACACAGGATATATAGGGGTATACAGGGTATACAGTATTACTAGGGTAAACATAGGTAAACAGTTTATATAGGGGTATACAGGATATACAGTATTACTAGGGTAATCAAGGGTACACAGGATATATAGGGGTATACAGGGTATACAGTATTACTAGGGTAATCAAGGGTACACGGGATATATAGGGGTATACAGGGTATACAGTATTACTAGGGTAATCAAGGGTAAACAGGATATATAGGGGTATACAGGGTATACAGTATTACTAGAGTAATCAAGGGTAAACAGGATATATAGGGGTATACAGGGTATACAGTATTACTAGGGTAAACATGGGTAAACAGGTTATATAGGGGTATACAGGGTATACAGTATTACTAGGGTAAACATGGGTAAACAGGTTATATAGGGGTATACAGGGTATACAGTATTACTAGGGTAATCAAGGGTAAACAGGATATATAGGGGTATACAGGGTATATAGTATTACTAGGGTAATCAAGGGTAAACAGGTTATATAGGGGTATACAGGGTATACAGTATTACTAGGGTAATCAAGGGTACACGGGATATATAGGGGTATACAGGGTATACAGTATTACTAGGGTAATCAAGGGTAAACAGGATATATAGGGGTATACAGGGTATACAGTATTACTAGGGTAATCAAGGGTAAACAGGATATATAGGGGTATACAGGGTATACAGTATTACTAGAGTAATCAAGGGTAAACAGGTTATATAGGGGTATACAGGGTATACAGTATTACTAGGGTAAACATGGGTAAACAGGTTATATGGGGGTATACAGGGTATACAGTATTACTAGGGTAATCAAGGGTAAACAGGATATATAGGGGTATACAGGGTATACAGTATTATTAGGGTAGTCAAGGGTAAACAGGTTATATAGGGGTATACAGGGTATACAGTATTACTAAGGTAATCAAGGGTAAACAGGATATATAAGGGTATACAGGGTATACAGTATTACTAGGGTAAACATGGGTAAACAGGTTACATAGCGGTATACAGGGTATACAGTTTTACTTGGGTAAACATGGGTAAACAGGATATATAGGGGTATACAGGGTATACAGTATTACAAGGGTAATCAAGGGTAAACAGGTTATATAGGGGTATACAGGGTATACAGTATTACTGGGGTAAACATGGGTAAAGAGGTTATATAGGGGTATACAGGGTATACAGTATTACTAGGGTAATCAAGGGTAAACAGGATATATAGGGGTATACAGGGTATACAGTATTACTAGGGTAATCAAGGGTAAACAGGATATATAGGGGTATACAGGGTATATAGTATTACTAGGGTAATCAAGGGTAAACAGGTTATATAGGGGTATACAGGGTATACAGTATTACTAGGGTAATCAAGGGTACACGGGATATATAGGGGTATACAGGGTATACAGTATTACTAGGGTAATCAAGGGTAAACAGGATATATAGGGGTATACAGGGTATACAGTATTACTAGAGTAATCAAGGGTAAACAGGATATATAGGGGTATACAGGGTATACAGTATTACTAGGGTAAACATGGGTAAACAGGTTATATAGGGGTATACAGGGTATACAGTATTACTAGGGTAAACATTGGTAAACAGGTTATATAGGGGTATACAGGGTATACAGTATTACTAGGGTAATCAAGGGTAAACAGGATATATAGGGGTATACAGGGTATACAGTATTACTAGGGTAATCAAGGGTAAACAGGTTATATAGGGGTATACAGGGTATACAGTATTACTAGGGTAATCAAGGGTACACAGGATATATAGGGGTATACAGGGTATACAGTATTACTAGGGTAAACATGGGTAAACAGGTTATATAGGGGTTTACAGGGTATACAGTATTACTAGGGTAAACATGGGTAAACGGGTTATATGGGGGTTTACAGGGTATACAGTATTACTAGGGTAATCAAGGGTACACAGGATATATAGGGGTATACAGGGTATACAGTATTACTAGGGTAATCAAGGGTAAACAGGATATATAGGGGTATACAGGGTATACAGTATTATTAGGGTAGTCAAGGGTAAACAGGTTATATAGGGGTATACAGGGTATACAGTATTACTAAGGTAATCAAGGGTAAACAGGATATATAAGGGTATACAGGGTATACAGTATTACTAGGGTAAACATGGGTAAACAGGTTACATAGCGGTATACAGGGTATACAGTATTACTTGGGTAAACATGGGTAAACAGGTTATATAGGGGTGTACAGGGTATACAGTATATACTAGGGTAATCAAGGGTAAACAGGATATATAGGGGTATACAGGGTATACAGTATTACTAGGGTAATCAAGGGTAAACAGGTTATATAGGGGTATACAGGGTATACAGTATTACTAGGGTAATCAAGGGTAAACAGGATATATTGGGGTATACAGGGTATACAGTATTACTAAGGTAATCAAGGGTAAACAGGATATATAAGGGTATACAGGGTATACAGTATTACTAGGGTAAACATGGGTAAACAGGTTATATAGGGGTATACAGGGTATACAGTATTACTAGGGTAAACATGGGTAAACAGGTTATATAGGGGTATACAGGGTATACAGTATTACTAGGGTAAACATGGGTAAACAGGTTATATAGGGGTATACAGGGTATACAGTATTACTAGGGTAATCAAGGGTAAACAGGATATATAGGGGTATACAGGGTATACAGTATTACTGGGGTAATCAAGGGTAAACAGGTTATATAGGGGTATATAGGGTATACAGTATTACTAGGGTAAACATGGGTACACACAAGATATATAGGGGTATACAATATCGCACTAATATATTAGGGAGTCTATATGGAGACTGCCATGAATTACTTGCCCGTTGCAGTGCTTTCAAATGGACGCCAAAAGGACGACACCAAAGAGCATGTGCAGAGGGAAACCCGCTGACCAGTTGTGTGTCTGCTAGGCCACATCTTTCATTCGTGAAATATGTTTTCGTGTCATTTTTAGCCTGCGTGGCAGGCGTTCGAAATTTCAAAAACCTTTTACTTATAAATCAGAAAATATATGTACATGGCTGTTTCTTTGTTTGCTATCAATACCGAGGGATATTGTACTGTAACGCCCTCCCAGCGTTTAGTTTGCGTGACGCATCATGTAATGTTATCGATATTGAAATCATGTGCAGAACGTTCGAGAAGCGTGATTGTAGTTTTGTTTCCGATTTGTAGCTTCGCTCGAGGCAAAGGGTCGCTCGAAACCATGATTTACCTTACAGTCTTTGACTGTCGTCACGGTTTTAGGTCTACGTTAAAGTTATCTTAGTTCCTTGCTCGACTAAACGGACTGTACTTTGGATTGAGTCAGACGTATGGTTACTTCAACCGAACACTGCGGTTTCCTTGCGTCCCTTTTGACGGCAAAAGGCGGTCGCTCCGCATAGACCTTGTTGGGGCCAAATCAGAATTTTTATTTGGCTATCGGAAGGGCCAAATTGAGAGGAAGTGCCAAAGTAGCTTTTAGTGTAGCCAATTCAGAAATTAGATGGGCCGAATTGGTACCATCTAGAACTGTTTTGACTCTGTCTGTCCAAAACGGCCCAGCATGTTCCAAATCGGCCCTCGAGAATTGGGGCCGATTTGGCTTTTGGGGTCGATTTGGCTCTTTTCATTTTACAGTGTGGTCTTTTACTTCTTTTCTTTTGGCACAGGAGGATGTAGAGACACTTTGAGGTCCAATTTTCTCGCGTGCTGTATTTTTCATTTTGTCACCATCTTTATTTTCTTGAATTATAACTGTTCGGTTTGTCAATCTTGAATAATTTGGGAGAAGGAGATTTGTATTTTTAACACCAAAAAGTTCAGAAAAAAATTCCGAGCTCTAGGTGAGAATCGAACTCAGGACCCTCCGAGTTCGTTTTCTGATGCTCTAAACACTGAGCTACTGGAGCAGGGTCGACATTTTATTATAACTACACCAGTCATAGAGGACAGTAAGCCATTCCCTAATAGGCGAATATTTATTTACAGTTTTTGCCTCATTGGCATAAGCTTATCATTATCTGATGAAGCTAATAAAATGAAATTTCTGAATATTGAAAGAGCATATTAACAATTTCAGTTATCAGGCTAAAGTTTTGCCACCTAGTAATTTCATGTGTTAAATTGCTGCTGTTTACTTTGTTATCGATTGCAAAGAGCTGAAACTTGCACAAACTGCATAAACTAACCAGCTCTTTTAATTTTTGCTCCTAATTGGTATATACGGCTACATCTTCTATGGGTTAACTCGTATGCTAATGAGCAAAAATGTAAACAATGACGTCACGATGAATCCGCCTATATTGGTTTGACTGTATTTCCTTATTTCAGTGACCCTCTCCTAATTTTTTTCTCTCCAACAGCAACGATATTTGCGGGTATTATGTTATCCTGGATGCTTGCCATTTTCAATGCGCTACTGAAAAGGTTTACTGACTGGAAAGATGTGTCCATCTTTAACACTTTCGCATTTTTTGTCGTTCCACTGATGCTTATAGTCGCTGCATATATTGGAATTTTCTTAACCGCTAAGAAAAGCATAAAAGAACACAGGAAACGTTCCTTGAAAAAGGTAAACATGTGTTTTCTTTTTATTTGGATTTTGAAGAAACTTCACGGTGCATACATTTAGTTTTAAAAAAGATTAATTCGTCATGGACTCCCTTGGTGAGCTTGCGAATTGAGGCTTCTGTTTTGGGTAACGGGGCAAGACCATCACGAAATATGAGAAGCAGTTAATCCAAAACATTTTATGGCCTTTCATTCTTACCAGTGGCCAAAGTGGAAAACAAAAAAACTGAAAACTGATCGCCAAAATTAATTTTTTATCCTATACTTAAGGTCCACCAGAGGTAAAGACTCTATTTCATGTCGGTAGCTCGAAATAATCATAGTCTGAATCAGAACAAACTGAAGCCAACGGTGAGTTCATTTTACCCTCTTTCTCCATCAGTGCTTTGTTTTACAGATATTTATAGCTACACGGAGAGGAAATATCGGCGAAACAAATAGTGAGGTTACCCCTGAGAATCGAACTCGCGGAGGCCTAATACGCCAACTCTTGTTCCCAAAGAGGTTTCTTATAAAGTGTTCGAACTTAGGAATTCCTGTACAGACTCCAAAGTTAGATTGGCATCCCTCTCACAGAAATTAAAACCCGACCTGGGATTGAAAGGGTTTCCAGAAACCTAGAAACTAACTAAGCCAAAGTGTCTGATCAGTTCCCGAAGTATTTGGCTTCGATTGCCGTCAGGGACGTTGGTCGTTCTTGGTCTTGTGTTTTTGTGGTCTTGTGGCATGACGAACTTTACATCCTTCTCAAACTAAAGATATCTTATCTCACCTCAAATTCTCTCTTGCTACAGGAAATTTCATTTTCACTTCAGACCAATTCCCTTACTTAGTGTCATGCCAAATTCCAAATACCAAAGCCTATGCACTTGGGAAAGGAGTGATCTTCGTACTGCTTCTCAGCATATGCAGCAACCTCCCAGAAACCACTTCTGGAGAAACACTTACGATCATAAAAATGATCGAGTTCAATAGTTCGAGTCATGTCCATGCCAGAGTATCGGAGTATCTTTGTCAGTTACTCCGTTCTGAAGTTCTACACGTATTTTATTTTAGTGTGGTGAACCATCTTATTGGCTTGTCGGAGTGCCTGTCAGAGTGCCAACATATAGTTGGAGACCATACCTCTGATTTAACCATTGTTCACAAAGCCTTCATGAAAAGAAATCCCTTTATTACTACCAACAGTATAACTTTGAAACACCTTCCTGTTTACTGTACGTCTGGGCTGTGGAATCGCTATTAACTTAAAGAGGACAAACTATAAATGCTTTTAAAGTGAAGTTGATTGAACTGTACATCAGTACGATGTAGTCCCTCTCATTATAAGAGAGATCGACTTCACGCATCTTAAGTTTTATTGCAGTTACAAACAAAGCTGAGGTCTCTAATTCGTCCTATCTTGTTCTGTAGGACCTGCATGTCGCTTACACCGTTGCCTTGGTAACGGGTGCGTTTGCTGTTTGCTGGCTTCCTTTCTTCTTGACGATTTTGATCTTCAAATGGTGTGAAACTTGCTCATTTGTATGGGACATGCGCGTTCTTATGGCAGTAAAAGTACTTCACTATGGTAACTCCGCTCTCAATCCCATTATCTACTCGGTCAGAAATCGCCGTTTTAACCGTGCATTTAAAGGGATTCTCCTGCGTCTGGTTTGCCGAAAAATGAAGACGGGCTACTTTGGGATTAATAATTCGACTTCTCGAAAGACTCAACAAACCCGTGTTGATTCCACCATCATGAAGCAGCTTAATGTAAAGGGTAGCAAAACTACGCTTCGAAGTCTGTCACAAGATGAAAAGTGTACAGCAAAACTGATGTAAAGCCTTTTTGAAAACAACACCAAAACCAAATGTTTGCCTTCAGGAAAGCAGCTAGAGTAAGTGCGGGAACATTTGGGTATTGATTTATGATTGTGACCCAAGATCACAGACGACCCGCGCAGTGGCTAAGACTTAGGCTCGATTTTGCCTAGTCCCTAGGCCTCGTTAATCCGCGCGGCCAAAGGGACTAGGCAAGGCTCGATTTTCGTCGACCTCCCTGTCCAGTCACTGCTTCTCCCCGAGGAACGTAGGGTCATTTTCCCGAACAGGGACTGTTGAGCGTAGCGAAAACTCAACACTGCAAGCGGAAAAAATAGTTTTACAAAGCGCTCCACGAGTGAGAGGCATAAAATGCCAAACCCGCTCTTTTTGGTAGTATTTTCACTACAGATAATGGAACACCGTTGAATTTGCGCTCAGCGGACATAAACATTCGCGGAAAACTTGCGAATTCTACTTGTTCATCTTACATTTTTTTTCTTTGGGAACTGACTTACAGAATTCTTGATTAGTAGGTTGCTAAGATAATTCAAGGGTCATGATAGAATTATTAAGGTGAATTTTAAGCCGGGTGAATATATGACAGGGGCGGATCCAGGATTTTTTTTAGGAGGGGATGCACTCGTCTCTTGCTCTACTTCAACACCAATAAACCATATAGTTTTTTTTTTTTTGCAGAATACCAGTTGTATTAGAAAACCGCAGGTCATCTCGGGGGGGGGGGGGGTGCGCACCCCCTGCACCCTCCCCCTAGATCCGCCCCTGTATGAGAAAGATCTTCTTTCAATCAGTTGAAGGTGGCTCAGAAGAAAAATTCCGAGTACTCCGAGTGTAACGTTAATAATAATTAAATAATAATTTTATTGATTTGTATTGCGCAAATATCAATCCAGGGAAAGAAATTTTCATCTGCGCATAACATTGACTCAACAAAATCCTAAAATCCTAGTACATATTCCAAAAAAAAAAAAAAAAAAAAAAAAAAAAAAATTTACACATCGTTCCTAAAAATTAGTAAAAATAACAATTTAAAAACAAAAATTAATCTTTAAGATCCTATATACAAATCCTTCTTAATAAAGAGAATAAAAACAATAAATTAGCTGGGAAACGCCTTCTGAAATAAATGAGTTTTAAGAGCCTTCTTGAAAGCATTAACTGAAGATATATTTCTAATAAAAAGGGGAAGATCGTTCCATAATTTAGGGGCAGCCATATAAAAAGATCGATCACCAAGCGTGGAAAGAGACTTGCATGGTGGAATGTTAAGAAGTTTGCCGTTATTTGATCTAAGATAGTACCTACCCCCTGTGTCTATCGGTGATACAAGTTCGGAAATGTAAGTCGGAGCAAGTTTATGAATGGCCTTAAAAGTTAACAATAAAATTTTAAAAACAACAATTCGATATGCTACGGGTAACCAGTGTAGGGCTCTGAGCAATGGTGTAATATGACAAAATTTACTTTCGTGAAATACAAGACGTGCAGCCGAGTTACAACGTTCTTGTTACTTGTCCAGATGCTCTACCACTGAGCTACAGGACATGCGTAGAGCTAAGGCCTTTAAACTATAAGGTTCATTTGACAAATATCCTGCATACTGCTGGGACTGGAATGTCGATACAGTGGAAGCTCTGGGAAGCGGACACCCTCGGGACGCGTTAAAGGTGTACGTTGCTGGAATTGGCCGCGGACGCGAGAATGGTTGTTATAAGTGGCCAGTAGAGATGTAAGGGTTAAATAAGTAACTTGGTAACTTGGCCAACTACATGTAAACATTGGAAATAGAAAAAAAAAACCTGTTTGTTAGTGTTTGACTCAACTGTTGTTCTGACAATGTTGTTACTCACTCACAAGAGTAAGGTATTTCACAAGAGTATCACAAGGTATTTTTTAAATGAAACCGGACGTCGCTTTGAAAACAAACAAACGCTGAAACTGATATGAAATTGGTATATATTAAGGTCTATTGACATTCAAGATTCAGAGGCGAATGAGATGATGATGAATGAGCTTTCATTTCAGGTATATGCTTATTACGGAAGTTTAGAAACAAACTCAAAGCTAAAATCTAACTCGTAAACCCTGAAAGTATCCTGGCCGCCTACGGGAATTGTTAGGCTGTAAGCAGGCTCACTTTTGCGAATTCGGGGAAAATTCGCTGGATGGCGGCTCGGTCGCCAAAATTTTCCCAGAATTCGCGCTCAAGTGAGCCTGGCTAGCAGGCTAGTAAATTGATTGTTAACGAGAATGTAAAAGTCTGTGTGGGAGTGGAAATGGGGTTTTGTGAAGGCGGCCATAAGTAGATCTGTCTGATTACGAGAATGTCCTTTAAGGGAGCTTCCACTGTATGTGCACATGCGCAATGATAGACACGTGATGGGGAATTTTAACCCCGGTGAATACATGAGAAAGAAGTTTTTTTGTTTTAATTTTCCATCACTTTAAGGTTGTTACAACAAAATAGATTGCGTTCAACTCACCTGCTGAGCTCTTGATAAACACAAATTTTAACCGTAATAAACCTTCAAGGAGGAATCCATCAGGAAATTGAGTAATTTTCACTTTCAGTGGACAAAAATCTTGTACCAGAATAATTTAAAGCATATTGCATTCTGTTTAAGATTTTTCAAGGGCTGAAGATGTAATTAGTGATCTGTAATAACACCAAAGAAAATTTCATATGGGAGCCGGAGAAAATGAATGTCAAATTTCGCAAAATTACTTCTCGAACATCAATTTTTCAGAATTTACCCACTTTTTTTTCACAATTATTGTGAAATTTGACATTTATTTTCTCGGACTCCCATGAGAGATTTTCTTTGGTGTTATTACAGATGACTAATTTCATCTTTAGCCCTTGAAAATGTAAAAAAGAATGCAACCGACATTCTTTAAATTATTCTGTTACAAGGTTTTTGTCCACTGAAAATTAAAATTACTCACTTTCCTGGTAGATTGTCTTAACTTCTTTGATGAAATTGAACCGTGCTTCCTCCCTCCTTTACATGAAAACACAACCATCCTTTAAAAGTATTTCTTCCATTGCCGAGTAAATAAATTATGTTTGCCTTCTGATTGTAGGAAATAAAGAAACTAAAAACTTCAGTTATACTAAGCACTCTCTTCTAACGACACTTAAAACCGACACTTTGCTATAAACCAACCGAACAATATACATTTTATTCGCTCTCCGTCTTCATTGGCTAAGACCCTACAGTTAATTTTGAATTGAAAATCTGTGCAGCCTACATGTTATAGTTATCATCTAGCAAATATCTGACCAACCATTAGGTTGCGCGCGCAGTGGATGATTTACAAAGCAATGTCAAACTGGGTTCCGTGTAATTCTAATGTTTAGGCTTGTGGATTATATTATCTGTGTGACCGATGTGAAGGGGAAGTATACCGCATACTGGTCAAAGTAACAGTCAAAACAAACCAATAAGTTTCAGTTTACACTAACTTCCGAGATATATTTTCACGTTCTTTTCTTTCTTATGAAAAGAACAGTTACCTTTTATCATTATTAAAAAATTGAATTTTAATGTCCTTTTTAATTTATTTACCTATATTACATTGCCTTCGAACAGGTCTTACATCAATTTGTCGTAAAATTTCATTAAGCTCCGACGAATTAATCAAGGCCTTTCTTATTGAGTCGTGAGTCAAACACTGTAGTCGCTCGTCAGGTAATTGACCTATGAACAAAACTAGTCTGACAAGAATGACAGTGACTGACACAGAGTTCATTGATAACCACCGTCCCGTATTTGGGCAGCTGGGTAGTTTTTGTATTTTATTAAACCAGTTCAAATTTGTTTTAAGGTACGTGCGGGTCACTTTCTTTCGGTTTTCGTTTAGCAACACCGAAATAAGCGCTGGTAATATTTATGGTCAACGTGTCAAACTGAAAAATACCGTACTCCCGACTGATAACATAAAAATCTGAACTGACACTGGATTCCAACACAATCACCAATCATCATGGGATAGTGTTTTGAGGTAGGTCTTTATTTAAATGTATATAGTAGATATTTATGATGATATACAACTATAGCTCACGGCTTCGAACCGTGAATATAATTCAAAAGAATTAAGAGTCCCAACGAAATATCAGGACTCACAAATGTACTTAGCCAAGTTGACGGTTTCTCTATGATTTGCTCACAATTTCTCCTTTCTTCACCCAGAGAGTAGGCTAAAAGTAGGCCCCCATTTTTCCTCAGGGATAGTAGAGCGAGCGAAACGCGAGCGCGCGTGAAAATGGGGTGATTTTCACGGGCGCTCGCGTTTCGCTCGCTCTACTATCCCTGAGGAAAAATGGGAGACTACTCGTAATCTACCCAGAGAGCGTCTCTTAGGAGCGAGTCATGAATTCAGTTAGCGCGAAAATGGGCACCTCTTTTACAATATCGACAACAAAATCCAACTGTTTTTTGTTGAATCAAACGGAACTGAAGGCGATGATCGTGACTTTTCCCCCCGTCCCTTCGTGTAACTAAATATACGGTACTCGAGTTGTTTATCCCAGCAATAAGAAATTATTGTGGAAAAATCGCTGATCGGGAGACATAATATACCCGCTAACTAACTGGTATAAAGACAAGGGTCACGAAGATACAGAAAAAAGCTTTCAAGTCTAAATTTTTATACTGTCTAGGGGCACCCAACGACAATTTTTGGAAAATATCTGTTCGGAGACGATTTGAGATCTAGAATTTTCGGAACATTTGTTGTTAAATATTTTGCTTGAAGGTAAGTTTTGATCCCTATAATTTTCGGATCACTAGACTTTCAGCTAGAAAATCCGAACAGATGACAAATTTTTAGGGGATAAAAATATGCCTATATCTACCGTAAAATACGTTCAACAATGCTATGTTTAAGTGGTTTTGAACTATATTCTCGTTGGGTTTTTTCAATGATACTAAGGAAAGAAAATGTTTTTCTAAGATCATATTTAATGAGGTGTTACAGGGCTTACTGCGACTAATTATGAAATATCTCGAATTTCTGTGGGAAGTAATCCTGATTTAAAGTCTTAAAAGAATTAATCTATCAGAAAGGTAGTCAGAGATTATAGGCTCTCCTCTTTAAATCAATCTCATTCACTGGTAAACGACGAAACAAAAATTATATTTTACAACAAGGCAGTTCATTGTATTTCGCCTTAACTGCTCCCAAAGGTAGATGTTTGTCAAATGTCTCGGCGGTAACCATGCAAGCGGTGTTCTTCAAAAGATTTACTGACAGTACGATAAGAAATTAAACAATATCTACGCAGTTCACACTCACACTCTATGCTGCTGCTGGAAGGACAAACGCTTTCTACAGTCTTGTTTCTACAGAACAAACGTTGCGTTTGTGTCCAGATTTGGTACGCTGTTTTGCAATCTGTCAGTTTACCTTCCGCAACCTTAAAAACGAACAAGAACTCATTGTTGATACTGTATTGTTTTGCGTTTTGTTTCTTCAGTACACAAGGCTGTCAGCACCCTCGACAAATTAGCATATGATCGAATCGCGGAGGCTCTTCCACAAACAACGACAGCATTCTTTTGCAACATTTACAGGGTTGTTTGGCAAACGCGCCACCCGTTTAGCTGATAATCTCTCAAGACCCGTGGCTGACGAAAACCTACCATTAATCTCGCTGGTAGCCATGTACCAGTCTTAGGAAAAGGACAGACTCCCATTGGTGAGTAGCAAGCTCTAATTTTATATTTTGTGGTAAAATAGCCTAGCATGACTTTCTCTGCCCATGTCTGCAAACAATACGGGATGAATAAATTTTCACTGAGGAAATGGGATCATAATTAAGGACAACTGAGAAAATCTGTCTTTCAAGAAGCCAATGAGAATGCTTTTCATTTGCACATTGAATGGATACTAAGGATTAGTTTAAACGAAAACATCGGGGAATAAACTGTTCTTTTCCCAAGCTGTTGACTAGATCTTTTGAGAGTAGCTGTATGTATGCGTTTTATCCGGGTATCTAGAATTTACGACTAGTAAAATGTATTTAACTATCGACGACGAAGACTTGCATCGATCACAGTGTCTTCATGAGTAATGTTAATGAATTGTTTTAGATTATTATTAATCAATCGTTACGTGATGTACATAGATAAAGCTGGTCCTTTGTGACCTTTGTAGCTGTTGCATATTATTGCAAAATTGTCAAGTCTGGTGGTCCGAAATAGTAACTTCTAAACGGTTTATGAACTGAACAAATTGGATATCGATGAACAGTGATAAACCAACTGGCAATTTCATTAACACTTCAATGAACTTCGGTACATTTCTGAAAAGGACACTACGACTCGACACCTTGCACGCAAATCGATTTGTTTATTTTGTCGGTGAAATTGACCCTCTACATTTTCTTCTGTCGCAATACCTACACATTACTGTAAATAACATTTTCCTTTCCGAATAAAACCTAATTGTCTTTTCTTTTCTCTTAATCCAGTTACTTTTTTTCTGCTAGTCCCCAATTAAAATCTTGTTGTAGACTTTTGTTGTAGATTTTTAGTAATTCCAGAAAAATGCATGCTACGCTAGATACGTATGCTAAGCTTATGTCATGTAATACTTTGTTTACTTAGGTATTTTCTTCTCAACTTTTTTTTTTTTTTCCTCGAAATCATAAGTGAATTTTATTTATTTATTTTTTTCCTCGGGGCTCCTAACCAAGGACTGAGTCTGTGAATAAACCCGTACAGTTTTGATTCTCTAAGAATTAATAAGCTCTACATTGTACATTTTACGTAATTAAAAGTAGATTATCTTTCGGTAAAATCAGGCGTTTCACGTGTTCAGCAATTTTGGTTTAGACAACTTTAGCCAAATGTCGGAAAAAAGTGGCGAATATCCTTTTCTTAGAAGGACGACCAGGTTATCACATGTAACTTGAAAAAGCCCGAGAAAATGACAGGAACTTACGCCAAAAGCAGCGGCGAAGTCTTTTTGTTACACAGCCGCGTTATCTTTGTACTCGGGCCTAAACACACACACACTCCAAATAGAAGCTTCCGCAATTGCGACAAGAATTACTCTTCTTGAACAAAAGCGTTGATTACATCTCCCGGATGTCAAAAAATTAACTAAAAAGGTAGAAAACACATACGAATCTCTTACGTTTAGCCTGCAGAACAGGCCGCGTGAGTGGAGCGCAAAAGACGCGTTACATGATTGGCAAGCTCGCTTGCTCTACTCGTTCCCTTGAA
The DNA here is from genome assembly GCF_958299795.1 of Porites lutea. Classification (NCBI taxonomy): domain Eukaryota; kingdom Metazoa; phylum Cnidaria; class Anthozoa; order Scleractinia; family Poritidae; genus Porites; species Porites lutea. Next base: position 28,834,664 of record NC_133204.1, read on the forward strand.
AAGCGTAAAAGACATAATGACACCTTCTCTACCAGCCGGTAAAAAATTGCCTTCTAAAACCTGAGGCTCTTTCATGCGAGAACTGTACAACTATTTTTGAAGGAGAAAAAACCCTTTATTTGAAGCAAGAAAAGGACGTCCAAATCGTGTGTTCAAATTCGTTGAAATAGTGCCATCATAAAATATATAGCGTGATTCAAGTTGTATTTACAAGCGTTTGTTTTTGCAACGCAAATAATTGCGAACTGGATTTGTTTTGAAGCAGATGAATAGTTTTTACTTGTTACAGCTAACAGACAATTTGCCCAGCTCCTCCGCCTATTTTTTCCCGGTTTTCAATTTTCCTCATCTTTATCTCTTTTTAGTTTTAGTTTCGTTTTGTTGTTGTTGTTCTTTTTCTTCTTTTATCGTGTTGCTCTTTCCACTCGTGGCAGCACGTACTATATCTCGTCCTTTTTGACTGGTTCTATTTTTGGTAAAACGAGCGGAATCATTTGCTGAAAATCGATGAATGAAGTTATCCTTCTTACCACGGTCTCCAAACCAGGAACGAAAACAGTCTGACTATTAGTCAATGGGTTATCATTGTATTACATATTGATTATTAATTTGAATTGATTGTTCTCTCATCAGAAAAACAATCCAGCAGGCTTCGGTGGACTGTAGAATGAATATGCTTCTTCCGGCATATTGCGACTTTCTCCTTTTATTTTGCTGTGATTTCCATTCCACCAAAATACAGGAATTTTAGGTCAGAAAATGAATGGAACGGTTTTTTACAACATGACAAGTTTCGGGAAAAATGTATCTGTAAAGGATGGACCTCGGGGAATGGATCCTGGTGCGATCTAACTTGTCGAGAAAGCGATATTCTTCGGAAATCTGTCCTCCTGATTCAGAAATTTTAATCCAACGGATCGCTGTGGAGATTGCTAGATGGTCATTCGAAACCGTTAGTTGTTGTGTTTCTGCATCTTTTAATTTTTTTTGTAGACACAAATGACGATATCGAAGCTTACCACTTCCTACAACAAGTAGTCGGTACATTTGTACTTTGCGCGAGATCTCGATAGCAGAAACCTCTATTGAATAATAAAACTGCCTTAGTTAACAATAGACTGGACCGGGTTCACTGTCGTTGATCCATTGAAAAGGATTAGGTACTATCGAGGAAACGGGAACTCGATCTTATTTAAAGCTTAGTATGATAACAAACGCAATTGAAAGTGATTTCCTTCAAGGGAATTTCTTTCCGGGCTTTTCCGATAACAATACGTTGTTAATAAAAGTTGTAAAAGGTTTCGTCCAAAGACCGCAAAAAATATTTCTCACATCTTTGATACAAAAGGCAAACAATTTAATAGGTAAATGCATTGAAACTGCTCAGTTTTCCGAGTTTGCAACATTTTTTTTTCGGTATATAACATCACTTTTAGAAAGGATCTCACAAGGTAGAATGACTAATGTTAATGTTTGTTTTAGTGTACTTATACCCAAGAAATATCCCCCCCCCCCTTCCCACCATGTCCCCCACAGAATATGAAAGGAACTTCGCAAAAATCAAAATGTTATGAACTTTCTCTCTATTCAAAATCGAATCGCAGACAAATGAAAGTAAACAAGTTGACAGCGTTAAGTTTGTTACAGAAGGACACACATAGTTTGCATCCAGATGTATTGTAAAAAGGTTTACAGAAAAGAAGAAGGTACTTTGACAGTGTTTTGCAACGGGAAGAAAAAAAAACAACAACAACAACAGTACAGGCCGAAAGGAGAGGTTGAGGGAAATGTTGGACCATAAAGCATCTTAAGTATAAACCATTCACTTCGTCTGAACGAAACGCCAAGAACTACGTTTCGGCGCCGTCCACACAAATTCGTTTTCACTTATAATTAAATGATCGATGATCACGTTCATCGAAAACGCTCTTCAAGCGGAGGCATTTAAAAGCGAAGTTCTAAATATCAGTGTGAACAGCCGAAAAGGAGACCTTTGAATACAACTCACTCATATCAACTGAATTCCGATCCAGTCCCCCGGAAGGGTAAGAATCAATATGGTGGATGGGACGCTTGGCTGTTTGTTTATCGTTTTTTATCGAAAGCATTCTCGTCTTGTCGATTATATCAGAGCTTTGTACAACTGCCGCATGAATCAGACTTGTAGACACTAAATCATCTTCAGCGAACAATAACATTGAAAATTTGCCAGGCGTCCCGCCATAGAAGTTTATTTAATGTTGCTTTTTTTTCTGGCAACACAAGGTTAATACAAGAGTTGAATTGTTCCGAGTAGCATGAACAAATACCAATTATTTATTCGTTTGATCGGAGTAATTAGTGTAATAGTTTCTGAGGCAGTCCAAATGCAAATAATTTTACAAACTAAATTATCCTGCAATGTCACAGAATTTCGAGGCGCAGCGTCGTTGAATTGAAGATCAGTCTCGATAAGAAATGTCTTGTTAGGAAAGGTTGTTAAGAAAAAGTAACGTGGTCAAATTAAATGTAGTGTTTGCGTTTCTAATTGCTCCGCCAAATAAATTGGCTAACGAGATTTGAACATCACCTGGCAACCTAATGGAGAGGAAATGAAAAAAAAGTATTGTAATTGACAAATATAAACATGAGTACAGAAAATTAAACCATCGTCCATATCGAAAAGATTATAATTTAGTTGTTGAGTGTATTAGGTATAGATTAGACTGTCAAGAGAGCGGAGTTCTCGATAGGGTTTAGCGAATGAAAGTGACTCATGAAGTGATCGAGGGCTCACAAAAGCGCTTTCTAGATTTGGTTACGGCCTCCGTGGATAATTTAACTCACACTGTATTACTATATTGGATGTGTGCTAGTTCCCTGATCTTAACATCCAATAAACAACAGCATAGAAGCTAAAATCAAAACATTGAAAAGGTACGTATTACCTAGTGTAGCTTGCTCACTGCTTTTTGTCGAGGGGAACTGAACAGTGTGCTACATATTACGCCATTTTATGTTTCTGAATTGGCTATTTTTAAGAGTATCGTGCATGGTCATCGATTACGCTGTATCTTAGTTCGCAATGCCATGCAGCGTATTCTCCGTTATTTTATTGTATTTCTTTCTTTCTTTCTTTCTTTCTTTTTTTTTTTATTGTAGAATAGCAAATACGTTTGACAGTTGCCGTACTGAAATCCTATAAGCAATTTGGAGCCCCTGAAATATTGAGAAATTAGCGTATTTACTCTTTGCAATTACCTTTTTTATTAAATGCCTACGCTCATGAATAGTGTTCTTGTTTTATGGTTACATATCTGTTCAGATACCTCTCCTTTAATATAGGTTCTAAGAGTCAAGCCATTTTTATTATGATAAAATTTATTTTTTAAGTAATATGAATTAAGAAAAGGGGCATCTTCATTATCCTACCACGAGTGTGAGTTTTCTTTTAGAACGCTTAGATGCAAGGCATTTGTTTGCTCTAGTTCATTGTACAGCACGTCTTCTGTACTATTTTTTTTTTCTATTTTTTCTTCGTTTATTTTCTTGAAAATACACCTAGTGTCGATCAAGTGATGATTACTTTTAAGTTGGTATGTGTTGTTTTCCCATTTTTTTTTAGAGTTTTATACAGTTTTGTAAAAGGAGCACGGTAAATAATTCCCGTCACGATTTATCTTTATTTGTGTTATTTATATCCTGCCTTTCAAAATGTAAATATGATTGGCAAGTCAACATACGTGGTTTGAGGTTTATAAGTAAGGCACGTGACAGTTTTGAAAAAAAGGAAAACGCGTGTTGGTATTTTGGCGAAAACTATTACAGTACACGTGATTTTGTAGAACCGCAAAACATGTGATTCGAAACTAAATTCACTTTTCATTTAGTAACGTTTTGTGAGATGTAGTCCGTATACTATATTTTCCGAATAAAACGGCTTTAAAAAGACATATATTAGGGTTACTTTTCTGAAAAGCCAGAAAACAAGAGTTTGTCTTTTAATACAACTCAGTCATCGTTTGCTTTTAGTTTTTTTGTTTGTTTGTTTGTTTGTTTTTTTTCAGCATTGCGTGTCGCTGTCGAACTCGTCTAAGAGATCAAACTTTTGCTGAATTCTTGGTGAAGCAGGGAAAACTATGTAAAACGAAAAGCAATCTGTTTGAACAATTTTAAGCACGGTCCAATTAATCTTTTCTAATAAAGTCATAAAAGAGACACCGCTTTTGCTTTGCTATGCCCTTACTCACAAAAGTAGGATACGCCGTACTTTGGGAAAGTCATATAGTTCTTTTATTTTTATTTTTTTTTTTTAACTTCTATAAAATTTTATCTCCAAACAGTCGAAACAGTTTTTCCCTTTTTAATAATTACTACTTTTTTATTCAAAATTGGAGATTCAATTAGCGGTAAACTGCAATTTTCTAACCGCAAGATTACGCGGTCCGCCGATGCCTGAGGGAGAAAAAAAATCAAACTTGATCCTTGCATAACATTTACCCAAATAAAGCATGTAATTCTTCAGTTTAGTTGAGAGAACCTTTTTTAGTTTGTTTTTCATATCACTTAATTTGTTGGCGTGTCTTTTTGTATTACTGTTAACTATATGGGGATCTCATGTTTGGGGTTGAACATCAGAAGATAACTTTTAAGGCATAAAAATCTTTTAGCATAGCAATTATATACGCCAAAAAGTCTTGTGATTTGGCGATTTTAATCACTGAAGGTTCTTAAAACAAATTGAAATAACTGGCAATAGAAAATAAGCGGATTTCGGTATCAGGAAGAAATTAATATACATACGAGGCAGATCACGTAAAAATCCGACCGATTCATCGGGGAAACTTTCAAAAACGATGATTCACTTATCACTTTTTGAACTGGATGAAATGATTCTTGGACCTTCTTCTTTTGTGTTCAGTTTAATATTGTCTAATTTGTGACTTTGCAGGTCTTAAAGTTACGTTTTAGACCAAAGAAAAGATAGCCAGCAATTGAGCTGTCCTCTCAGCGTTTGGGTAAAGCTCTTGATGAGCTCTCATATACGGCTGAACAAAAGCTAGATACCGATAACTGTTTTGAAAGATTTTTTTTTTTTTTGCAAACGCAAAGTTGTCGATTACCAAATGTAGTTGAATCGTCAATTTTGAGCGTTTAAGTTGCCTGGCCCACCAAATATTGAAATCGTTTAGCTTTAAAAGGATCTTTCAATCATGGTGACGAAAAAAAGGTGTCATCATATCAAATCAACTTCGTTCTTTGTTCGACTCGGTAGGAAAGCCTCGCTTCTAATGAATATATAAGGCAGAACGTCGAATTTGAATCCGGGTAAAAATCAAGGATTACCTCATGTTTCGTGACGTCACCAGAAACTTGTTCAATTTAGTATTTAGGGCTACTCCTTGGAAACCAATTACCATAGAGCCAAGTCAGTAAATTAATACTTTATATTCAGTTTATATTTATGTGAAGTGTTCTGATTTGAAACCATCTTTGATATGCCTCAGCCATTTTAAGCACTAAATGTATTTCTTGTTTATTGTTTAGGCTACCTGAAGACCGCAATGTTAAACAACACCACATTTACGAACGCGACAAACAGCACAAATGGCACTGGAGCTGGACCCGGAGCCCGACCTCCTCCTTCCCGCCAAGTTGATGTCGTTGCTATGGTCTTCTTTTGCATCCTTGCCTTGATGATTGTGTTTGGAAACTCGCTAGTTATCGGTGCATTCCGCGTTAACAGACGACTTCGCACGACAACCAATCTGCTATTGATGTCCTTGGCCATCGCTGATTTGCTGATCGGAACGGTCTCTGTGCCGCTATGGGTTTATATATCTGTGTTATATACTTTTAGAGGTCCATTGTACAATTTTTACTTGATTTTTGATGTCATCTGCGGCGTATCTTCGATCCTAAATCTCACTGCCATCAGCCTAGAGAGGTGTTATGCTCTACTTCACCCGATAAAGCATCGAAACATCCGTAAACGTAAGTCACAATATTCCTTACATGTACTTCAAGGAGGCCGAGCGGTTAGAGCGCTGGACTTGAAATTCGATGGCCCCGAGTTCAAGTCCCGCCCTGACCACTAGCTGGATTTCATCTCTGTAGTCCCGAGTTCAATCCTTGGCACGCTTGTGAAATAGCCAACTGGTTCGCCTTCTACCAGTTAGGATTTTTAACCATTTTATGTTCAATTTAAATTATTTGTTTCATTATCCCTGAAAAGCCCCACAAGGAGAGAGGATAATTAAATTTACTTTTAATAATGGAAGATTATAAAAAAAAGTTACCAGCTCTACTAAACTAATACGGGTACTATCTGTCATACTAAAAAACAAACAGAAACTAAAACAATACTGTTCACTTTACCGAATTTTTATGGCCGAACGATTTTTGGGAGACGCGATAATGCCCACAATTATTCAAACTTTCTACACTTAACGGAATTTAACGAAATTCGAGAAAGATCAAGAAGAAACAGTGGAATGTGTAAAAGGGATGTAAACAATCTGTAACAGATACACGGTCCATTTAGATATTCAGGCCCACCGAACAATTGCTAATGCATTTCCGAATTGGTTAACGGAAATCCAACATGGTAAACTTAAAGACGTTTTGTTATTTTCCAATTCCGGCAATAATTTACCACCGCCCGGTTAGCTCAGTTGGGAGAGCGCCGGTCTGCTGGGTGGAAGGTCCAGTGTTCAAACCACAGTCGGACCAACACTCAAGGTCTTCAGAAGTAACTGAGGAGAAAGTGCTGCCTTTGTTAGGACATCTGCAACTGTTTAGACTTTTTAGTCTTCTCGGATAAAGATGAAAAACTGTAGGTCTCGTCTCATAGCCCTTTTCTTGTCTGATTATTGTAGGACATAAAAGATCCCACACCACTGTTCAAAAACAGTAGAAGAGGTAGACCCTGGTGGTGTGGCCAACCTTTCCTGGGCTGGGTGGGTTATCCGTATGATCCTCCTCCAGGTGTCGTAATGGCTACATACCTCTCATGTAAACAGTATATGTATGATAGATGAATTATCATTTCGTTGTTGGCAAATTGCTCTTCAGTTGAAACTCCTTAAATTTGCGAAAAAAAAATTTCTTTCTTAGCACTGGAATTTATTCAATTGAGTTTTCTCCCCACTGAGATTTATGCGAAAACCGTTCCTTTTTTTTTTGTAGTAGGCAAACTTTTTTTTTTTCTCAAGGCGTTGACCAAAACTCTGAAGAAAACTCTATTTTCCAGACAAAGGAGTTTGATAAGTTTTCATTTCTGACCAATGAAATATAGCGTGCACGTATGACTTCCCCTGAGTTTGTCACGCGTTCCTGTTGTAAGTAAACACACCCATTAAGGCCATGTTCACACTAAACCGGATGGCTTTTGGGCTGACAACCATACCGGATGGGGCTTTTGTTCACACATGATACCGTGAGTTCGCCTTTGGTCTTGGAAGTGTGGAAAAGTGGATCCGGCGTTGCATCTAAAAGACGTTTCGGCGGCTCTTCGTCGAAGCGAGGAGTGGAACCTACTGAGACTGAAGTAAATATTTATAATGAGGATTAGAATTTGGTGCAGATCCTCTCGGTCAACCGCAGCACCGCAACGGCGATGTTCGATGTGTGTAAACCGGGCTTGTTGCAGTTCTGTGCCCTTACCGTTCATAATTTTCCCGGATAGCATTTCATGTCGGCACTAAAGGCTATCCCGTATTTTGCAGACATATCCTTAGGCTCGATTACCGCCACTTTCCTGTGTCCGGTCTTCTATTGAACGTTTTAGTGTGTGGTATCGCACCCTTCTGACTCAGTAGCAAAATGCAACATGACACGTAAAAAATCTCTCTCGATATTGCATACTAAACCGTCCATTAAGTTATAAGTCACATTTGACGATTTGTCTATTTGCTGTTTACAGGGTCTGTGGTTGCCATAATCGTCGTTGTATGGATTCTTTCCTCATTAGCTGGATCAATGGTAGAATTTCTACCCTTGGAACAAAAGAAATTCTATGGCATAATTGTAACTGTCGCTTTCTTCTTCACACCACTCATCGTTATTTTGGTAGCTTATGGTACGATCTTTCACATAGCTAGAGCGCACGCACGAGGCAGAGGCGTCAGTTCTTTCAAAAAGGTACTATGCTATGCTATTGTTATTGCCATTGCTATTGATAGTCACAGGAATTCTACCACTGGACCGTACTGTCTGTATGATCATTATCATGTGTGCTTTTTCTCGATGATACCCAGTGCTAAATACCAGTGATCATAGTCCATGTTTTGGTAATATGTTACAATCTCATAAAAATTATAGCTAACGTTCTCAAAAAACACATATATTGTCAAACCTGTATTATGCAGTCATCCTTTGGGAATGGCTTACTGGTCGCTTAATATAGGTTGACGGTTTAATACAACTTTGACAAACCTAAGAGTTGTTCAAGCAAATAAAGATGGTCAAAGAGCGAACCCACGACAAAACTACCTCAAAGTGCCTAGGCCTTTTTCTTGTGCCAAAAAAGGAGGTAAGAGACCAATAAACGCCATACAAACTGTATCTAATGCATTAGTATCGTACATATTGTCAGAGTGACCGTCTAATAGTAACGTAACCGCCTAATGGAGGTGACCGCTTAATTCAGTTCAGTTTTACAGTAACTGAGGGAAATGATTTCCGGGATATAGTCAAACCTCTTCTGACAGACACCTCTATTGCCTAATTTCATACCGCGCGGGGGCCTGGCACTACTGGATTTTCCCGGACTTTTTAAAAAAGTCCAGTTTCAAAATGGCGGATAGTCGGTGTAAAAACTCGAATGAAAGCATTCTTTTTAGAAGAAATATTGATCAATATTCCCTCGGAGAATCTGTCCAAACTTAGTAAGGAAAGGATGCAGTATTTCTGCCATGTCCTGAAGCTAAACTTAAGGAGCCGACACTCAGCAAGTGCAAGCAATTGTTCGATGAACAGGTCGCTCGAATCAAACATGATTATAAATTTTCTACCGCAAAGGATCCTCTGTTTAATTCTACCCGCATATGAAAAGTAGAGGATCATTGCAGGAAAGAACACAGATGTGATGGTACACGTACCAATCGTTTCCTAAGTATGCTGAAGGAAAACTTAAAAGGGCAGTACAAAAGGGCTTACCTGGATTATTCCCGTCGCGGAAAAGAGTAATGTCCGTGAAAGGTACTGAGTTTAGTGAACTTTGTGGCGTTATGTACGTTAAACCCAGTGTTGTTCACATGAAGGAAGATAAGGGGCTAGTCTACACTCAGTGCATGCTAGCCAAAAGGTAGATGTACGTGACATTCTTGGTTGTGATTACAAGCTGATTGCGCAAATTACATGAACTGCAGTGTTACCCGACGAGAAATGCCTCTCAAGTAAGACCGGAGTATACTTACTTTTATCCATGTTCAGTGAGAATTGTTTCCGGTCTGATCGTTAAGATTTCTATTGAGACCGTACACAGCGACGGGCAGAAAATCTAATGTAAGCCTTGCCGACCTAATATGCAATAGTAGGTTGAGTTTGATCGTCCGGGTGAACGTAGTCCTGAATAGGACTGTTGTTGTTGACAGGGACTGACGTTTCGACAACCTGTGCGGTAGTCATCTTCAGAGTCAAAGTGAGTTGTATCACGTCAGTTGATGGTAATATACTCTGGTTATTGATCTGATTGGTCAATTATGTCGCGATGTTATTGGTCGTCTGTCAGTTAAGCCGTGATGTTATTGGCTATGAAGACTCGTAATCAGTAATTGGTGCGTTTCGATCCGTCTATTGTCACAGTTAAACAGTCGTCTATTTTTAGTCAAATTGTCAGTTCTCCAGTCGTTCTCTCGTAGTTAGTTTTGCTTGATCTCGTCAATAAGTCGTTTGTACGGCGCTGGTAACTGTTGGCTACGATTCAGTGGCGTTTGTTCTAAGTTAGTTAACCAGCTTGCTAAAGTAAGACGTTGATAGTAGTCTGTAGAATAAGTTAAACATGTCGCAGAGTCCCAGTCGAATTTGATGTTTCGTCTTTAAATGGTGCTCAGCAATGCGATTGTTGACGTCACCATTCCTCGTCGCTCGTTTGTGTGCGGTCAGTCGCGTGCTTAGGTTTCTGCTGGTTTCAGCAATGTAAGAAGCCTGGCAGTCGCAGCATTTGATCGTGTATACTGCTCCCTGTCTGTCCTCCTGTTTGCCTTTGTCCTTGACATTATTAAGCAGTCGCCGTAAAGTGGTTATCGGTTTGTGTTGCAACACATATATTGTAAGGTTGTAATATACATGCAATAGTTTCAGAGGTGCCTCTGACGTACGGTATAGTCGCTGTGGTAACAGGGCCAGAGTTGGTCTGAGTGTTGGAATCAGTGTTACTGTGAGTGTACCGTCTAAAAAAGTCCGTGTTGTAATTGTAATTGAAATGACTCCTGGGTTCAAACCTTTCACACTAATATACAATGTTGCCCTTTCACTCAGGGTCACTCTTGCGTGTTTCGCTTTTTGGTAGTTTTTATTTTACGGTTTGTAAAAGCAGGTACACTCACTCCCTTATCATTCCCCAATATTCGGTTTGATCCAGCGCCGTAAAAAGAGTTAAACTCGACGGTTCTTTGTTCAAATTTTTTGTTGAACAATTCGGAAATCCTTCCAATACTTCCAAGTAGCGAAAGTCTCCGATTAGATCTTTCTTTTCTCGAAATTTTTAATCGAGGTTCTTTATAGCAGGAAAGTACACTTCATCTAGTTCCTATCGGTATAATAATGGACACTTTATTTTGCGGGCTCCTGACTTTGTCCCTTTGGTGTTCGCACCGTAAAGAAGTTTCCACGCATCCAACGTGGAAGATATAAAGTAACTTAGCATGAAAAATACACCACACAAATACAAGATGTTTAAACTGTACAGGGACAGCGAATCCAAACTCTTCAAAATACTCTAACCGCCCTCGTCGCATCGTGTTCACCAGTCGTAGGATCTTATCGGCAACGTTATCTTTCATTACGTAACTATTCAATGGCGCTGAATGTTGTTGTTGATTTTAAGCACGTGCACTATCTTTCTTTAATGTAGGACCAACACTGGCAAAGCTCTACAAACATTAGCAACAGAAAGTTGTTAATCAGTGTCATGGAGTGACGTACACGCTCATATAAATTACTAACGACGGCTAACCAAAAGTGGTTTGCGCAACACAAAGAAACGCACAATGAACGATGCAATAGGATGGTCACTTGACGGAAGACCACAAAAAAACTATAAAGAAGTACGACTGATGAAGACTAGGGCAAAGTGCATTTTGTCGTTGGCCAGATAGTTTTCATTGACGCTTTTCTTTTTATGTTGATGTTGTTGTTGTTGTTGTTGTTGTTGTTTCTGATTTGTTTTCTTTTTCTGCTTTTAAAATTATGTTAATATTTTCTGATCTTCTTTTGATTGATTTAGAATTCTACATAGATGAGTAGATTATTTGTCGTTTACTCCATTGAAATAGACGTTCTTTTCACACCGTGTTTGGTATGCTTTATGATTTTATTAAAGCCACAATTTAACGATGTTGCTTTTGTTTCAGGATTTGCGCATTGCTACAACAGTAGCCGTAGTCATTGGCCTTTTTGTCATTTGCTGGACTCCATTTTTTGGCCTCAACTTCGGGTTCGCGGTTTGTATGGCCACATTGTCCAAGGGAGCTGGTTGTCCAGGCCTTATGACTTTGCCTTCCGACTTTCCGTGGATTCTTTCGGTAAACAAGTGGCTTCAGTACGGAAATTCGGTTTGTAATCCCGTTATTTATGGCTTCCGCAACAAAGATTTTCGGCGAGCGTTTCGAAAAATTTTACTCGGATTGTGTTGTAAAAAGGTGCGGCTGTCAGACTACAGCAAGAGCGCGTACGGACGCACGGTACGAAGCGCTTACTTACGGCGAGAATCAAGCTTTGAAAACTCACGATCAGTCATCTTTCCTCCCAACGTACCGCTTGGAATGTTTGACATGCGGGACAGCTACCGTAAGGCGATACGAAGCGGACGCAGCAAGCCGATTAAGCTTAAATTTACACCAAAGAAAAGTGTGGCAGATGGTCTGCTATCAATGAACGTTGACGCCTTTCGCACTTCAAATGAATTTACTTCCAGTACGAGTGTCTGGAATTCGTCTTCCGAGGCTTCCGTCTCTCCAGCGGAGCTTTGTAACCCTGCCTTCGAGGAGGACGATCAAACCGATATCTGCCCTATTGATCAAGCGATACCAGTGAGAGATTCTAACGACAACATCTCCTCGCAATCAACTAATTCTATGTATCAGAGTTCAAAAGGATCTGTGCATAGCGACCAAGCCTATGTTCGATTTTCGGATTCCAAAACCAAGGAAAAGGATAGCGAACCCAAAACCATTGCTAACCTTGGTTCTGCTTTGGACAGGAAAAGGTCATTATCGGAGATATTTCTACGTACGACCAGTGCAAAAGACAGTCTCAAAAGAAAACTGCGGTCGTCATTTTCTTAGAAATACGTCACGGATGGCAAAGAAAAAGTTAACCTTGATTATGCTAGTATGTAACCACGGCGATTATCCTTTCGAAGAGTTGAGGTTTTGCATATTTTATGCTAATGAAAACAAAAAGAAAAGACTGATCGCGGCTACGTACGAGCAAAATATCGAGGCCCGCTTTTGGATCTTTGAGATCTTCCGCAGCAGAATCCATCAACTATGATTCCTCAGTTCGTACGGCTAACATTTTATCTTCAGCTAATGTTTGAGTCACCACACTATATTTGTGTAGCAGTTCAGCGAGTTAAAAGGCCCGATATAGCAAATGTGAAAAGTAGACTCCAGTTTGACTTATTTGTTCTGCTTATCCTGTTTATCTTTTAGCAAAGTGACGTCATTCTTAACTGTAGCTAGTGAAGATCCTTTAGTATAAAACCAATGAAATGCTTTGCTAAGTAAGCTCTAAAGCACCTTGATAGTGTAGGTGGACTATGATGATGACTGTCATTAACTGGAAGCTCTGATTGGCTTTCGTTTTCTCGCTAAGACAGTTTAATGTAGGGTCGAATAATCATTTAACCCTATTCATACCGTGGGGCTTTTGAGCTGCTATTGTTAAAGACAATTCATGTGTTAGCCAACTTCTTGATTTTATCACACACCTTACTATGTAAGTATTTTTGAATTTGCTTAAAGTCTACTTTAAGGGAAATTTGGATTCTACCAATAAATTTAGCAATTTGACGTCATATTACGTCATTGTTTCAATCAAGTTATACCCAAAAGTTGGAAGTTATTAGTACATTTCTTGTGTAATTTTGGTGGCTGTAGTAGCGTGATCAGTTTTGAAGCAAAAAAAGCCCCGTTTGTGAATAACGTTAAGCTAGCCTATTTTACTCGGACTTTCAGCTAATAATTCCTTTGTACATATTAGGCACCTAGACACTCTTTATGTTTATTGTCTTATCATTCCACTAGTTCTATTATTATCATTGTTAATATTGTTATGATGATGATGATGATGATGATTATTATTATTATTATTACTAACTGGCCATTAATACTGGAAAGCGAAGCAATGTGCAAAGAATAAAGAATAAACGACTTCCATTACGTATACGAGTATGACAGTTAATGTCAAACAAGTTGTTAGCTTCGTTCTATTCCTGACCAATGAACAGTAGATGTTCAACAGAAACTTTCTTTGACAAGGGAAAACATGTCACGGAAAACGTGCTTGGGTAAATATGAAAACTCATATTAAACCCTTTTAACTGACGCACGCTTGTAGTAGGAAGTAGATTATATCGTGAACTGCACAAATGATTATGAAACTGTTATTAATGAATAAAATTATAATTTTGGAGAACGAGAAAGAACAAATACAAATTAGGCAAATGGGTCAGCACCCTACGCAAATACCATATGCAGATAGAGGATGGGTGGCATTTTGTTAAAATACGTCGTAGACATGTCCATATATATCTACCCTTAAGCCGTTAAGCAACCTTGTTCCTGCGAGCTGCCGGATCCCGCACATGAGACTGAAAAGGTAAGATTTGCAATGTAACATTTTGAAATACGTGCACGAAATTCCCCTAATTACGTTGGATAAATTTCCAATAGCTTCTTGCAACGTGTCGAGACATCACGTCTTTTAAAAAGAGTCAAAAAGCCAAATTTAAACTCTTACACTGTTTATAAGCAACAAACCCATAACTGAACAGCTGATGAGTGATTAGTGAAATGCCTTATCATTCATACTACATCCTGCTTTTTAAACAAATTTTTCCGAGGTTTTCTTCTCCGTATCACCAGGTTCAATAGAGCAAAGGGAGATTAAAAGCAGGTCAACAACATCCAGCCACCTGTTCCCGTGGGTTGCCCCACCCCCCATCGTGGGGCAAACCATTGATAGGTGTGCTAATGCACCTTTCAATGGTTTGCCGCAGGATGAGGGGTGGGCAACCCACGGCAATTACACCCAGTGAAGCGCACGTGGGCAAGGAATTTGACATCCTGAACGTTCCCAGGGTGGGAAATTTGACTCAGTCGCCATCTTGGAAAGTGAAGGACCAGGGAACGAGTGATATAAGAGATCCGCCATCTTAGAAAATACCCAGTAGTCATTTGGATGAGTTTCCCACATTCGTGAAGGATAGCAGAACGAAACTTGCTTTTTTAGTTTTTGAAGTTTTATGACAAAAAGTATTTTGTCCCACAGCATTGAGAAGCAATACTTGCACAAAGTCTCAGTTTGAAAATATGCTTTCTACTTACATGTTTCCACCAGATGCTGCCCTGCCACAAGTTTTTGATCAAACGAAAGATCAAAAAATCATACATTAAGACATGAAAGATTCCTGGAATTCTGTGTTAGATTTGCTAGTATACTCAAAATGTCCAATGAAATGAAATTCTGGACCACGGGTACAAAACAAGACATTAACCCTTCTTGATGATGGTATGTCATGTTTGGGATGGCATTGTACATTTTGCATTGCTGTAAACACTGTGCGAAACAACTCAAACGTACTTTCGGGAGTATGGCATGTGTGTTAAATTGCCAGCCACACTAAATGTCCAGCTAGAATACGTCCTCTACACTTGGGGAAATACAGAAAGTTTGTGGATACCATTATTTGGTCACCAAGTAATTATTTCTGTCTGGAGACGCTCAGTGCTGCAATAAAGACTGTTGTGAGTGCCTATTAGTTTGCCCCAGGGATGGGAATTTGACTCAAAATGGAGACCCAAGGGTAGGGAAATTGACATTTGAAAGCTGAAAATGTCGAATTTTCCGTGGCCCCCCCCCCCCCCCCGGCCCATTCTGGGGCAAACCATTGATAGCAAGCACCTCGATGCGATGCGATTTTAAATTTCTATTATTCAGTAAGTTCAAAATGATAGGAACGCAGACGTTGCGCACGGTCAGGTTCAAAAGTACTTTTAAAAAAAAATCATATAACAAAGGAGTCTAACGGGTTTCATAACTATTCCACTGACACAGTAATAGATTGCCGGCTTTGTTCGAGCAAGCGTCATAGAGGCGTTAAACTAGGAACTTTTAACAATGACAGAAAACATATTTCCGAACAAAAGAGATTTCCACTAAATCGAACGAGCCTATTACATTGCTGATTAAGTGGATTGCGAGCAAGGTTTAGGTAATGTTTAAAACACGTAATGTAAGTGTTTTGAACAGCTTTGTTTCAACATGTATATTTGCTCGAATTACGTACCAAATTCAAATACGAAGAAGAAAACTAAATGTATTCTGGTGGACTGTTCATTGTCCCCTGTTTTTCCTAGAGAACAGTCTTGGATTTTGGTAACACTGGGAGTACAATAAAGCCATCGTGCAATGTTTATTTTACTAGGCATAAACTTTCTTGCTCAACAAGAATCCGTGCATTAAATGTGCAGGGGCACCCAACGGGAAATTTTGAGAAAAAGACCTAAAAACAACAACAAAGCGTGAATAAAGTTTTCTGAGACTATTTTAAGCATTTTGGGAGATTGCTGGAAAAAAATTATCTGTTCCTCACTCCCAGCAGGACTGATGGAAAAGTTCCCAGCCAGCAACCTTACAACCTGCAACCTGACTTACTGGGAAGTTTCATAGGGCACAATTCAGATCTTGAGTGGTAAGTAACCCATACAAGTAACCCGTAGCAGCTATTCTAGACTTCAAATCCCCTCTGACACCCTGAATTATCTTTTTCCCAGCAACACTTTCCTTCCAAGGACTATTATTTCTTCCACATCTTCCAGCCAGCAAAAATGTGTCTGAAGAACAGATATTTTGAGGAACAGATCCATTGGGTGCCCCTGAATGTGCGAACTGTAGACAATATGCCTACTGAATATTCAAAAGTTTTTGAACTTAAATTAAAGGCATTCTACCTCTGAATGGGAGTAAAGATATTTTCGTTCTTTTTCAGTTAACCTCATTTTTATTTTTATTTTTTTGTTTGGAACTGAGGTTTATACTGAATTGTTCATTATTCTGATGGCTAGACTGTGTGATTCATAATTTCTTAATCCCAATTTTCATTCAGTCATCATTTTCTACGTGAACATCATTACTCATTAAACCGTCTCCACCACCGGATGAAGGAGAAATATAAAATCTATCTATAAAATCTAACTATCTGAAAGTTTGTTTTTTTCCAAAGCTCTATTGTGAGAAACTGAGCAATCAGAAATCTATTTCGATGACAGTTTGGAGGGGGAAATGGGGATTTGCGTTGTTGCCGCGGTGTTGCTTATTTGTTTTGTTCGGCGATGCGGTGAATAAAATCCCATCTTGCGGCGTGCAGGGTTTCTGTTATTAAACTTACGGTATTCGGTGAAAAGAAACAACTCACAGACATCATATGGCCGTAGTTACTAAAACGGAGGAGCCCAGGCCCCTGATTAGCACCACAACAAGATGAACTTAACCGTATTCAGGCCGTGGGACTCTTGAGGTCCCTCTCACTTTAAAAAAAATCGTATAGGTTTCGACCGCCAAACTTAGCGGCTTTTCCAAGAAAGTATTTGGGAACACAGTTGTCGTGAGTGGACGTCAACATTTATATTACCTTGGCAACCGAATTCGACGGCCAAGTTTCCCAAAATTTGCATTTTTCATAACGCAGATTTATTCTCCCGGGGTGATTCATTGACACAAAACAAGGTTGATGAATGACATTAATTTTAAAGTACGTGCAAGGAATTGCGAGATTATTTTACGCCTTAATATCTTCCCCCAATAATAGATAACTTTTCCGTTTGTTCTATAGTTCTCTTGGCTCGCGGTTTCAATGCATTATTAATTAGTTAATAATGTTCACATGAAAATATAAGTTTGAGACATTACCATTGAATAATACATGTAAAAGACCAAGCAGTAAACGTAATTTAAAAAACTAACAAAAAGACCAAAAAATGGATTGGAAGACTTTTGCTTTACATGAAGGCCTTCAAAAAGGCGGATAACTTCCAACTTATCATCATCACATTTTTTTTCCTTTTTTATAAGTAGCCCATGTTTCATAACAAAAATCCGAGCTGCGTGACAGGTGCTTGAAGGGAAGAAAAATGGGAAATTAAGGTTCCCGCCTTAATTCACCCTTCAAACGCATCCTTCCCACCAAACACATGCTGTGAAGCCGAGGCTATTCCACAGTGCATCATAATTAACGTTTCTTTCTCACAATTGGCTGAAGTTTTCCTCAATAAATTTCACATACGTTTTCAAACAGAACGAAATATAAGGTTTGATACAATGTAGGTCGATTATCACCATCATGTAGGTCTAACTGTTAGTATTAATACTGACCACTTAAACTCAACCCAAAATATCTCGACAACAACTAATTTTTTATCAGGATGTACAGCTGCAATAGCTAAATCATTAACCAATACAAGGGTACTAATTCCTGTTTTTCGTATTTAGATTCATTTTGCCAGCGCCAAGAAAAGACGAAACGATCTGGAAAGGTAGGTCTCCGTTTCATTCTGTAGGTATATTAAAAGGTTTTGTATCTCACTTGCATTTTTACTTTTTGTGTAGAACAATGAGGTACATAGAAATAGAGTTAAAGATATTTTGAGGCTCTATTTTAGCTCAAGTGAAAGATTTACTTGATTAGAAAAACAAAAATATATATTAAACATTGCTCATACAGCGAAAGATCCCCTATAGGACACTCTGGTAAGCGAACAACTCTACTTACAGCTAGCCTCCGTAGCTGGCGGAACTGTTTTGCGCGCGCGTGTGAGAATATTTCGGGCGGCGAAGCCTCATTCTCTGCCAACTTCGTAGCTCCTCTGCCAAAACTTTGCTGCTTGAACGAATGATCCCGCCAGCTACGCAGGCTACTTAAAGCAGCCTTCAAAAAACCCTGTTACTTTCAACTTCCATACAACTCGGTCTGTATTTTAACATTTCCGCGCAAGCGGCCAGCTCCAGTTATGGACACCTTTCTCGCGTATCGAGGGTGTCCGCTCACGAGAGCTTCCACTGTATTAAATATTTTGCTCATATTTAGAGCTACTGGTGTAGGTATTAGCAAGTTACTAAACTTGATGTAGTTTGTTCTAGAAAAGTGCACTTCGCCTTGGAGAAAGTCAACAAAATCAATTTTCGCTGCCGAAGACTTCAGAACAACCAAAAGGTAATACAAAATGACAGGTAAAATTTATCAAAACTTTGCTTATAAAACGCAAAAGGGAAGACGGAGGGGTGATATTCCCGATAAGATGATTTATAAAAGACTCCTACTACTAGAAAAATTATCTTAAGAATGATCTGAAAGAACAGCTACATTTTAGACGGGGATTCCCTTTCAACTGACCGAAGTTCATAGCTAGTTCTTAATTTTGGCTTAAAGTACGGATAAAAATTAGCTATGTGCTACAATTAAGTTTTTCCTGAAACACAAGTTATAAGATATTTAAGCAATTTGATAAAACATATGTATAACAGGAACTGTCTTCAGCATTTTTTTTGCGCTTCAAACGAATTTCGCAAAGTTAACGGGCCCCGCTATCCGCATTGGCAAACAAATTAGGAATTCTCTTCAAAACATTTCAACCTTACATTGTATGGTTATAATTTTTGTTTTGAAAAAATTATCTGCACTGGAGACAATTTAATTTTAACAGCCCGCCATATCTGCCAACGCTGGAAAGGATAATGGCTTTACAATAAATGAATGAGGAGGAAAAACACATTTAACTTATTTAGTCAGTTCTGTTCAGTTTGAGCTGTGTTCAGTTTTTACCCTAAGCCTTTTGTCCTCGGCGCCTTGAAAATTGTCCTGTTGCAAACAAATTTTGAAAAATGACGGATTTATCTAAGGGCCGATCCGCGTATAGGCAGACAAATTTGGAATTGTCTTTTAAACCATTCAAACCAAAAACTCTATGGTGACAAAGTTTGTCTTGAAAAAGTTTATCAGCACTGGAAACTATTAACTCTTGAAAAACTTATCAATATCAAGTAGACATATTAAGGCCATTTATACGAGGAAAAATAAGACGCGTCTTACATAAGACGAGTCTTAAATAAGACGCGAACTGTACCATTTATACGATCATGTCTTATCTAAGACGAGAACAACTCGTATAAATGGTTGCGTCTTATTTCTGTTCTTGACTCGTTTTCAAGTGAATGTTCTCCGTAGCAACAGCAACCCAACGTGGCGCGCCAAAAATTAACGCACGCGTACTATGCGTTCGCGTCTTATTTAAGACGCGAAGGTCATTCATACGAAGTTTTTCTTGTCTTAGCTAAGACTCGTCTTATCTAAGAACAGATGTTAAGGGCTGTTCTAAAATAAGACGCGTCTTAGCTAAGCCGCGTCTTATTTTAGACGAAATGTGCCGTTTATACGGAAAGTTCGCGTCTTATTTAAGACGCGTCCTATGTAACCGTGTCTTATTTTTCCTCGTATAAATGGCCCTATTGTGTAATTGACTATCACCATCTGCATCATTTGCAAACTGAAAAGTCAGGGGTCATTAGGCAGCGGCACCCAACGACGATTTCCTTCTAAATACGTTGAAAACACTCTTCAGGCTGTCCAGAGTAGTTTTAGATCTCAAAAAAGACATTTTAAGCGGCGGGTTAAAATTGGATCCTGTTCGGTCACCCTAGGGGACTTTGTGTCTTGTATGTCGAAATTACAAGGGCTTGTGAATTATTTTCCCGAAAATTTTAGATGCAATTTATCCTTTACGAATGTGAAAATTTTTCTGATTCCTCTCTCAATCACATTTTTGAATCCAAAAGTTTTAGGTTTCGTTTTTCTATGAAAAACAGCGAAAACAGCATTACTTGGGGAGTGAAATGTGACATATTAATTGTTACAAATTACTAACGGCATTACTTTGGACAGAAATAAGCAAATTCAGCTTACGCCTGCTAATACTTAATGGATTGAACTTTTAGGGGTACTGTTTGGAAACTGATTACCATAGAGCCAAGTCAGTGGATTAATACTTTATATTTATATTTACGTGAAGTGTTCTGAATTGAAACCATCTTTGATGTGTCTCATCCATTTTACGCACTAAATGTATTTCGTGTTGCTTTATTATTTAAGCTAGCTGAAGACGGCAATGTTAAACACCACCACATTTACGAACGCGACAAACAGCACAAATGGCACTGGAGCTGGACATGGGCCTCGACTTCCTCCTTCCCGCCAAGTTGATGTCGTTGCTATGGTCTTCAGTGTCTTCTTTTGCATCCTTGCCTTGATGATTGTGTTTGGAAACTCGCTAGTTATCGGTGCATTCCGCGTTAACAGACGACTTCGCACGACAACCAATCTGCAATTGATGTCCTTAGCCATCGCTGATTTGCTGATCGGAACGGTCTCTGTACCGCTATGGGTTTATATATCTGTGACATCTACCTTTCAAGGTCCATTGTATGATTTTTACTTGACTTTTGATGTCATCTGCGGCGTGTCTTCCATCCTAAATCTCACTGCCATCAGCCTAGAGAGGTGTTATGCTCTACTTCACCCGATAAAGCATCGAAACATCCGTAAACGTAAGTCACAATATTCCTTACATGTACTTCAGGGAGGCCGAGCGTTTAGAGTGCTGGACTTGAAATTCGATGGCCTTGAGTTCAAGTCCCGCCCTGACCACTAGCTGGATTTGTTCTCTGTAGTCCCGAATTTAAATTATCGGCATGCTTGTAAATTAGGCAACTGGTTCGCCCCCCACCAGTTGGGATTCTTAACCATGTTATGTTCAATTTAAATTATTTGAAAAGCCCCTTAAGGGGAGAGGATAATTAAATTTACTTTTAAAAATGAAAGATTGTGAAAAAGAAGTTGCCAGCTCTACTAAACTAATATGGGTACGATCTGTCGTACTAAAATAGGATTTTTAACGGAATTCAACAAGATGCGAGAAAGAACAAGAAGAAACACTTGAATGTTATAAGGGATGAAAACAATCTGTGAAAGAAACACGGTCCATTTAGATATTCAGGCCCACGAACAATTGCAAATGCATTTCCGAATTGGTTAACGGAAATCCAGCATGGCAAACTTTAAAGACGTTTTTTTATTTTCCAATTCCTGAAATAAATTTCCACCCCTTGGTTAGCTCAGTTGGGAGAGCGCTGGCCTGCTGGGTGGGAGGTCACGGGTTCAAACCCCAGTCGGACCAACACTCAGGGTCTTCAGAAGTAACTGAGAAGAAAGTGCTGCCTTTGTAAGGACATCTGCAAATGTTTAGACTTTTTAGTCTTCTCGGATAAAGATGAAAAACCGTAGGTCTCGTCTCACAGCCCTTTTCTTATCTGGTTCTTGTGGGACGTAAAAGATCCCACACCACTGTTCAAAAACAGTAGAAGACGTAGACCCTGATGGTGTGGCCAACCTTTCCTGGGCTGGGTGGGTTATCCGTAAGGACAGATCTTAATATAGGGAATGATCCTCCTCCAGGTGTCGTAATGGCTATTTTCATGTAAACAGTGTATGTATAAAAGATGAATTATCATTTCGCTGTTGGCAAATTTCTCTTCAGTTGAAACTCCTTGAATTTGCGGAAAAATTTTCTTTCTTAGTACTGGAATTTATTCAATTGAGTTTTCTCTCCTCTGAGATTTATGTGAAAACCGTTCTGCCAAGCCTCGTCTATTTTTTTCCTATTAGACAAATGTTTTTTTCTCAAGGCGTTGACGAAAACTCTGAAAAACTCTATTTACCAGACAAAGCAGTTTGATAGAAGTTTTCATTTCTGATCAATGAAATGTACTCGCTCGTGCGCGTAAAGTCACTTCCCTTGAGTTTGTCACGAATTCCTGTTGTAAGTAAACACACCCATTAAGGTCATGTTCACTCTGAACCGGATAGCTTTTGGGCTGACGACCATACCGAATGGGGCTTTTGTTCACACATGATACGGTGATTTCGGCTCCGGTCTTGGAAGTGTCGAAAAGTGGACCCGGCGTCACATGTCAAAGACGTTTCGGCCGCTCTTCGTCGAAGCGAGGAGTGGAACCTACTGAGACTAAAGTAAATATTTAGAGTGAGGATTAGAATTTGGTGCAGATCCTCTCGGTCAACCGCAGCGGCGATGTTCGATGTGTGTTAACCGGGCTTGTTGCAGTTCTGTGCCGTTACCGTTCATAATTTTTCCCGAGAGGTTTTCATGTCGGCACTAACGGCTATTCCGTATTTTGCAGACATATCATTTGGCTCGATTACCACCACTTTCCTGAGTCCGGTCTTCTATTGAACGTTCTAGTGTGTGATATCGCGCCCTTCTGACTCAGTAGCGAAATGCTACATGATTCGTAAAAATTATATCACGGTATTACATACTAAACCGTCCAATAAGTTATGATTCACATTTGACCATTTTTCTATTTGCTGTCTACAGGGTCTGTGGTAGCCATAATCGTCGTTGTATGGATTCTTTCCTCATTAGCTGGATCAATGATAAAATTTCTACCCTTGGAACAAGAGAAATTCTATGGCATAATTGTAACTGTCGCATTCTTCTTCACACCACTCATCGTTATTTTGGTGGCTTATGTCACGATCTTTCACATAGCTAGAGCGCATGCACGAGGCAGAGGCGTCAGTTCGTTCAAAAAGGTACTATGCTATGCTGTTGTTATTGCCATTGCTATTGATAGTCACAGGAATTCTACTACTGGACCGTACTGTCTGTATGATCATTATCATTTGTGCTTTTTCTCGATTTTTCCCAGTGCTGAATGGCATGCAGTGATCATAGTCCATGTTTTGGTAATATGTTACAATCTCATGAAAATTATAGCTAACGTTCTTAAAAAAATCACATATATTGTCAAACCTGTATTATGCGGTCACCCTTTGGGAATGGCTTACTGATCGCTTAATACAGGTTGACGGTTTAATACAGCTTTGACAAACCTAAGAGTTGTTCAACCAAATAAAGATGGTGAAAGAGCGAACCCGCGACAAAACTACTTCAAAGTGCTTCTACCTTTTCTTGTGCCAAAAAAGGAAGTAAGAGACCAGTAAACTCCATTAAACTGTATCTGTTGCATTAGTATGGTAAATATTGTCAAAGTGACCGTCTAACAGTAACGTAACCGCCTAATGGAGGTGACCGCTTAATTCAGTTCAGTTTTACAGCAACTGAGGGAAATGATTTCCGGGATGTAGTCAAACCTCTTCTGACAGACACCTCTATTACTTACAGCTCACTTGCTCCCAAAGATAGTACACTTCATGCAGTTCCTATCGGTATAATAACGGACACCTTTATTGTGCGGACATCTGACTTTGTCCCTTTGGTATTCGCACCGTAAAGAAGTTTCCATGGATTCCCCGTGGTAGATATAAAGTAACTTAGCGTGATAAATACACCACACAAATACAAGTTGTTAAAACTGTACTGGGACAGCAAATCAAAACACTTCCAAATACTCTAACTGCCCTCGTCGCATGGTGTTTATCAGTCTTCGGATCTTATCGACCACGTTATCTTTCATTACTTGACTATTCAATGACGCTGAATATTGGTGTTGATTTTAGGCACGTGCATACACTTTCCCCCTTCAAAGTAGGGCCAACAATGGCGAAGCTGTACAAACAAACAGTTATTAATCAGTTTCATGGAGTGAAGTACACGCACATACGACATTACTAACGACGGCTAACCAACAGTGGTTTGCGCAACAGAAAGAAACGCACAGTGAACGACGCAATAGGATGGTCAAAAAAAACTATAAAGAAGTACGACTAACGAAGACTGACAAGACAAGACAAGACAAGACAAAATGATTTATTAAACTCAGCTCAGTGTTACATGACATAAAAGTTACATTTACATAGGCATCTAAACACAGTACAACTAAGACTGAGACAAAGTGAATTTTGTCGTTGGTCAGATAATTTTCACTGAAGCTTTTCTTTTTTTTGTTCTTTTTTTTTCTTTGCTTTCTTTTTCTGCTTTCAAAATCACGTTTACTTAATATTTTCTGTTCATCTTTTGATTGATCTGGATTCTTGCATAGGTGAGTAGTTTGTTATTTATTCCATTAAAATGGACGTTCTTTTCACACCGTGTTTTGTATGCTTTAATGATTTTACTATAAGCCACAATTTAACGATCTTGTTTTTGTTTCAGGATTTGCGTATTGCTACAACAGTAGCCGTAGTTATTGGCCTTTTTGTCATCTGCTGGACTCCATTTTTTGGCATCAACTTCGCGTTCGCGGTTTGTATAGCCACACTGTTCAAGGGAGCTGGTTGTCCAGGCCTTATGACTTTGCCAAAGTGGATTTTTTCCGTAAGCAAGTGGCTTCAGTACGGGAATTCGGTTTGTAATCCCGTTATTTATGGCTTCCGCAACAAAGATTTTCGGCGAGCGTTTCGAAAGATTTTACTCGGACTGTGCTGTAAAAAGGTGCGGCTGTCAGATTACAGCAAGAGCGCGTACGGACGCACGGTACGAAGCGCTTACTTACGCCAAGAATCAAGCTTTGAAAACTCCCGATCAGTAATTTTCCCTCCCAACGTACCGCTTGGAATGTTTGACATGCGGGACAGCTACCGTAAGGCGATACGAAGCGGACGCAGCAAGCCGATTAAGCTTAAATTTACACCAAAGAAAAGTGTGGCAAATGGTCTGCTATCAATAAACGTTGACGACTTTCGCACTTCAAATGAATTTACTTCCAATACAAGTGTCTGGAATTCGTCTTCCGAGGCTTCCGTCTCGGAAAGTCGAAATTCGGAAGTCAGCCAAGCGCGGTTTTTGCACGCGTGCTGAACAAGAATGCTGTATAATGACAGACTAGAAACAATAGACAACTCCCAAAGCACAAACTCAGCCAAAACGCTAAAAATCTTCAATGTTTACTCAAGTTTGGGCTTATAGAAGATAATGTCACAGTTTTTCAATGATCATGAAATTCAGAGTCCGGGTAGTTAGTTAATCAATTGTGGCCCTGAAAAAATTTGAAGGAAAAAAAACTACGAATTTTTAAGAAAATGCTTTTTTCGTGAGAAGGACTCTTAAACGCTGACAAACGTCAACAAATAGCGAAAACTATAATTTCTATATGTTTGCTTTGCTCGAAATCGCGCGCATTTACAAGGCCCTAAAGCGTTTTGCTGACTTGCAAGGACCCATCTGTTATAACGATGCCCACAATAAAGAGATGAATCTCATAGTTTATTAGATATAATCCGTGTAAAGTTTGCTTATCATTTTCGCATAAATTATGACCTAAATTTGGAAACCGCTGAATTTCTCGAATTGAGTCTTTGCGATTTTGGTGAAACTCTGTTCAGCGTAAGGCACTAATGCGCACTATGTGTAGCCGAGAGATTTTCACGAAAAAATGCCGGCAACAGCAGATTTTCTACTCAGACCTCAAAGGGGCGTGGCATTATAACCACGTGACATTTACTCCGATCGCCAAAAATTTTATGTTATATTGTAGATTGATCTATATGTTATTCATTCTATGTGTTAGACTTACGATAAAAGTAAAGGTGGGGATACCAGAGAGCTTCAAAGTAGGATGGTACCCCCCAAAAAAAACTGGGTCGAGTCACCTTAAGCTAAGCTATTTTATTCAGACATTCAGCTATAAATAATTCCCATGAGTAGTGGCTTTGTACGTATTAAGTACCTAGACACTCTTTGTTTATTGTCTTATCATTCCATTAGTTCTATTATTATAATTATTACTATTATTATTATTATTATTATTATTATTATTATTTAATTGACCTTTAATACTGGAAAGCGAAGCAATGTGCAAAGAATAAAGAATTAACGACTTCCATTACGTATATGTCAGACAAGTTGTTTATTGCTGACCAATGAACAGATGTTTACCAGAAACTTTCTTTGACAAGGCGGAAAACATGCCTGTGTGAATATGAAAACCCGTAATAAACCCTTTTAACTGACGCACGCCCGTAGTAGGAAGTGGGTTACATCGTGAACTGCACAAATGATCATGAAACATAATCAAAGTTGTAATTTTGAAGAAAGGGAAAGAAAAAATACAAATTACTATGGTAAATGGGCCAACAGCCTAGGCAAGTATCACATGCAGTTAGCACGGAAACGGAAGATGGATGACATTTCGTTAAAGTACGTCGTAGACATGTCCATATTTTAAACGTTGATTATATCTTCCCTAAGCCGTTAAGCAACCTTGTTCCTGCGAGCTGATCCCGTACACGAGACCAAGAAGGTAAGATTTACAATGTGAGATTTTAAAATACGTTCAAGAAATTCACCTCATTACATTGGAAAAAAATTAATTTCCAATAGCCTCTTGCAAAGTTTTGAGACATCGAAAAAAAGTGAAAAAAAAATTAAACTCTTACTCTGTTTATAAGCAACAATCCCATAACTGAACAGCTGATGAGTGAAATGTCTTATCATTCATACTACACCCTGTTTTTTAAACAAACTTTTCTGAGGTTTTCTTCTCTGTACCATCAGCTCAACATCATTCAGCCTCCTGTTCGATAAATGCATCCTTAGTTCAAAATATCAAGCACCATGCTCACTACCCTGGGTTCCAGAGGTTATTTTTTTCTTATCTAATTCCTAACAGTTCGCGCGACAGCGAGTTGCAAAGAGCTAAGATAAAATGAGAGAGAGCTTTATCAACCGTAAGCACAGTTTATTTCATCCTAGGTATTTTGAGAATGGACCTCTGGAACGGCCAGAGTATATACTCACCTAACCAAAGGGTACTAAACTCAGAAGAATTTGAAAGTCGCGAAGGCCGATTGCCTCACCCATAGGGCCTGATAGAATTGGCCCCGGCGTCCAGTTGTTCGAAAGATGGATCACGCTATCCACTGGATAAATCTATCCAGTGGATAATGCAATTGCTTTCCCTAAATATTTATCCTTTGGATAGCGATTTATCCGGTAGATAGCGCTATCCAACGTTTGAACAACCGGAGCCTGAAGGAGGCTACATGTTTAATAACTGACCGTAAAGCGTATCCACTCCCGCCGCCATTTCGGAATTCGTTTGCGTTTTAGTGGATTGGCGCCAAAGGAAATAATGTTTTTGCCTTTTTATATTCACGACTAAGAGACGGGAATGGGTGTGCAGCTCGAACTGTGAGCCTGAGTGTTTATTGCCGTCCAAATATTCACCATCATAACTAAAGAATGGTATACAAATATTCCTAAATAAAGTCACTCAGGCTAAACTATTAAAGTGCGCCGCCTGATACGAAAGCCCAAAAAACCCAATGGGAAAAAATTGGGAACATATTCACCAACCAATGCCATCGCACAATCTCTGTGGGTTAAAGGTAAAAAATCAATCGATAGATGAATAAAGTTACATATAAAATAACAATTGATGGTTCGAGAGCTGAGATGAAAACATTACAACTGTCAAAACATTACAACCCACGGGAATTACACCCAGTGAAGCGCATGTGGGTAGGGAATTTGACATCCTGAACGTCCCAGGGTGGGAAATTTGACTCAGCCGCCATCTTGGAAAGTGGAGGACCAGGGAATGAGTAGCCTGCGAAAACATCCGTTTCTCCTCGCTCTTCGCTGCTGGGGACGTTTCGCGCGGAGGAACGTCTGCGACTCCACGACAAAAATTCCATACTGATGACGTAAATCAGTGTTTTCATAATAAATCCGGTAGTCATGGGGTTGCAAATGCAAATTTGTTCAATTTTAGGTTTTTCGTAATCGATTTTGGTAAAGTGTTGTGTTCATCTGCGAACGAGCTCCAGCAAAACTCAAATGCTTGTTCTAGAGAAGACTATATTCCACAAATATTGACTGTTTTGTTAGAGATTCATTTGTGGCCTTTTGTCTTTCGTCTGTCATTCGTAAACAATAGCTAAAACAATGTAACTACTCTGTCGACCAATCAGGGCTTCTGACCGGATTCTGGACATATTTTACGTCATCAGTATGGAATTTCTGTCGCCGAGTCGCAGACGTTCCCCCGCGCGAAACGTCCCCAGCGGCGAAGAGCGAGGAGAAACGGATGTTTTCGCAGGCTAGGGAATGAGTGATAAGAGGTCCACTATCTTAGAAAATACCCAGTAGTCATTTGGATGAGTTTCCCACATTTTGATGTGTTCATTTGTTTGTGAAGGATGGCAGAACGAAAATTGCTTTTGTAGATTTTGAGGTTTAATTTATGACAAAAAGTATTTTGTCTCTCAGCATTCAGAAGCAAAACTTACACAAAGTCTCATTTTGAAAATATGCTTTCTACTTACATGTTTCCACCAGATGCTGCCCTGCCTCAAGTTTTTGATGAAAAGAAAGATAAAAAAGACATGAAAGATTCCTGGAATTCTGTGTTAGATTTGCTAGCATACTCAAAATGTCCAATTAAATGATATTCTGGACCACAGGTACAAAACAACAGCCCTAAGACATTAACCCTTCTTGATGATGGTATGTCATGTTTGGGATGGCATTGTACATTTTGCATTGCTGTAAACACTGTGTGAGACAATTAAACGTACTTTCGGGAGTATGGCAAGTGTGTTAAATTGCTAGCTACACTAAATATCCAGCTCGAATATATCTTCTACACTTGGGGAAATGCAGAAAGTTTGTGGATACCATTATTTTGTCACCAAGTAATTATTTCTGTCTGGAGACGCTTAGTGCTGCAATAAAGACTGTTGTGAGTGCCTATTAGTTTGCCCCAGGGATGGGAATTTGACTCAAAATGGAGACCCAAGGGAGAGGAAATTGGCATTTGAAAACTGAAAATGTCAGATTTCTCGTGGGTTGGATTTCCACTAAATCGGAGAACCCTCTTATATTCCTGATTAAGTGGATTGCGAGCAAGGTTTAAGTAATGTTTAAAACACGTACTGTAAGTGTCTTAAACAGCTTTGTTTCAACATGTATATTCGCTGGGATTACGTACCAAATTCAAACACGAAGAAGAAAACGAAATGTATTCTGGTAGACTGTTCACTGTCCCCTGTTTTTCCTAGAGAACAGTCTTGGATTTTGGTGACACTGGGAGTACAATAAAGGCCATCGTGCAATGTTTATTTTACTAGGCATAAACTTTCTTGCTCAAGAAGAATCCGTGCATTACATGCGTACTGTAGACAATATGCCTACTGAATATTCAAAAGTTTTTGAATTTAAATTAAAGTCATTTAAGCTCTGAATGGGAGTAAAAATATTTTCGTTCTTTTTAAGTTAACCTCATTTTTTTTATACTGAATTGTCCATATTATTCTGATGGCTAGACTGTCTTATTCATTATTTCTGAGTCCCAATTTTCATTATTCATCATTTTCTACGTGAACATCATTACTCATTATACCGTCTACACCACCGGATGAAGGAGAAATATAAAATGAATGCAAAATATTTAAGAGCACTGACGATCTATCTACTATCTGAAAGTTTTTTTTTTTTCCAAAGCTCTATTGAGAGAAACTGAGCAATCAGAAATCTACTGGGACATGGGGATTTACGTTGTGGCTGCGGTGTCGTTTATTTGTTTTGTGTTGTGATGAGGTTAATAAAATCCCATCTTGCGGCGTGCGGGGTTTCTGATTATTTGGTGAAAAGAAACAATTCGCGGTTTTCGCGGACATCATATGGCTGTAGTTACTAAAACGAAGGGAGCTCGGGCTCCTGATAAGCACCACAACAAGATGAACTCAACCGTATTCAGGCCGTGGGACTCTTGAGGTCCCCCTCACTTAACAAAAAGTCGTTTAGGTTTCGACCGCCAAACTTTGCGACGTTTCCAAGAAAGTATATGGGTACACTTTAAAGTTGTCGTGAGTGGACGTCAACATTTATATTACCTTGGCAACCGAATTTGACGGCCAAGTTTCCCAAAATTTGCATTTTTCATAACGCAGATTTATTCTCGCGGGGTGATTCATTACACAAAACAAGCTTGATGAATGACATTAATTTTAAAATACGTGCAAGGAATTACGAGATAATTTTACGCCTT
Organism: Porites lutea; assembly: GCF_958299795.1. NCBI lineage: Eukaryota > Metazoa > Cnidaria > Anthozoa > Scleractinia > Poritidae > Porites > Porites lutea. Next base: position 28,865,111 of record NC_133204.1, read on the forward strand.
AATATCTTCCCTCAATAATAGCTAACTTTTCCGTTTGTTCTATAGTTCTCTTGGCTTGCAGTTTCAAATGCATCGTTAATTAGCTAATAATGTTCACATGAAAATATAAGTTTGAGACATTACCATTGAATAATACATGGAAAGACCAAGAAGTAAACGCAATTTAAAAAACTAACAAAAAGACCAAAAAATGGATTGAAAGACTTTTGCTTTACATGAAGGCCATAAAAAAGGCGGATAACTTCCAACTTATCATCATCACATTTTTTTTCCTTTTTTATAAGTAGACCATGTTTTGTAACAAAAAATCCGAGCTGCGTGACAGGTGCTTGAAGGGAAGAAAAATGGGAAATTAAGGTTCCCGCCTTAATTCACCCTTTAAACGCATCCTTCCCACCAAACACATGCTGTGAAGCCGAGGCTATTCCACAGTGCATGATAATTTAACGTTTCTTTCTCACAATTGGCTGAAGTTTTTCTCAATAAATTTCACACACGTTTTCAAACAGAACGAAACATAAGGTTTGATACAATGTAGGTCGATTATCACCATCATGTAGATCTAACTGTTAGTATTAATACTGACCACTTAAACTCAACCCAAAATATCTCGACAACAACTAATTTTTTATCAGGTTGTACAGCTGTACAACCTGTTTTTCATATTTAGTTTCATTTTGCCAGCGTCAAGTAAAGACGAAACGATCTGGAAAGGTAGGTCTCCGTTTCTTTCTGTAGGTATATTAAAAGGTTTTATATCTCACTTGCATTTTTACTTTTTGTGTAGAACAATGAGGTACATAGAAATAGAGTTAAAGATATTTTGAGGCTCTATTTTAGCTCAAGTGAAAGATTTACTTAATTAGAAAAACAAAAATATATATTAAACATTGCTCATACAGAGAGAGATCTCCTATAGGACACTCTGGTAAGCGAACAACTCTACTTACAGCTAGCCCCCGTAGCTGGCGGAACTGTTTTGCGCGCACGTGTGAGAATATTTCAGGCGGCGAAGCCCCATTCTCTGCCAACTTCCTAGCTCCTCTGCCAAAACTTTGCTGCTTGAGCGAATGATCCCGCCAGCTACGGAGGCTACTTAAAGCAGCCTTCAAAAAACCCTGTTACTTTCAACTTCCATACAACTCAGTCTGTATTTTAACATTTCCGCGCAAGCGGCCAGCTCCAGTTATTAACGCATGCGTACGAAGTTTTTCTTGTCTTAGCTAAGACTCGTCCTATCTAAGAACAGGTGTTAAGGGCTGTTCTAAAATAAGACGCGTCTTAGCTAAGCCGCGTCTTATTTTAGACGAAATGTGCCGTTTATACGGAAAGTTCTTGTCTTATTTAAGACGCGTCCTATGTAAGACGCGTCTTATTTTTCCTCGTATAAATGGCCCTATTGTGTAATTGACTATCACCATCTGCATCATTTGCAAACTGAAAAGTCAGGGGTCATTAGGCAGGGGCACCCAACGACGATTTCCTTCTAAATACGTTGAAAACACTCTTCAGGCTATCCAGAGTAGTTTTAGATCTCAAGAAAATTTTAGATGCAATTTATCCTTTTACGAATGTGAAAATTTTTCTGATTCCTCTCTCAATGACATTTTTGAGTCCAAAAGTTTTAGGTTTCGTTTTTCTACAAAAATGTGAAATAGTGAAATGTGACATATTAATTGTTACAAATTACAAACGGAATTACTTAGGAAAGAAATAAGCAAATTCAGCTTACGCCTGCTAATACTTAATGGATTGAACTTTTAGGGGTACTGTTTGGAAACTGATTACCATAGAGCCAAGTCAGTGAATTAATACTTTATGTTTATATTCATGTGAAGTGTTCTGAATTGAAACCATCTTTGATGTGTCTTATCCATTTTACGCACTAAATGTATTTCGTGTTGCTTTATTATTTAAGCTACCTGAAGACGGCAATGTTAAACAACACTACATTTACTAACGCGACAAACTGCACAAATGGCACTGGAGCTGGACATGGGCCTCGACTTCCTCCTTCGCGCCAAGTTGATGTCGTTGCTATGGTCTTCAGTGTCTTCTTTTGCATCCTTGCCTTGATAATTGTGTTTGGAAACTCGTTAGTTATCGGTGCATTCCGCGTTAACAGACGACTTCGCACGACAACCAATCTGCTATTGATGTCCTTAGCCATCGCTGATTTGCTGATCGGAACGGTCTCTGTGCCGCTATGGGTTTATATATCTGTGACATATACCTTTCAAGGTCCATTGTATAATTTTTATTTGACTTTTGATGTCATCTGCGGCGTGTCTTCGATCCTAAATCTCACTGCCATCAGCCTAGAGAGGTGTTATACTTCACCCGATAAAGCATCGAAACATCCGAAAACGTAAGTCACAATATTCCTTACATGTACTTCAGGGAGGCCGAGCGTTTAGAGCGCTGGACTTGAAATTCGATGGCCCCGAGTTCAAGTCCCGCCCTGACCACTAGCTGGATTTGTTCTCTGTAGTCCCGAATTTAAATCATCGGCATGCTTGTAAAAAAGGCAACTGATTCGTCCCCTACCGGTTGGGATTTTTAACCATGTTATGTTCAATTTAAATTATTTGAAAAGCCCCTTAAGGGGAGAGGATCATTAAATTTACTTTTAATAATGAAAGATTGTGAAAAAGAAATTGCTAGCTCTACTAAACTAATACGGGTACGATCTGTCGTACTAAAAAAGACTTTTTAACGGAATTTGACAAGATGCGAGAAAGAACAAGAAGAAACACTTGAATGTGTTAAAGGGATGAAAACAATCTGTGAAAGAAACACGGTCCATTCAGATATTCAGTCCCACCGAACAATTGTTAATGCATTTCCGAATTGGTTAACGGAAATCCAGCATGGCAAACTTTAAAGACGTTTTTTATTTTCCAATTCCTGAAATAAATTTCCGCCCCCCGGTTAGCTCAGTTGGGAGAGCGCTGGCCTGCTGGGAGGGAGGTCGCGGGTTCAAACCCCAGTCGGACCAACACTCAGGGTCTTCAGAAGTAACTGAGAAGAAAGTGCTGCCTTTGTAAGGACATCTGCAAATGTTTAGACTTTTTAGTCTTCTCGGATAAAGATGAAAAACCGTAGGTCTCGTCTCACAGCCCTTTTCTTATCTGGTTCTTGTGGGACGTAAAAGATCCCACACCACTGTGCAAAAACAGTAGAAGAAGTAGACCCTGGTGGTGTGGCCAACCTTTCCTGGGCTGGGTGGGTTATCCGTAAGGACATATCCTAATATAGGGAACGATCTTCCTCCAGGTGTCGTAATGGCTACTTTCATGTAAACAGTGTATGTATAAAAGATGAATTATCATTTCGCTGTTGGCAAATTTCTCTTCAGTTGAAACTCCTTAAATTTGCGAAAAAATGCTCTTTCTTACTACTGGAATTTATTCAATTGAGTTTTCTCTCCTCTGAGATTTGTGAAAACCGTTATGCCAAGCCTCGTCTCTTTCTTTCCTAGTAGACAAATGTTTTTTTCTCAAGGCGTTGACGAAAACTCTGAAAAACTCTATTTACCAGACAAAGCAGTTTGATAGAAGTTTTCATTTCTGACCAATGGAATATACTCGCTCGTGCGCGTAAAGTCACTTCCCTTGAGTTTGTCGCGAATTCCTGATGTAAGTAAACACACCCATTAACGTCATGTTCACTCTGAACCGGATAGCTTTTGGGCTGACGACCATACCGAATGGGGCTTTTGTTCACACATGATACGGTGATTTCGGCTCCGGTCTTGGAAGTGTCGAAAAGTGGACCCGGCGTCACATGTCAAAGACGTTTCGGCCGCTCTTCGTCGAAGCGAGGAGTGGAACCTACTGAGACTAAAGTAGATATTTAGAGTGAGGATTAGAATTTGGTGCAGATCCTCTCTGTCAACCGCAGAGACGATGTTCGGTGTGTGTAAACCGGGCTTGTTGCAGTTCTGTGCCGTTACCGTTCATAATTTTCCCCGAGAGCTTTTCATGTCGGCACTAACGGCTATCCCGTATTTTGCAGACATATCATTCGGCTCGATTACCACCACTTTCCTGAGTCCGGTCTTCTATTGAACGTTCTAGTCTGTGATATCGCGCCCTTCTGACTCAGTAGGAAAATGCTACATGATTCGTTAAAAAATATTTCACGGTATTACATACTAAACCGTCCAATAAGTTATAAGTCACATTTGACCATTTGTCTATTTGCTGTCTACAGGGTCTGTGGTAGCCATAATCGTCGTTGTATGGATTCTTTCCTCATTAGCTGGATCAATGATAGAATTTCTACCCTTGGAGCAAGAGAAATTCTATGGCATAATTGTAACTGTCGCATTCTTCTTCACGCCACTCATCGTTATTTTGGTAGCTTATGGTACGATCTTTCACATAGCTAGAGCGCATGCACGAGGCAGAGGCGTCAGTTCGTTCAAAAAGGTACTATGCTATGCTATTGCTATTGATAGCCACAGTAATTCTACCACTGGACCGTACTGTCTGCATGATCATTATCATGTGTGCTTTTTCTCGATTTTTCCCAGTGCTGAATGGCATGCAGTGATCATAGCCCATGTTTTGGTAATATGTTGCAATCTCATGAAAATTGTAGCTAACGTTCTTAAAAAAACACATATACCGTATTTATTCGATTAACCGCCCTGGGCGCTTATTAAATTTTTGGACCTTGAGAGTGGGCGCTCATTCGAGGTGGGCGCTTATTCGAGGCTGGGCGCTTATTAAATTTTCACTATTTTCAGCAAGTGAAGTAAGTTTATTTTGCAACAAAACAAATAATGCTAATAACAAAACGCGAAGAAGTAACAAAGAAAGGTTTCTGTATAATAATTCGAAGAAAACTCCGTCCCCCGGGAAGTCTCTTATTAGAATTTATTCACTCAAGTGGGTGGGGTGGGGGTGAGCGCTTATTTGAGTTTGATTGGGAGGAGGAGGGGGTGGGCGCTTATTAACTTTTTCTGCCTTTAGAATGGGCGCTTATTCGAGGTGGGCGCTTATTCGAGGTGGGCGCTAATTCGAGGTTGGGCGCTTATTCGAATAAATACGGTATTGTCAAACCTGTATTATGCGGTCACCCTTTGGGAATGGCTTACTGAACGCTTAATACAGGTTGACGGTTTAATACAGCTTTGACAAACCTAAGAGTTGTTCAACCAAATAAAGATGGTGAAAGAGCGAACCCGCGACAAACTACTTCAAAGTGCTTCTACCTTTTCTTGTGGCAAAAAAGGAAGTAAGAGACCAGTAAACACCATTAAACTGTATCTGTTGCATTAGTATGGTAAATATTGTCAAAGTGACCGTCTAATAGTAACGTAACCGCCTAATAGAAGTGACCGCTTAATTCAGTTCAGTTTTACAGTAACTGAGGGAAATGATTTCCGAGATGTAGTCAAACCTCTTCTGACAGACACCTCTATTACTTACAGCTCACTTGCTCCTAAAGATAGTACACTTCATGTAGTTCCTATCAGTATAATAACGGACACCTTTATTGTGCGGACATCTGACTTTGTCCCTTTGGTGTTCGCACCGTAAAGAAGTTTCCATGGATTCCCCGTGGTAGATATAAAGTAACTTAGCATGATAAATACACCACACAAATAAAAGTTGTTAAAACTGTACTGGGACAGCAAATCAAAACACTTCCAAATACTCTAACCGCCCTTGTCGCATGGTGTTCATCAGTCTTCGGATCTTATCGACCACGTTATCTTTCATTACTTGACTATCCAATGACGCTGAATATTGGTGTTGATTTTAGGCACGTGCATACACTATCCCCCTTCAGTGTAGGGCCAACACTGGCAAAGCTGTACAAACAAACAGTTCTTAATCAGTTTCATGGAGTGAAGTACACGCACATACAACATTACTAACGACGGCTAACCAACAGTGGTTTGCGCAACAGAAAGAAACGCACAGTGAATGACGCAATAGGATGGTCACTTGACGGAAGAGCACAAAAACTATAAAGAAGTACGACTAACGAAGACTGACAAGACAAGACAAGACAAAATGATTTATTAAACTCAGCTCAGTGTTACATGACATAAAGGTTACATTTACATAGGCATCTAAACACAGTACAACTAAGTCTGAGACAAAGTGAATTTTGTCGTTGGTCAGATAATTTCCACTGACGCTTTTCTTTTTTTTTTGTTCTTTTTTTTTTTGTTCTTTGCTTTCTTTTTCTGCTTTCAAAATCACGTTTACTTAATATTTTCTGTTCTTCCTTTGATTGTCTGGATTCTTGCATAGATGAGTAGTTTGTTATTTATTCCATTAAAATGGACGTTCTTTTCACACCGTGTTTTGTATGCTTTAATGATTTTACTATAAGCCACAATTTAACGATCTTGTTTTTTTTTTTCAGGATTTGCGTATTGCTACAACAGTAGCCGTAGTCATTGGCCTTTTTGTCATCTGCTGGACTCCATTTTTTGGCATCAACTTCGGGTTCGCGGTTTGTATAGCCACACTGTTCAAGGGAGCTGGTTGTCCAGGCCTTATGACTTTGCCAAAGTGGATTTTTTCCGTAAGCAAGTGGCTTCAGTACGGGAATTCGGTTTGTAATCTCGTTATTTATGGCTTCCGCAAAAAAGATTTTCGGCGAGCGTTTCGAAAGATTTTACTCGGATTGTGCTGTAAAAAGGTGCGGCTGTCAGATTACAGCAAGAGCGCGTACGGACGCACGGTACGAAGCGCTTACTTACGCCGAGAATCAAGCTTTGAAAAAACCCGATCAGTCATTTTCCCTCCCAATGTACCGCTTGGAATGTTTGACATGCGGGACAGCTACCATAAGGCGATACAAAGCGGACGCAGCAAGCCGATTAAGCTTAAATTTACACCAAAGAAAAGTGTGGCAAATGATCTGCTATCGATAAACGTTGACGCGTTTCGCACTTCAAATGAATTTACTTCCAGTACAAGTGTCTGGAATTCGTCTTCCGAGGCTTCCGTCTCTCCAGCGGAGCTTTGTAACCCTGCCTTCGAGGAGGACGATCAAACCGATATCTGCCCTATAGATCAAGCGATACCAGTGAGAGATTCCAGCGACAGCATCTCCTCAGAATCAACTAATTCTGTGTATAAGAGTTCCTCAAAAGGATCTGTGAATAGCGACCAAGCCTATGTTCGATTTTCGGATTCCAAAACCAAGGAAAAGGATAGCGAATCCAAAACTGTTGCTAACCTTGGTTCTGCTTTGGACAGGAAAAGGTCGTTATCGGAGATATTTCTACGTACGACCAGTGCAAAAGACAGTCTCAAAACAAAACTGCGGTCGTCTTTTTCTTAAAAATACTTCACGGACAGTAACCACGGCGATTGTCCTTTCGCAAGAGCTGAGGTTTCGCATATTATATGCTAATAAAAAAGGAAACAAACAAAAAAGGACTGACCGCGGCTACGTACGAGCAAAGTATCGAGGCCCCCTTTTGGATCTTTGAGATCTTCCGCTGCAGAATCCATCAACTATAATCCCTCAGTATATACGGTTAACATTTTATCTTCAGCTATTGTTTGAGCCACCACACCATATTTGTGTGGCAGTTCAGCGAGTGAGAAGGCTCGCCCGACGTAGCAAATGTGAAAAGTAGACTCGAGTTTGACTTATTTGTTCTGCTTATCCTATTTATCTCTTAGTAAAGTGACGTCATTCTTAACTGTAGCTAGTGAAGATCCTTAAGTATAAAACCAATGAAATGCTTTGCTAAATAAGTTCTAAAACACCTTAATAGTGTAGGTGGACTATGATGATGACTGTGATAAAACGGAAGCTCTGATTGGTTTTCGTTTTCGAGCTAAGGAAGTTTAATTTAGGGTCGAATAATCATTTAACCCTTTTCATACCGTGGGGCTTTTGAGCTGCTATTGTTGAAGATAATTCATGTGGTAGCCAACTTCTTGATTTTATCACGCAGCTTACTATGTAAGTACTTTTTAATTTGGTTAAAGTCTACTCTGGTGGCCGTAGCATGATTCGTTTTGGAGCAAAAAAAAAAAAGTCCCGTTAGTGAATAACGTTAAGCTAGGCTATTTTATTCAGACATTCAGCTATAAATAATTCCGATGAGTAGTGGCTTTGTACGTATTAAGCACCTAGACACTCTTTGTTTATTGTCTTATCATTCCATTAGTTCTATTAATATAATTATTATTATTATTATTATTATTTAATTGACCTTTAATACTGGAAAGCGAAGCAATGTGCAAAGAATAAACAATAAACGACTTCCATTACGTATATGTCAGACAAGTTGTTTATTACTGACCAATGAATATGAATATGAAAACCCGTAATAAACCCTTTTAACTGACGCACGCCCGTAGTAGGAAGTGGGTTATATCGTGAGCTGCACAAATGATCATGAAACATAATCAAAGTTGTAATTTTGAAGAAAGAGAAAGAAAAAATACAAATTACTATGGTAAATGAGCCAACAGCCTAGGCAAGTATCACATGCAGTTAGCACAGAAACGGAAGATGGATGACATTTCGTTAAAATACGTCGTAGACATGTCCATATTTTAAACGTTGATTATATCTTCCCTAAGCCGTTAAGCAACCTTGTTCCTGCGAGCTGATCCCGTACACGAGACCAAGAAGGTAAGATTTACAATGTGAGATTTTAAAATACGTTCAAGAAATTCACCTCATTACATTGGAAAAAAATTAATTTCCAATAGCCTCTTGCAACGTTTTGAGACATCGAAAAAAAGTGAAAAAAAATTAAACTCTTACTCTGTTTATAAGCAACAAACCCATAACTAAACAGCTGACAAGTGAAATTTCTTATCATTCATACTACATCCTGTTTTTTAAACAAAATTTTCTGAGGTTTTCTTCTCTGTACCATCAGCTCAACATCATTCAGCCTCCTGTTCGATAATTGCATCCTTAGTTCAAAATATCAAGCACCATGCTCACTACCCAGGGTTCTAAAGGTTATTTTTTTCTTATCTAATTCCTAACAGTTCGCGCGACAGCGAGTTACAAAGAGCCAAGATAAAAAGGGAGAGAGCTTTATCAACCGTAAGCACAGTTCATTTCATCCTAGGAATTTTGAGAATGGATTTCTGGAACGGCCAGAGTATATACTCACCTAACTGAAGGGTACTAAACTCAGAAGAATTTGAAAGTCGTGTAGGCCGATTGCCTCACCCATAGGGCCTGAAAGAATTGGCCCCGGCGTCCAGTTGTTCGAAAGATGGATAACGCTATTCACTGGATAAATCTATCCAGTGGATAATGCAATTAATCTACATAAATATTTATCCTTTGGATAGCGATTTATCCGGTAGATAGCGCTATCCAACGTTTGAACAACCGGAGCCTGAAGGAGGCTACATCTTTAATAACTGACCGTAAAGCGTGTCCACTCCCGCCGCCATTTCGGAATTCGTTTGCGTTTTAGTGGATTGGCGCCAAAGGAAATAATGTTTTTTCCTATTTATATTCAAGACTAAGAGACGGGAATGGGTGTGCAGCTCGAACTGTGAGCCTGAGTGTTTATTGCCGTCCAAATATTCACCATCATAACTAAAGAATGGTATACAAATATGTAAGAGATAAAGCCCGAGAACGGAGGTATTAAGCCATATACATCGCGAGGGCCGTAGGCCCGAGGGATGTATATGGATTAATACCGACGTTCGAGGGGTTTATCTAACTTATTTCATGATATTATTCATGAGGTATAGTTTACATAAAGGTCGTCTTTCACAGGGCAATAATTGGCCACTTGTTTTTGCCATGTGTTTGTTTGTCATTTTTTGATCCGACCGCAGACAATGACGTATTTCATTGTAAGTATCGTAAAGGTTTTCACGCAGCATCGAGAAAGGGCGTTTCACGGGTCATAATTTGTTCAAACCACTTGTTCTCACTTAGGTGAGAAACGGAAAACAATAGCGCATTGTTTGTTTGCTAAGCCGACAACAATCAAATTTCAAACCTTTTGTGTTTTTTTTATTTTTGTCTTGGTATTTTTCTGGGGGGCCAGTACACTTGTGAGAGCGGCAATTGATAGTGACGACGAAATTTTCCTAACGCAAAATACTTTCTCTTAGGAGCCTTTTTCCCCTGAGTTGAATTTGGAAGAGTTAGTGGGAGACTTTAGAGAAGTAAGCGAACGAGATAGTGTTGAAGTCGAAAAGAAAGAAAATCCTGGGCGTAATATCGTTGTTGTTTGTGATAACGAAGTCGAGAAGAGAAGAGAGTCCAGAATGCCGGCAAACACGAAAGTTAATACTTCATGGGCGGTACGTTGCTGGGAGGAATGGGCCGTCGAACGCAATGTAAAAATTAAAAAGAATAGCAGCAAAGAGAAATACTACGAAGTCAATTCTGACATTAAGAAAGTCGCTAATGAGCAGCTTGACTACTGGCTTGGGAAGTTTGTTTTGGAAATTCGGAAGAAGAAAGAACATGGAAGCGTGTAAGTGACAACGAAATTTTCCAGAGACTTAAAATTTTCTTAGAGTGAACACATAGCCTGTATGATATATGGGATACTACTGTATTTTCTATAGTTGCAGTATAAATTTCTATATTTGTATTAAAGGGAGAAATTTTCTCAGAATGTTTGGCGGGGTCAAAGGACGTGTATGATTTGCTTTAATTGCTCATTATAAATGGAAGGGATTTATTTGTATATTGCCCAGGGCAGCAGGGCAATATACAGATAAACACCGGGTATTTATATAGATATTGCCCTTGCATTTATAATTAGCAATTTATTCAATTCATCAGCCCCGCTCTTCCCTGCTACATTATCAAGCCCTCCCCGGACTTTCAGTTAGTTAAATATTCATGAAGTATGTAAGTTAAATAAAGGATGTTGAATAACAAAAGAAAATGTGTGATTCATGAAATAATCCTAAATAAAGTCACTCAGGCTAAACTATTAAACTATTAACGTGCGCCTCCTGATACGAAAGCCCAAAAAACCCGATGGGAAAAAATTGGGAACGTATTCACCAACCAATGCCGTCGCACAATCTCTGGGGGTTAACGGTAAAAAATCAATCGATAGATGAATAAAGTTACATATAAAATAACAATTAATGTTCGAGAGCTGAGATGAATACATTACAACTGTCAAAATATTACAACCCACGGGAATTACACCCAGTGAAGCGCATGTGGGTAGGGAATTTGACATCCTGAACGTCCCAGGGTGGGAAATTTGACTCAGCCGCCATCTTGGAAAGTGGAGGACCAGGGAATGAGTAGCCTGCGAAAACATCCGTTTCTCCTCGCTCTTCGCTGCTGGGGACGTTTCGCGCGGAGGAACGTCTGCGACTCCACGACAAAAATTCCATACTGATGACGTAAATCAGTGTTTTCATAATAAATCCGGTAGTCATGGGGTTGCAAATGCAAATTTGTTCGATTTTAGGTTTTTCGTAATCGATTTTGGTAAAGTGTTGTGTTCATCTGCGAACGAGCTCCAGCAAAACTCAAATGCTTGTTCTAGAGAAGACTATATCCACAAATATTGACTGTTTTGTTAGAGATTCATCGCGTTCACATTTGACCTTTGTGGCCTTTTGTCTTTCGTCTGTCATTCGTAAACAATAGCTAAAACAATGTAACTACTCTGTCGACCAATCAGAGCTTCTGACCGGATTCTGGACATATTTTACGTCATCAGTATGGAATTTCTGTCGCCGAGTCGCAGACGTTCCCCCGCGCGAAACGTCCCCAGCGGCGAAGAGCGAGGAGAAACGGATGTTTTCGCAGGCTAGGGAATGAGTGATAAGAGGTCCACTATCTTAGAAAATACCCAGTAGTCATTTGGATGAGTTTCCCACATTTTGATGTGTTCATTTGTTTGTGAAGGATGGCAGAACAAAACTTGCTTTTGTAGATTTTGAGGTTTAATTTATGACAAAAAGTATTTTGTCCCTCAGCATTCAGAAGCAAAACTTACACAAAGTCTCATTTTGAAAATATGCTTTCTACTTACATGTTTCCACCAGATGCTGCCCTGCCTCAAGTTTTTGATGAAAAGAAAGATAAAAAAGACATGAAAGATTCCTGGAATTTTGTGTTAGATTTGCTAGCATACTCAAAATGTCCAATTAAATGATATTCTGGACCACAGGTACAAAACAACAGCCCTAAGACATTAACCCTTCTTGATGATGGCATCTCATTTTCGGGATGGCATTGCACATTTCGCATTGCTGTAAACACTGTGTGAGACAGTTAAACGTACTTTCGGGAGTATGGCAAGTGTGTTAAATTGCTAGCTACACTAAATATCCAGCTCGAATATATCTTCTACACTTGGGGAAATGCAGAAAGTTTGTGGATACCATTATTTTGTCACCAAGTAATTATTTCTGTCTGGAGACGCTCAGTGCTGCAATAAAGACTGTTGTGAGTGCCTATTAGTTTGCCCCAGGGATGGGAATTTGACTCAAAATGGAGACCGAAGGGTGAAGAAATTGACATTTGAAAACATTGCATTCCTGATTAAGTGGATTGCGAGCAAGGTTAAGTAATATTTAAAACACGTACCGTAAGTGTCTTGAACAGCTTTGTTTCAACATGTATATTCGCTGGGATTACGTACCAAATTCAAATACGAAGAAGAAAACGAAATGTATTCTGGTAGACTGTTCACTGTCCCCTGTTTTTCCTACAGAACAGTCTTGGATTTTTTTAACACTGGGAGTACAATAAAGCCATCGTGCAATGTTTATTTTACTAGGTATAAAGTTTCTTGCACAAGAAGAATCCGTGCATTAGATGCGTACTGTAGACAATATGCCTACTTAATATTCAAAAGATTTTGAATTTAAATTAAAGTCATTTTAGCTCTGAAAGGGAGTAAGATATTTTGTTCTTTTTTTAGTTAACCTCATTTTTATTTTTATTTCAAATTTACTTTTTTGTTTGGAACTGAAGTTTATACTGAATTGTTTACTATTCTGATGGTTAGAATGTGTGATTCATAATTTCTGAATCCCAATTTTCATTATTCATCACTTTCTGTGTAAACATCATTACTCATTATACTGTCTCCACCACCGGATGAAGGAGAAATGAGAATGCAAAATACTTAAGAGCACTGACGATCTATCTACTCATCTGAAAGTTTTTTTTTTTTTCCAAAGCTCTATTGAGAGAAACTGAGCAATAAGAAATCTATTGCGATGACCGTTTGGAGAGGGACATGGGGATTTGCGTTGTTGCCGCGGTGTCGCTTATATGTTTTGTGTTGCGACGCGGTGATTAAAATCCCATCTTACGGCCTGCGGGGTTTCTGATTTTAAACTTACGGTATTCGGTGAAAAGAAACATGTCACGGACATCATATGGCTGTAGTTACTAAAACGGAGGAGCCCAGGCCCCTGATTAGCACCAAAACAAGATGAACTTAACCGTATTCAGGTCGTGGGACTCTTGAGGCTCCCCTCACTTAAAAAAAATCGTATAGGCTTCGACCGCCAAACTTTGCGACTTTTCCAAGAAAGTGTTTGGGAACACAGTTGTCGTGAGTGGACGTCAACACTTTATTACCTTGGCAACCGACTTTGACGGCCAAGTTTCTCAAAATTTGCATTTTTCATACCGAAGATTTATTTTCCTGGGGTGATTCATTACACAAAACAAGCTTAATGAATGACATTAATTTTAAAACACGTCCAAGGAATTCTGAGATAATTTTACTTCCCTCAATAATAGCTAACTTTTCCGTTTGTTCTATAGTTCTCTTGGGGCGCGATCCATTCAACCAAAGTTTCCGGAAATTTCGGTCCAAAACTCAATGGATCGGTTCGGTCCAACCGGAAAAGTTTCGAAAAAACAGGTCCACCTTTTGAGGTGGTCCTCTTTTCCCGGTCGGACCGGTCTGAATGTTGGTTGAATGGATCGCGCCCTTGGCTTCCGGTTTCAAATGCATCGTTAATTACCTAATAATGTTCACATGAAAATATAAATTTGAGACAGTAACCATTGAATGATACATGTAAAAGACCAAGCAGTAAACGCAATTTAAAAAACTAACAAAAAGACCAAAAAATGGACTGGAAGACTTTTGCTTTACATGAAGGCCATGAAAAAGACGATAATTTCCAACTTATCATCATCACATATTTTTTTTAATAAGTAGACCATGTTTCATAACAAAAAATCCGAGCTGCTTGACAGATGCTTGAAGGGAAGAAAAATGGGAAATTAAGGTCCCCGCCTTAATTCACCCTTTAAACGCATCCTTCCCACTAAACACATGCTGCGAAGCCGAGGCTATTCCACAGTGCATGCATGATAATTTAACGTTCCTTTCTCACAATTGGCTGAAGTTTTCGTCAATTAATTTCACACACGTTTTCAAACAGAACGAAACATAAGGTTTGATACAATATAGGTCGATTATCACCATCATGTAGGTCTAACTGTTAGTATTAGTACTGACCACTTAAACTCAACCCAAAATATCTCGACAACAACTAATTTTTTTATGAGGTTGTACAGCTGTAATAGCTAATTATTAACCAATACAACGGTACTAATTCCTGTTTTTCATATTTAGTTTCATTTTGCCAGCGCCAAGAAAAGACGAAACGATCTGGAAAGGCAGGTCTCCGTTTCATTCTGTAGGTATCATTTAATTAAAAGGTTTTATATCTCACTTGCATTATATTTTTTGTGTAAAACAATGAGGTACATAGAAATAGAGTTAAAGGCATTTTGAGACTCTATTTTAGCTAAAGTGAAAGATTTACTTGATAAGAAAAACAAAAATATTTATAAAACATTGCTCATACAGTGGAAGATCTCCTTTAGGACACTCTGGTAAGCGAACAACTCTACTTACAGCTAGCCTCCGTAGCTGGCGGAACTGTTTTGCGTGCGCGTGTGAGAATATTTCAGGCGGCGAAGCCCTATTCTCTGCCAACTTCGTAGCTCCTCTGCCAAAACTTTGCTGCTTGAGCGAATGATCCCGCCAGCTACGGAGGCTACTTACAGCAGCCTTCACAAAACCATGTTACTTTCAACTTCCATACAATGTCAGTCTTTATTTTAACATTCCCGCGCAAGCGGCCAGCTCCAGTTACGTACACCTTTTTCGCGTATCGAAGGTGTCCGCTCACGAGAGCTTCCACTATATTAAATATTTTTCTCATATTTAGAGATACAGGTGTAGGTATTAGCAAGTTACTAAACTTGATGCAGTTTGTTCTAGAAAAGTGCACTTCGCCTTGGAGAAAGTCAAGAAAATCAATTTTCGCTGCCGAAGACTTCAGAACAACCTAGATGAGGTAATACAAAATGACAGGTAAACTTCATCAAAACTTTGCTTATAAAACGCAAAAGCGAAGAAGGAGGTGTCATATTCCCGATAAGTTGATTTATAAAAGACTCCTACTACTAGAAAAATTATCTTAAGAATGATCTGAAAGAACAGCTACATTTTAGACGGGGATTCCCTTTCAACTGACCGAAGTTCTTAGCTAGTTCTTAATTTTGGCTTAAAGTAGCGATAAAAATTTAGCTATGTGCTACAGTTTAGTTTTTCCTGAAAGACAAGCTACAAGATATTTAAGCAATTTGATAAAACATATGTATAACGAGAACTGTCTTGAGTATTTTATTTGCGCTTCAAACGAATTTCCCAAAGTTAACGGGTCCCGCTATCTGCATTGGCAGACAAATTAGGAATTCTCTTTAAAACATTTCAACCTTACATTGTATGGTTATAATTTTTATTTTTAAAAAATTATCTGCACTGGAAACAATTTACTTTTAACAGCCCGCCATATCTGCCAACGCTGGAAAGGATAATGGCTTTACAACACATTTCGCTTATTTAGTCATGTTCTGTTCATCAACAGCTGTGTTCAGTTTTTACCCAAAGCAAATTTTGTCCTCGGCGCTTTGAAGATTGTCTCGTTGCAAACAAAGTTTGAAAAATGACGGATTTATCTAAGGTCCGATCCGCATAAGCAGACAAATTTGGAATTGTCTTTTGAACTATCCAAACTAAAAACTCTATGATGAAAATTTTTGTCTTGAAAAAGTTTATCCGCATTGGAAAGTCTTAACTCTTGAAAAACTCATCAATATTCGGTAGATATATTGTGCAATTGACTATCACCATCTGCATCATTTGCAAACTGAAAAGTCAGGGGTCATTAGGCAGAGGCACCCAACGACGAGTTCCTTCTAAATACGTTGAAAACACTTTTCAGACTGTCCAGAGTAGTTTTAGATCTCAAGAAATACATTCTAAGCGGTGATATAAAATTGGATTCTGTTTGGTCATCCTAGGCGACTTTGCGTCTTGTCGAAATTACAAGGGCTTCAGAATTATTTTCCCGACAATTTTGGATGCAATTTATCCTTTAACCAATGTGAAAATTTTTCTGATTCCTCTCTCAATCACATTTTTTGAATCCGAAAGTTTTAGGTTTCGTTTTTCTACGAAAAACAGCGTTTTCCTTGGGGAGTGAAATGTGACAAATTGAGCTTCGGAAAATCGTAGGGTATTTATGAGAAAAGTTTCGAAAATTGTACATGAATGGAACGGTTATCGAGAAATTCTTAGCCGTCCTCAAGTAATAGAAAATTCTAGGCAATATTTGCTTCTCCGAAAAGATATTTTACAGAAAGCAGTCGTTGGGTGCCCCTGATTTGGGCTTTGAATTCGGCATTGGATGATTGAAATATATAATGGAACATCTATTAGGATTAACATTTTATATCAAGAATACTAATAAACATGGAATTTTTTATTATACCTATCCTCCTAATTTACAGGCAAATGAAAAGTCGAAAATTTGACAAAATTTAACTTCCTGAAATCAAACAAAACAGAAAACCGTTGACCCGTCAGAGCTTATTCTTAAAGGAAACAAAGAATGCACCAAACTGCGGTCCACATAACCATTTCCACAAGGAATTTGCGAAATGAGTCACAAACGACATGATTTAATTCTATGATCAGTTTGCAATTCCATAAAAGTTATTAGTGTCCATAGTACGTGGCGTTGCAGTTAGATTTAGCGACACTCTAATCGAGGAAACCGGTTAACTGTGAAATTTCTTTCATTCATTCAGGAATAGCTCAATTCGGCCACCCAGGGATGGTCAGTTGGGTCAGGAAAAAAGGCGGCAAAAGTTTTCAGGAACGGGCGAGAGAGCCACGGGGATAATAGTATTAACGAACCAGTTCTACGACATATTCAAATGCTTGTCTGTTTTTTGTGCCCAGTCAGAGGCCAGCATCTATCGGGCTGCTTTCCTGATCTCATAGGAAGGAGTTCACCTGCAAACTCGACTGTTCGCCGTGTACCAGTCTGGCTCGTGCAGGACTGAGAGCTTTCTTCGAACAGAGTTTTCAGCGGAGCTCCCAAAGTTTACTCTACCAACTCATTCGATCTTCTTGTATCACTGAGGAGAAAATTTTAACAAAATCACAAACTCTAAAGGGAGAAAAAATTCTCCTGCACGTGCCTAACAAGTATGCCGAGCAGTCTTAAATAACTCTCGTGGTGAGGCGTAAATTGGGATAGCGATTATAATGTATCCATGGCGAACAAATTTTGGTTTCGGCCAGGGCTTGGGGATATACACGGGAGTTTTTAAATTCATAGGTGCTAACACGTTAATTATTTCTTTACCTTAAATTACATTGTACTAATAATAACGTTTTCTGGCGCCTTATTTTTTGTAGAATGAATTTCAGCAATCAAAAAAGAACCCCTATGAATAACGTCATATTAGACCCTTTGCACTCAATCAAATTTGGATACACCATGGAAACCAAAGTTGGATTCACCTTTGCGTACATAACGATCTTTGTAATATCGCTATTCGGCAATTCTGTGGGACTACAGGTGGTGGAGAGAGCCAAAACCCCTTCGAAGCGAATCACTTATCTGCTGATCAAGAACTTGGCAGTTGCTGACTTAATTCTAACCCTGACAGAGATGCCTTACTGTGTGTGGGTTATGTATTTCGATTATAATCGCTGGTTCGGTGGAACAATGGGAACTATCACGTGTAAACTGTTTTTCTATGCCATACTTGTCTCCATCGCCGCTTCTGTGATAACATTGACTATTATCTCCATCGATCGCTTCTTTGTTATCTATTACCCTCTAAAACTAACCCTTTTCCATAAACATAAGACGATCACAATGATAATATGGTTTGTCTCATTACTCGCTGTTATGCCATACTTATTGTTCTTCAAAGTTGAGAAGTTTGGAGACTATTATGTTTGCCTCCTTTGGTCCAAGAACAGCAAAGAAACATATCTCGTCATGAGAGCTTTTCACATTTTTGCCTTTATTGCCTTTTATGCACTTCCACTGTTAATAACAGCTGTAGTCAACTGCCTCGTTGCTCGTAGAGTCTGGTTTCACAAGTCTCCAGGAAATTCTTCCAGTAACAGAAGCTCGACAGCCGCGAACCGGAAAGTCATCAGAATGTTAGCCATCATCGTGGTCGGATTCGCCTTATGCTGGCTACCTTGTTATATAAATCACTACCTCATGTTTTTTCAGCCAGCTGTTTGGGAAAAAATTCCTATCGCGGTTTGGACTTTCAATTTTTGGCTGGGGCACGCAAATAGTGCATTAAATCCTCTCTTTTACATCGGTTTATACAGGCGTTTTCGCAAAGCATTTCTGGATGCTTTGACTGTGCTATTTGCATTTCCTTGTCGAGTAGTGAGTCATTGCATGTTCTATGTTACAGAGGAACCATCAGCCGCCATGCCTTCCCCAAGAAACGAAGCACCTAGACAGCAAAATGGAGGGGGGAGGTACATAATGGGAAGGAGGGAGAACTCGGGGCGGAGGAGGGAGATAGGAGGGAGGAAATGAAATGTTGGGAATAGGGAGATATCGATGAGAAGGTAATTTTATGGCTTTCCTTTAACTTGTGTCATGACAAGGGATGGGGGGACAGGGAAAATGAAGTACACTGCAGTCCCCTTGGGTCTCCTGGGACTCCTTTGGTTGGACTTAACCAGGGAAGCATGGAATCAAACTTTGACATATCTCAGGTTACCAGGTTTAAAACCTGGCAACGACAGTCACAACACACGACTCCTACAATGAGTCGTGATGGAATTTATCTGCTTCCCTCTAACTAATAGGTCTATAAGGGATTTTACCTTCCGATATGATATGAGGGGAGGCTCCCTAGAGATTTCTCTTACTCGTTGTTGGTTTTGTATAAGATGCAATGTCATTTTCCCATTGTATTTTCTTCAGTGTAAGTAAAGCCGGGTGGTATTGTCTGTATTGTGTAACAAAAGGTAGTAGTTTTTTTTTTTTGACGTGCGGATTTGTTGCTCCCTAGAGGGTTGTTTTCCTGTCGGCGAATTTTACCTCAGAGAGGTACTCTCTCAAAATAGCCACTGAGGGTAGCCTCTTTCTATCAGGCGGTTTTCCAAATTTTTTATATTTTCCTCCAAAGTAGTTTGAGGGTAATCAGTCCTTAGACGCCTGAGCGCTTCTCCTTTAACGAAGCATTTCTTTACGCGTGGAGGTTGACACGAGTATATATGTAAAGGCTTCTATTTGGCTCATAGGCACCTGATTGGTTTATAATCTGTTTGCCCGTCTAGAATTGGTTACTTGTTGAATCTAAGCCCTTTGTACACTTTTGTTTCTAAGAAAGTGATCTCTCTGTTTCTGACATCTCAGCCGTGGATTTGATAGAAGAGTGAAAGTTATTTGCCTTTTCCACGATTTTAGCTCTCTATTTTGTCTAGACCTGTGTTCAATCGAGAAAACACACCATCAATACATCTTTCCAAAACAGCTGTTCAATTATACCCTGGGTGCCCAGAGACATTTCATGCGACATTTTATGCGTTCCCATGACTTTTTCATGGGTCTGTAGGTAGTTACTTGACCGCAAACTTGGAACTAGTTTTCTTGTAGTATAAGATAGAGCATTCCTCTTAGATAACAACAACAACAACAACAACAACATAAGCTATATTTGCATGACTATAATTATGTAGTTACAGTATTGCAAAAGCTTTAACGTAAAGTTACAATTTATAACAATGGTAAAGCAATGCAATGATTACTAAAGTCAATCAAGGGTGTGTTCCTTTCGGCGAATCCAAAAACGGATTTTTGATCCTAGATTTAACAGATTTCGCGGTCGAAAGGAACGTGAAATCCGAAATTGGATTTGTAACCTTGGTAACCTTTCGCCAACGCGTGCAATTATGCACGACAGCCTCTCAAAAATGACGTGTTTACTACTGTTTGACAAATTATGCGATTATACCGTGCAGAATTTAGCGGTCAGCAGTTCGAATAGCGACGATGGAACATACAAAACAGACAAAGAAAGAAGCACATTAAAATTGAAAATTATCTAAAGAATGTCGGCCAGTTTGATCCAGTTCCGTAGCTCGGATTTTTTTATGTAACACGATCGAGTGCCTGTCGCATCTACAAGCGAGTTTGTAGTTAGATAGCAGTTCATTTGTTACTACTTATTTCTGATTTCAAGCAATCTTTAGAGACAAATGGTTAGTATATGGATATTTTAAAGTACCAGGAACAATCCTCTAATGTTTTCAGATGTTTTGCGGCAAATGACAGCAACGAGGAAACTCTACGGCCTCTATGGGAATACTTCAACTGGAAATACCGCTGGATCATCTGACTAATTTCGGATCCACTGTGAATGGAACAGCGTAGATCACTAATCCGTTAATCTGGATTTGGATTCTTCGGATTTCAAATCCAATGAATCCTTTTTCAAAAAGGATTCACCAGATCAAAAATCCGGATTTGGATTTGCCGAAAGGAACGCGAAATCCGTTCTTAGATCTAAAATCCGTTTTTGGATTCACCGAAAGGAACACACCCCAAGTGTCATCAGCATGATTTGGTAACAAATTAGTACGTAAATCATTACATAATGAGACAAATTTCAACAAATGTGAATTTACGGAAAAATTTTGTGAATTCATCAATTTAATTATTAATTTTGTGTAAGATAGCTGATTAAAGTCGACGAAATTTTGTTGGATTTGATTGTAGAATTTCTCCCTTGGGATTGAATATTTCGGACAATGGAAGAAAAATGAAATTCGTCTTCAATTACACCAGAGTTACAAATAGGACAGAATCTGTTGTTGCGGGAAGTTTGATTATATCCTCCAGTTTCAATCATGAGTTTGTGGTTACTTATACGAATTTTCACTAAGTCTTTCCTATTGGCTGAATTTCTAATTAAGTCTAGATAACTTGAAATTTTATAGTCATGTTTAAATGAGCTGTAAAGTTGTAGTTTCTTAGAATGATGGATTATTTGTTGCCAATATGTAATATATTTTTGTTTTACTATATCTATATAGTGTTTGATCTTAGCTTCACTTAAATTATTAGAATCAAAATCGGGCAGGTCATATTGTTCAGATATTTTCATAAAAATTAAGGTAAAAGCTAGTTTTACCATTACAGTGAAGTTCTAGCGAGGTACGAAAGGCTTGTTTAACAATAGTATCCTTGTTTTTACGCAAGAAGATACAATATGTAATGAAGGATGTTTTTGTGAATATTAATAATTAATGAGAATCATGCTAATTCACTTCTAGTTGCAACATTTGAAGCTTTATTGCTTATTTCTAGGTAAGCTTGCAAAATCTCAAGTGGGTTTTTTCAATTGGGGTATTGCCCCAAGCTTTAAAATCATGTTTTACATATACACCCCAAATTTCGCTTTTATATGATAATATTGGGGAAATCATCGCTTCAAATATTTTGCAAGCAAGAGAAGGTTTTAATTTGCTAATGTTTGTGTGTTTTCTTAAACTAAAAAGAGCATGAAGAGTCTTCTCTTAGATACTTGGTAGGTAACCGGGAGGGGAGGAGGGGAGGGGGAGGGGGGAGTATTCCCAGGAATTTTTGGTGGGCGTGTGCCTCCCTCCAAATCCAGACCTTATGTCAGAATAAAAAATGTTATTTCCAGACCCGTTTTCAGACCCGGCCTCTTAAATCCATACCCGTTTCAGACCTCGTATAGGTAGAATTTAGCCTTGAGTTCTTGGACACAATCTCTTCAGTAAGGAGCAGTGTTTACTAGAGGCTTTAACTGGCAAGCACCTTGTTCTTACTTTGTCCAGGCCTCTGCTGACAATAATTATCATGATAATTTTAGATCTCAGGGGGAGGCGCAGAAAGTTACCCAGTGCCCTGGGTGGGGAGTGTGAAATTCTTGGTACCAAGGACATTCTTAGCTGAGGATCTGTAGACACTCACTGAAGCCAGTTATTACATAAAATCAGTCACATGTAGATTTGTCCTTTTTTAGGGTGAAAACTAGCAAGAAGTCTGCGCTTCTTCCTGTTTAAACAGCCGCTAGCTGAACTTGCAATTCTATTCAAATTGTAATGCTCTGTACATGTACATAATCGCTGTTTGCTGACCTGGCTTGTCCTTTGTTTCAGTACTTTTACTTTTTAAAATAGCAACAGTACCAAAAGACTTCAAGTTAAAAATACATTTTGGTTTTAGTTTTCATTTAATTCTATTAAGCGATTTCTGTTTGGATTTCTCTTTTTCTATTTTGTCGTCAGGGGTTGTAAAAACCATATATAAGCAAGCTACTGTAGTTTTAACTGTTTTTGATTAAATTGCTGATTTCATCGCGGATTTCAGAGCTGATTACATTGTTGATTACCTTGCCGTGTATAGCCAGAAATATGGCTAGTTAATTTACCGAGAATTAGAATAAATGCTATTAGAACCAAAGTCTAGTTCTGTTTTATCTACGGCTTTACCAGTTAGCGGTTTGATCCCGGTCCTGTAACATAGAAGTGACGGCTCTCCCCCGCGCGCGCGCAAAGCGAGATTTCGCCCAGTTTTGTCGAGCGTTAAGGATCGATTTCTCACTAAGCCTTCAACTGTGGAAAAACCTCCCTTCACAATATACATATTACAAAAAAGTCATTTTACTCTATTATCCTTGTTTGTTTGTGTCTTTTTTTCCGCCAATTAACATGGAAATCACTAAAAATGAGATTTGATTTGAGGCATGTTTTTTCAACTTCTTTCAACAATAAAAGTAAATATTGTGGCTAAAATCATTCAAAATGCTTTCTATGTGTAATTTTTCACGTAAGCACAAAAAAATAACATTTTTCTAATTTCTGGTAAAATCCAAGATGGCGACCATTGTGGTGACGTCACAGGCCTCCAGCAGCGCCACCACCCCTAAAATATACCTCATCTTGTTTTTCCACTAAAGGAAAATCGTTTCAAAATACTGCAACATATCAAAACCTCTGGGGAGGGGTTCCGTATACAGCATACAATAGAGGTTCGCTTAATGCAGGTTTGACTACAGATGACAAAAAGGCCAATGACTATGGCGTGGGATTTCGGTTTGTAATCCCGTTTTTTATGACTTCCGCAACAAAGATTTTCGGCAAGCGTTTAGAAAAATTTTACTCGGATTGTGTTGTAAAAAGGTGCGGCTGTCAGATTACAGCACGAGCGCGTACAGACGCACGGTACGAAGCGCTTACTTACAGCGAGAATCAAGCTTTGAAAACTCGCGATTAGTCATTTTCCCTCCCAACTTACCGCTAGAAATGTTTGGTACGCGGGACAGCTACCGTAAGGCGATACAGAGCGGACGCAGCAAGCCAATTAAGCTTGTGCCGCAGTTTAGTGAGTTAGAAGGCCCGACATAGCAAATGTGAAAAGTAGACTCCAGTTTGACTTATTTGTTCTACTTGTCCTATTTATCTTTAGCAGGGTGACGTCATTCTTAACTGTAGCTAGTAAAGGTCCTAGTGAAGGTGTAAAACCAATGAAATGCTTTGCTAAATAGCTCTAAAACACCTTAATAGTGTAGGTGGACTATGATGATGACTGTGATAAAACGGAAGCTCTGATTGGCTTTCGTTTTCTAGCTAAGACGGTTTGATTTAGGGTCGAATAATCGTTTAACCCTATTCTTACCGTGGTCAGTGACTTTAATTAAGAAGAGCTGTGAGCTATGCTTTTGAGCTGCTATTGTTAAAAATAATTCATGTGTTCGCCAACTTCTTAATTTTATCACACACCTTACTATGTAAGTATTTTTGACTTATTTTGCTTAAAGTCTACTTTAAGGGAAATTTCGATTCTATCAATAAATTTAGCAATATGATGTCATGATGACGTCATATTACGTCATTGCTTCAATCAAGTTATACTCAGAAGTTGGAAATTATTAGTACATTTCTTTTCTAATTTTGGTGGCCGTAGCATGATCAGTTTTGAAGCAAAAAAAGCCCCGTTAGTTAATAACGTAAAGCTAGCCTATTATATTCAGACTTTCAGCTAATAATTCCGATGAGTAGTGGCTTTGTAGATATTAGGCACCTTATGTTTATTGTCTTATCATTCCATTAGTTCTATTATTATCATTATTATTGTTATTATTATTGTCTCTATTATCACAGTCTTTGCTGGTGTTCTTTTTGTGCATCAGCCGGGCGCAAACCATGCACCTAGAGCGTCAGTCAGCTCAAGTCAATCATTCTGTTCATACACTGAGCACCTTTCTGAGGATTCGTGCAGATCCCAGCATGCAGATCTTTTGAATCTTTGTCATAGTAGCTCTCCCTGATACTTTCTTGATGTTTTCTACCATACCCTTCTTCACTGTACCAAGCGCACCAACAACCACAGGGATCACTACGGTTTTCATATGCCACATTCTCTGTATTTCTAGTTCTAGGTCTTTGTACTTGCACTTTTTTTTCAGTTTCCTTCAGTGCGATGTTTCTATCTGATGGAACAGTCATATCAATCAGTTTGCAGGTGGAATTCACTGAATCTTTAACAATGATATCTGGTCTATTCGCTGTTATAGTTCTATCAGTATTGACTGACATGTCCCACATGATGGTGATGTTGTCATCTTTATTGTGTATCAGGGTCTCTGGTTCGTGTTCGTACCATTTGTCTGTAATCTCTATATCATGATCTTTACATATACTCCAATGGAGATATGCTGCAGCATTATTGTGCCTGGAGATGTACTCTGTTTTGGCTAATACCTCACATCCAGATACAATATGGTCCACTGTCTCTTCATGTTGCGAACACATTCTGCATTTGCTCTCCACTTGCTGGCCACATATTACTTTCTGGTAGTTTCTGGTGTTTATTGCCTGGTCTTGAGCTGCTTCAAGTAGTCCCTCTGTTTCTCCTTTCAGATTACTTGACAACCATTTGTTGGTGGTGACTGTGTCTACATGAAGCTTCTCTAGGATCTTTGGATACTGGCCATGCAATGCTTTGTTTTTCCACTTTTTTTTCTTGGACTTAAACACGTGTTTCCGGGCTTTAGCATTTTCAGAGGCAGATTTATCTTCTCTGTTCTCAATCTCTGGCATTGTTACTTCCCTTTTGAATTTAGTAGCATTCTTGGATATTGAATTTTTGGCTTTAGATCTTCCATGTTCAAGCACCTGCTTTGGATATTGTCCTTCCTTGTGCTTCAGATAGTGATCAAGCCCTATTGTTGCCGTGTTTTGAATGCTGTTTCTACATCAATCAGGCCCCTACCTCCATCATTTCTTGGGATGTACAGCCTTTCCATATCTGCTTTAGGATGTAACATCTTGTGCATGTTCAATAGTTTGCGTGTTTTTGTGTCAATCTTCTTCAGTTCTGAGATTTTCCAGTCAATGATGCCAAAGCTATATTGCACAACTGTAACTGCAAAACTATTGATAGCTTCTATTTTGTTTCTTCCATTGAGCTTAGTTCTTAGGATTAATCTTACTCTCCTATTATATTCTTTTCTTATCTTCTCTTTCATTTTGCTATACTGGATACCATCACCTTCATCTACACCCAGGTATTTGTATTCTCCTTCCTGGTCCAACTCTTGTATTTCTGTGTCATAATCTATTACTATGTTTCCAGTTGAGGCCAGTTTACCTTTCATGAAACTGGCTTTGGCACATTTCTCAAGTCCAAATTCCATACCAATATCATCACTGAATTGTTTCACTATTTTCAGTTCTCCAACTTGTTCTTGCTCGTTCTTGCTATACAATTTTAGATCATCCATATAAAACAGATTGCTTTTTGTAGCACTTGTGTTTAAGATCTTGTAGCCATACCCAGATGTAGCCAGCTCTGATGTTAAAGGCACAAGGGATAGACAAAATAGCAGAGGTGTGAATGAATCTCCTTGAAAGATCCCTCTTTTGATCTTGATTTGATCTGTTGTGATACATCCATCATTGTAAGATAGCTTCATCGTAGTTTTCCAGTTGCTCATTGAGATTCTCATGAACTTGATTAGTTTTTCATTAAATCTGTAAATCTGTAAATCTGTAAGGTCTTCAGTATCAAACTGTGAAGAACACTATCATAGGCTTTTCTGTAGTCTATCCAAGTCATACTCAAGTTCTTTTTCTTCTTTTTGCAGTCTTCTATGATCATTTTATTTATTAGAAGCTGATCTTTGCATCCATATGAATCCCTGACACAACCTCTCTGTTCTTCCGGCAATACATCATTCTTTGTGATATGGGTATAGCTTCTTTCAGTTAAAATCGATGTGAGCACCTTGTAGGATGTTGATAAACAGGCAATTGGTCTATAGTTTTTGGGGTTCTCTGTGTCTTTGTTCTTTGGTAGTAAATATGTTTGTACTGTAGTGAACCAATCAGGCAGATTTTCTGGGTTTTCTATTGCTTGGTTATATGCATTCAGTAGGTGTTGATGTAGTGCTTTGAGTTGCTTTAGCCAGAAGTTAGGAACTGCATCAGGGCCGGGTGACTTCCAGTTGCTTGCTTTCTTTAAAACAGCAGTCTGCAACTCATCTAGGCTTATGTCCTCCCATGGTTGGCATTCTGTATCAGCATATTTCTGCTCCTCCCTCTTTATCCACTCTGCTGAATGGTTGTGCTCTCTATCGTTCTCCAAGATGTTGCGCCAACATGTTTCTGTTGCTTCTTTCTTAGGTGGTTTTTCAACTGATATCTGGTCTTTACCAAGGTTTCTGAAGAACTTTTTCCTATCGTTTGCAAACATCTGGTTTTGACTGAATTGTTTACTTCTTTTTACATATCTCCTGATTCTTTGGCTTTTGCTTGAATTTTCATTTTAAGGGATTCTCTTACTGTTTGCAGTTCTTGATTTTTTGTTATGTTGTATTTCTTTTTAATTCTTTGTTTTTTCTTGGAGATCTTTTGGCTTTCACCTTTCTGTGCCATGTCCGTTAGTACCGACAGATCAGCTCTCATGCTTTTAATCTGATTCTCTATTCTTGTCCTCCATTTTGGTTGTTGCCGTTTATTGCTCTTTGTCTTTGGGAGTTTTGGCGTTTTACCCAACTTTTCAGATATCACATACGCAGTGACATATTGTAACAAATTGATGTTATTGAGGTTGGGTGTCTCTTTTGCTATTACCAATTGAATTGTTTGGTTTGCTTGTTTGATCAACAGCTCAGCTTTTCTGTTCACTGATATCTTAGGTAGAGGGGGCCTCTCTGCCATTCTGATGTTTTCCCATTCAGCTCTTGCCCTCTTAATTTCTTTAACTAGGTCTTCGATCTCAGATGGATTTTGTGATGGTTCTATCTCATCTTCATTTGATTCCTCACAACAATTGTTGGCTTCTTCTACAAACACATCACCTACTCTGTTTGGTTGTTTTGTTCATTCCATTCATTTTTAATATGTTGCTTGATGTTATCTAGTTCAATTTCTGTTAGTTTGTGTTGTTTTTCAATATATCTACGTTGGTTCATCAGTGCATTGGCTGTTAGATTGGGCCTTTCATTTGGGTTTCTTTTCCTCCATTTTCTGAATGTATCTTTTGTTACTCCTTTACTGGGGTCTGCCTTTGCCTTGTAATAGCAGAACATGACTTCAATGTAATCCTCTCGTGTCCATTTCTGTCTGGTGTTTCTTCTATCCGTGTTGGTACCTGCCCGTTCTGGTGTGGAAGGACCCTGTTGGGAGAGACTCTCAGATGGGTTGGCCACCACCGCAGGTTGAGAGGGTAGATCAGTAGACAACTTTTCGACCTCAGCCTGACCACTCACTGAGGGACGCGCTCCTTGTTGCCCCGCGCAACGAGCGATGCGGTATGAATTCCTTACATTTTTACTACTCACATTGGTGAAGATGCTATTTGACCCATAGCTGGAGAGAGGCTATCCCGCGCGAGATCTCAACTTGGTATTTCTAACCCTTATTATTATTATTATTATTATTATTATTATTATTATTATTATTATTATTATTATTATTCAACATTAATGAATGAGGCTGAATATCTTATGAAGAATTATGGAGATCGAGGAGGGTGTTGAGGCCGTAGGCCGAGGCGGATAACACCCTCCGAGATGTCCATAATTCTTCATATGATATGAAAGCCGAATTCAATAATTGTTTTATTATTCAGTCAAAATAATTTCTAGTTTAAAAACATGGATAAAACATGCTTACCTCCATCGATCCATCGATATTAAGTTCATCTTCGATTGTGCACGTTTAGGTTTGTCCAGCTCCACAGATATTCTCCAAATGGCAGATGTCGCCCTTCGAGTTGTCTTCTTTCTGTTCTTGCCATGTTTTTAGTTATTTTTTGGCCTACTTCTTACTCTTGAAACGAGTGAAATTTCCGCCATTTTTCAAGTTCATAACCAAAACAACTCAACCTCGTCTCCAGGTCCTCTCGGTTAACGGTGCTTAACCTGCACAAACGTCATTTCCTCGTTAAACACAAAATTCTTACAAATGTGGTCATCAGAAACTGGTTATGGTGAATTATGCGTGTGCTTTTAGCCAGCCAGAATCGAGGAAATATTTTGAATGAATAATAATATTATTTAATTGACCTTTAATACTGGGAAGCGAAAATGCGCAACGAATAAACGACTTCCATTACGTAGACGAGTATGACAGTTAATGTTAAACAAGTTGTTAGCTTCGTTCTATTGCTGACCAATGAACAGTAGATGCTCAACAGAAACTTTCTTGGACAAGGGAAAATATGTCACGGAAAACGTACTTTTGTAAATATGAAAACCCGTAATAAACCCATTTAAATGACGCACGCTTGTAGTAGGAAGAAGGTTATATCGTAAACAGCACAAATGATTATGGAACTGTTATTAATGATTAAAGTTATAATTTTGGAGAAGGAGAAAGAACAAATACAAATTAGGCAAATGGGCCGGCATCCTATGCAAACATCACCTGCAGATAGAAGATGAGTGGCATTTTTGTTGAAATACGTCGTAGACATGTCCATATATTGAACGTCGATTATATATAGGGACATACTATGAACAGTGTTTTGCATTTAAAATGACCAAAATGAACCTGGGCAGGTACCTTATATAAGCCGTTAAGCAACGTTGTTCCTGCAAGCTGCCAGATCCCGAACATGGGACCAAGTTAAGATGGTACGATTTACAATGTGACATTTTAAAATACGTGCACGAAATTCCCCTAATTACTTTGGATAAATTACCAATAGCTTCTTGCAACGTGTCGAGACATCACGTCTTTTAAAAAAGTTCAAAAAGCAAAATTTAAACTCTTACACTGTTTGTAAACAACAGACAGGTCAACATCATCCAGCCACCTGTTCCCCATTAGTTAATAACGTAAAGCTAGCCTATTTTATTCAGACTTTCAACTAATAATTCCGATGAGTGATGTGGCTTTGCACATATTAGGCACCTTATGTTGATTGTCTTATCATTCCATTAGTTCTATTATTATTATCATTAATATTATTATTATTATTATTATTATTTAATTGGCCATTAATACTGGAAAGCGAAGCAATGTGCAAAGAATAAAGAATAAACGACTTCCATTACGTAAACGAGTATGACAGTTAATGTCAAACAAGTTGTTAGCTTTGTTCTATTCCTGACCAATGAACAGTAGATGTTCAACAGAAACTTTCTTTGACAAGGGAAAACGTGTCTTGGAAAACGTGCTTGTGTAAATATGAAAACCCGTAATAAACCCATTTAACTGACGCACGCTTGTGGAAGCAGGTTATATCGTGAACTGCACAAATGATTATGAAACTGTTATTAATGATTAAAATTATACTTTTGGAGAAGGAGAAAGAACAAATACAAATTAGGCAAATGGGCCAGCAGCCTACGCAAATATCACATGAAGATAGAATACTGGTGGCATTTTCAATTGTTAAAATACGCCTTAGACATGTCCATATTTTAAACGTTAAATATAGCGGAGCTCTCGCGCGCAAAGCGCGCCAGCGGAGCACCATGGGTAAGAAAATGAGATAATCTACCCATCCGAGAAAATTTGGTAATCACGTGACCGTACAACCACCGACCGTCCGTCCGCACCACAGGCATACCAATGTTTATTCTCACACTTTCTAACTACTTTGGGAGCCCAGTGATTGCACATTAATGTTGTGAGCAATTGACAGCTGTCAAAACAAGGTATCCGCTGACCAGTATCACCTGACCCTATCGCGGGCTCAAATGTCGACCCATCCAGGTCGAGTATTTTTTTTAAAACTTATCTGCTGACAAGTTGCTAGTTTTCAAATGATCGCAGGCTCTTTTTTAATTCATATGAAATATATTGTGTTTATATCACTAAGGCCCAGCGCTATTAACATTTTAATTTCAAAGTGACCTCGGACGCGAAAATTCAATCAGTTATTTAAAAATGCAACAACGGAAGATGCTTTTCACTTTTGTCACCATAGTCACGCGTTGGTCATGCTTCACGTCCAATTTTTTTGCTATAATTGGTCAAAATTTTAGAGGTGAGTTCATGCAGAAAATTTATGCCGCATCTTGCGACTTGTTCATTTTGACAGCCGTAGCTGACAGAGTTTTGTTTCAACTTGTGATGTTTTTAACTGTCTTTTTCCACTGGATGTACAAAATGAGACACAAGTGCTATCAAGAGTCTTCTGTTATTCATGGCTGGTTTATTTATTGAATTTTTGGTTGAGAAATGCGCCACTTTCGGATGGCATCGTTTTTGTTTTTCACCTTGCTGAATGCATAAGAGAATAATAAAGGCTCAAGCCATCCTGGTCTTAATTGATAGCTTGCAGGAGCTGCATGTCAAAATACGGTAAGCCTGAGTAATTATTGTATTAATATCTAATTTCATGAAGTCGAGCGCAATTTATGAAGCTAGTTTATGCACGTTTGTATTAATATTTGAGACACTTATCTGACCTAGTATGAGGTTTGATATAAGTTACAGAACTTTAAAAAGCCTTAGTCGATAATTCACCGCGAATGGAAAAAAAAAACTTTCCGAAGAACATTTAGTTATAATTTTGGCTGCAGAAAGAAAGCTTTGAGCGATTTTCTTGTCGCGAGTTCATCTTTGAAAACAGCAAACACCGGGAAGCCGGCGGCTTAAAACAAAAACTTAATTAATCGGTATTTGATTCTTAGAGACACTTAAATACTCATTTGTTTTCGTGAATGAAAATTGTTGTCTCTGTAAATGTTCTAACGAATTATATGTCTTTCTTGATTGTTAGTGGTCTCAAAAGTGCAATTCTCATCGCTTTGCCGTTTGTTTTCAGTCGTTCATGGACATCACTTGCAGAAGTACTCCAAATGCAGCGCGTATCAAACGCTTTTTAAGCTTACACATCGTTATTAAACAATTAATAAAAAATAAACACAATCAATCCTTTATCATGTTGAAGCGTAACTCTTTTAAAATTTCTTTGCAAATTTGGCGCTTGTCAAAAATTAGAACCGGCTGGCCGTATAGGTGATTTTGGAAATTTTTTTAGCCGTTTCGCTAAAGGTCCACGCGTACTTTGATGGTCCAGAATAATGAATGAATGCAATTTGTCTTAAAAAATTGTGAACTACTGCATTTTGTACGAGGTCTGTAAGATAAAAACAGCGCCTCATAAAACTCTTTCTCCTCAGATGTGATGTATAAAAAGTATAAAAGGTTGGTTTGCACGCACCCAGATTTGTCGGCAAGATTTTGTAAAGTAAACTTGTTGAACGCAAGAAATTCGGCCTGATTTGTTTTCCAAGAATTTGTTTTCCATGCTTAATCTACTGTGATCAAGAACCATTATTGCTCTTAAATATGACCGAAGACTATTTTTTGGGTGTACATATAAGGCTATCAACGCGATCCAAATTTTTTTCACTCTAAAATCCCTTAACCTTTACCTCAAAAGTCACATAAATGAGCACAAGTTAACTGATTTGTGGAATAATATATAGATTTAGCCAGGGCTAAAAGCGAAGCTCACGTTAATAAATTAATAATTTAAATAAAACAATAAGCATTAATCAGTTAACTTTAAGATGCAATGAGCCCAGTAAAGGTAAGGGCACAAAAAACGACAAGCAGAATGATGGATACCATACTGCCGCCCACCCGAAAGAAATGCAGCCCCCAAATTGAGAACAGAAACAAAAGCATCTTAACTTGCCGACAATCCGAAAGGTGTAAGAGGTCACATGCACCTCCTCGACAAAAGTTAAGTTATTCCAACTAGGAAGTAGAACTGCTGCCCTTGCAAATCAGTTCAAATAGCTATGGATAAGAAGGTGTAAAGAGCTATGCCCAATACATCTAGTAAATCTTGAATTAAGAGAGACAATTTAACTGAAATTAAGACCTGGTGCCCTTGCAAATCAGTTCAAGTAGTAAAGTAGTAAAAGAAAGTGGTAAAAGTTTTTGCCTAAAAAACTAAGAAATCTTGCATTAAAATAACCTCATGAACAATGGGAACTGCTGCCCTTGCAATTCAGTTCCTAATAAGAAACCATGAAAACAAAAGAAACATCAGGCCCTTAGCCTGGAGATTGGACTATGGGGAACTGCTGCCCTTGCTAATCAGAACCCCATACTCCTTTGTATATAAGTACTGGAAAATGATAGGACTGCTGCCCTTGCTATTCAGTCCTATCACTTTCAAGTAACCCATGCACAGCCTCCCCCGCAAGCCATGCAAGAGTTACATGCAAAAGAAAAATTATTTTGAAAGTGACGGTATTCTAATATATTTAAGAAAGGCATTTGACTTCCAGCGACCCAAAGCCCTTATTTGAGCATCAGACATTCCCCGCTCTGCGGCAAATGAGGCAGCACCGATGCGGAAGCTATGACCTTTATAACGTGTGGAGTCCAGCCTACAAGCCTTTAATGAAAGAGAAAGAAGGTCCGCAAAAAATTTTCTAGAAACGGGATTGTTATCTGGATTAAGGAAAAGTGGGCCTGGTCTATTTCCTCGCCTTGCTAAATACTGTAGTAAAAATTGCACGGGACAACAAGAATTCTGGCGATGCAAAAAGATTGTAAAGGGACGCTGGTTGTAGCTGTGTTTGAAATTGCCAAAGGTAATCTTAAGAGCGACGACATAATTGGAAATATCAACCAGTTTAGAAACATGTTGAACCTGTAGTGTAAGATTGCTAGCGTCCTTCGCTGAGTTGTAGGTCATCTCACCGATTCTAAGGAAGGCAAAAAATACTGTTGTACACATGGCTCTAAACTAACAGCATTGAAACTCGGAAATAGAACGTGTAGCCGAAGACTCAATCAATTTTTGGAGAACTGGAAGGGTAATAGGCAAGCGTGCATCTAAACGATAACCAAGTTTGTTTCAACCCTTAAACATTTGAATGATGAAGAAGGCCTTCGTAGGATCTGAATAACCAAGAAATTTGTGTGAATAAGCGAGAGCAGACACATAGGAACTTACTGTTGATGGAGCATAATTTCTGTTATACATGTAAGCGATAAAAAGAGCCAGTGTATTGGGTGAGATGGGAAATTAGTTGGAAACGGACTGGAAAATTGTGTTCAAGAATTGGTAAAAAGCGTCCATGCACGACGATAAGTTGGAATAGAGGAAGGTTGGAGACTGGACGTATCAAGCATGGACACTATTGAACCCAATTCTGAGGCTGCCGATGCTGGGGAATATCTGTAGGCAAGGGGTCCATGTGGGCTGGAGCTAGATGTCTGAAAGTCTGCACCTGCAAGCGAGACAGAGCATCAGCTAGGTTATTATGAATTCCCCGAATGTGTTTGGCTTTGAAAAGAATATTGTGATGTAAACATATTGAAACAAGCTTCCGAACAAAGGCCATCAAATGTTTATCCTTGCACGTTTGTCTATTGATCACATGAACCAGGGATTCATTGTCGGTAAAAAACAATATGCACTGATTACTCATGGCTTCGCCCCAAAGGTACAGACATAAGACAACAGGATAAAACTCTAGAATTGCAATATTCTGGTATTCCCAATTAGCAGGCCATTTCCCATAGCACCAGTGGGACCCAAATATTGCACCAAAACCATGTGCACTAGAGGCATCAGTAAAAAGATTTAATTTGGAGGAATTGAGCCATAAGTCGTCCAAGAAAAAATACCTTCCATTGAAATTTAATTTAAAAAGCCATGTTTTGAGATCCTCCTTCACCTCACGATTAAGTCTACTGTAATGGTTCGGTAAACGTACACCCAATGTCAAGTCAATCAGACGTCTTAAAAAGGCTCGACCTGGTCTTATGACTGAACAAGCAAAATTTAAGAGGCCGTTGAGGGACTGCACCTCCTTTAAGGTGACCTTTTTGCGGTGGATAAAATCTGAGATCAGGGAAATACATTTTCCAATCTTATCACGAGGTAGACGAGCCTCCAAAAAAATGGAGTCTAATTCAATACCAGCAAACGATATGATAGTGGAGGGACCACAAGTCTTTTCTGGTGCTAT
This sequence comes from Porites lutea, assembly GCF_958299795.1. Classification (NCBI taxonomy): domain Eukaryota; kingdom Metazoa; phylum Cnidaria; class Anthozoa; order Scleractinia; family Poritidae; genus Porites; species Porites lutea. The sequence continues at coordinate 28,899,875 of NC_133204.1, forward strand.
GGGAATACCGGTAAGAGCAAAGTGACAAAAACAAATCCAGCTGTTGTTGACAGAGTTGCTCACTAGGAGCAACTAGAAGGTAATCATCAAGGATGTGTAAAATGTAATCAATTTTTAGCTTATTACGAGCAATCCATTCCACAGCTGTGCTAAACATTTCAAAAGTCAAGCAGGAAGAGGAACAACCCATTGGCATGCATCGCTCATAATAATAGAGTCCCCTCCACTGCACCCCAAGGAGACCATAATCATCAGGGTGAATGGGGATAATCGTGAATGCATTTTTAACATCTGTCTTGGCCAAAAAACAACCTGGACCAGCACTTTTACTCAATTGGATGGCCTCATCAATTGTAGCATATTTAACACTGGTATGATCTGAAGAAATGCCGACATTAACAGAGCAGCCGGTCGGAAAAGACAAATGATGGATTAAGCGAAATTCTCCCTGAACCTTCTTTGGGACTAAGCCGAGAGGTGAGATCCACAAGGGAGACAAAGGAGGGGATTGGAAAGGACCTGCTAATCTATGGGCTTCTAGCTCTTTTTGGAGCTTAGCATCAACAGCTTCTGGATTATCTAGAGCCAATATTAAATTCGTAGCTGTTCTAGATTTACGCTCACCTTGAAAGTGAACCGGAAAACCTTGAGTAAAACCAAATGACAAAAATTCAACAGTGGAAGGGGTGTAACCCTCTAGGAGAAAACCTAATCTATCAACTTTTACTGGAGTTGGGAGGCTGGGATACCGAAGGGGAGGACCGGACTTGGCGGGTCAGGGCTGAGAACTGGCAATTTTTGGTGAGCCACGAAAATTACATTTTGAAATTGGGTGTGACCCCTCACACCTGTAGCAAAGGTGCTTAAAAGTACAACTAGGAAGACACTTGCGGTCCTTATGGAATTTAAAACAATATCCTTTTGGTACAAAATCTGCCTTTCCTTTTGGTGGATGAGGTGGGTTTTGGAGTGGTCGACGAAGGGAAACTTGTGACTTAAGCCACAACTCACCATGGATTCGATCTCACGGAAGAGCGGAACGGTGTTCCTGCCTCAGAAAACGAAAATTCTTGTCGTAAAATTTCCAGTTGTGGCCCTTCCCAGCCAAGTCCTCAGTTATCTCCCCATATTCCATGAGGGCGGGGGCCTCATGAGGGAATTGTTTTGAGTAAGCCCCCACAAAAACATGAAAACTGCTTAACCATGTTTCAATTGTTGTAACCTTTTTGTGCTTAGCCAATGGTTCAAGGCAAGGAGAGGGGGTAAAATCGCTGTCTGAATTATTAAAGGTTATTTGATATTGATCGACCAACACTGGGTTGGCAAGTAGTGAACCAAAGTCTACATATTCGTCCTCCCAAATTTTTGCCCGTATTTTTTCTGATAGACTGGCATCCATAACGAGCTGCACAATCTTAGCAACCAAAAAAACCCCTCAGTATCCAGCTGAGATAGCTGAGTAAAAGTCAGCTATCTCAGCTGGATACCCAGTAGCTTGCAACATTCCCTATTCCCTTAATCTCTGATCGTATTTCGCATCTAATATGATAGAGGCGTCAATTTTCACGCAATCATGTCATCATCCTGGGGCGACAAAAAAAATTAATTAAAAATGCGATATCAAACAAAATGTCCGGAAAAAATAATTCAGTACCTTCTAAAAAGAACATTTTAAAGTCTGCGGTCGATTTCATTGCCAACGTGTTATATATCCTAGAAGCGCTCAGGCATAATAACATAATGCCAGGACTTCTACCTGGGTGAACCAGAAAGGATATAGAACAACAGCCTAATTTTTTTTTTCGGCTACGGGTCGAAACGCTAAACGTGTTATATATCCCAGAAGCGCTCAGGCATAATAACATCATGCCAGGACTTCTACCTGGGTGAACCAGAAAGGATATAGAACAACAGCCTAATTTTTTTTTTCGGCTACGGATCGAAACGCTAAACGTGTTATATATCCCAGAAGCGCTCAGGCATAATAACATCATGCCAGGACTTCTACCTGGGTGAACCAGAAAGGATATAGAACAACAGCCTAATTTCTTTTTTTCGGCTACGGATCGAAATGCTAAACGTGTTATATATCCTAGAAGCGCTCAGGCATAATAACATCATGCCAGGACTTCTACCTGGGTGAACCAGAAAGGATATAGAACAACAGCCTAATTTCTTTTTTTCGGCTACGGATCGAAATGCTAAACGTGTTATATATCCTAGAAGCGCTCAGGCATAATAACATCATGCCAGGACTTCTACCTGGGTGAACCAGAAAGGATATAGAACAACAGCCTAATTTCTTTTTTTCGGCTACGGGTCGAAATGCTAAACGTGTTATATATCCTAGAAGCGCTCAGGCATAATAACATCATGCCAGGACTTCTACCTGGGTGAACCAGAAAGGATATAGAACAACAGCCTAATTTCTTTTTTTCGGCTACGGATCGAAATGCTAAACGTGTTATATATCCTCGAAGCGCTCAGGCATAATAACATCATGCCAGGACTTCTACCTGGGTGAACCAGAAAGGATATAGAACAACAGCCTAATTTCTTTTTTTCGGCTACGGATCGAAATGCTAAACGTGTTATATATCCTAGAAGCGCTCAGGCATAATAACATCATGCCAGGACTTCTACCTGGGTGAACCAGAAAGGATATAGAACAACAGCCTAATTTCTTTTTTTCGGCTACGGATCGAAATGCTAAACGTGTTATATATCCTAGAAGCGCTCAGGCATAATAACATCATGCCAGGACTTCTACCTGGGTGAACCAGAAAGGATATAGAACAACAGCCTAATTTCTTTTTTTCGGCTACGGATCGAAATGCTAAACGTGTTATATATCCTAGAAGCGCTCAGGCATAATAACATCATGCCAGGACTTCTACCTGGGTGAACCAGAAAGGATATAGAACAACAGCCTAATTTCTTTTTTTCGGCTACGGATCGAAATGCTAAACGTGTTATATATCCTAGAAGCGCTCAGGCATAATAACATCATGCCAGGACTTCTACCTGGGTGAACCAGAAAGGATATAGAACAACAGCCTAATTTCTTTTTTTCGGCTACGGATCGAAATGCTAAACGTGTTATATATCCTAGAAGCGCTCAGGCATAATAACATCATGCCAGGACTTCTACCTGGGTGAACCAGAAAGGATATAGAACAACAGCCTAATTTCTTTTTTTCGGCTACGGATCGAAATGCTAAACGTGTTATATATCCTAGAAGCGCTCAGGCATAATAACATCATGCCAGGACTTCTACCTGGGTGAACCAGAAAGGATATAGAACAACAGCCTAATTTCTTTTTTTCGGCTACGGATCGAAATGCTAAACGTGTTATATATCCTAGAAGCGCTCAGGCATAATAACATCATGCCAGGACTTCTACCTGGGTGAACCAGAAAGGATATAGAACAACAGCCTAATTTTTTTTTCGGCTACGGGTCGAAACGCTAAACGTGTTGTATATCCCAGAAGCGCTCAGGCATGATAACATCATGCCAGGACTTCTACCTGGGTGAACCAGAAAGGATATAGAAAACTGCCTAATCATGTTTCTTTTTCGGCTACGGATCAAAATACTAAACGTGTTATATATCCTAGAAGCGCTCAGGCATAATAACATCATACCAGGACTTCTACCTGGGTGAACCAGAAAGGATATAGAACAACCGTCTGCCAAAATTTTTTTTTACGGCTACGGGTTGAAATGCTAAACGTGTTATATATCCTAGAAGCGCTCAGGCATAATAATATCATGCCAGGACTTCTACCTGGATGAACCAGAAAGGATATAGAACAACTGCCTTTTTTTTCTACGCGTCGAAGTTTTAAACGTGTTATTCTTAGAAGCGCTCAGGCTTAATGATATGCCAGGTACCCAGCGACTGATTTTAGCTTATTTTGCGGTGCGCAAGAATGGATAATTTACCCGACTTGTAAACAGATATTTCCTTCAGCCGATTGTGTCTCATGCAGGAAAATGTCATGTCTGCGTTGTTTTGTTTCTACTGAAGTTTTATCAAAGAAAGCTTAATAGGGAGATCGCAATTTATACTCTTACGAACTATAAATTAGGGCTGACCTGGAAGACGCGTTGAATTGTGCCGCCATCCTTCAAAATATAATCTGGCTGCGTTTCTGGAGACAATTTCCTCTTCCATCCAGATTTACTTGGTATATGTGTTTGCGAGAATCTTCAGACAAAGAATTGGGTATACACTGATTCGAATGGCTTGGCGATACTAAGTGCTTAAGTCTACTTACCGATTACAACATGTTTTGGAAGTATTGAGAAGCGCGCCAAACAAGGTTGTCACAGCGTTCTCGAGCGAACACGGCGCGACCTGGATTGATAAAATTACTATTACATGCAGCTATCATGCCAGTGATTTCTCCTTTCGTCGCATAGTGAATAGTTTGTGAGCACATTCTCGACTCTCGAAACATTTGTATTGCGCCGCTATAGAAGTTGCTTCTCCCGCGAACCATAGGTAGATTTCCCGCTTAACATAATGTTTGATAATTTACGCAAAAGTTGACCTCGTGAAAGTCAGCAGTGCATTAATCGACTCAAAAATAAACAGACTTCCTACAGGGTTTTGAACACGGTTTTAATTAAAGTACTTTACGAGCGCTGCGGTAGTTGACCGCAAAAGTGTTACGGTGATGGATACTCAACTGGATGATTACGTCACTTCATAGCAACCAGACGGTACGAATTTTTTAACTTCCGGAGCGCTGAGGCTCGTAGTGACTGGTAAGCTCACGGATTGAAACAACTGACCTGGCACTGGGTTGGATGCTGAAACTTGGGGGATCAGACCCGTCAAGGCAGTCGAAACATTAGCCAAGCTCTGTTGAACAACTGTGGACGCAACGTCCTCAGTATTCTGGCCAACAGGGGAACTGACTGGAACCTCTTGTAGAGTTGATAGTGCCTCAGGAGACGGATTACTGGAAACCTCAGCAGGAGATAAACGACGAGAAACCCCATCCGCAACTCGGGTTATTAGGGTCTCCATAAACTGTGGGGATAACATGGGTTGCACAGACTCATTTGAATGGGTAGGGACAGCAGGATCGGATTCTACTGGGATAGCTTCAACTTGTGGGGATCGTTTTGACGTGGCAGGAACAGCCCGAACCGCTGTACTGCTGGCTTGGACACTAGCTCGAGGGCTGCTACTTTTCGTGGGAGCAGTTGAGGTAGATGTACGGCGACTGGACTTGGCTTTTGGCATGATAACAATCTGCAACCTAAAAAGAGAAAAGGAAACCCGGCATACAGAAAGACTCACATTAATCTAGATGAGATCAAAAGGGGAAAGTGGGCAAGAAAATTTAAAAACACCCTGGCGGGCACAAAAACCATGTCAAGACACAAAGTCGACGCGTTGGTTGACCCTTGATGCCAGAAAAGAAAAACAAAGCTAGCATAACTACATATGACAAGCCAGAAGCCAGCATAACTACATATGCCTGGCCATAAAAGAACAAAGCTAGGATAACTACATATCACTAGCCACAAGCCAGCATAACTACATATGCGTGGCTATGAAATTAATAAAGCTAGGATAACTACATACCGCTAGCCGAAAGCCAGCATAACTACATGTGACTGGCCGAAAATAACAGTACAAACAAGAAATTAAAAATAAAAGATCAAACATATCCCAATAACAACAACTTTGCAAATAAAGAAGGTTGAATTCTTCATGAAATACATAAAAGGCCAATAAAAAGGCCAAGAATAAGAACCAAAAATCATTTCGAAGAATATTATCACACGTGACTAAAAACCCTTGTAAAAACAATGAGTCAATACTTCTGAAGAAGACCGGCAGCTTTGAGGACGGCGCCTGGATAACTGCGGTAAAGTAAATACTGAACGGATGGATTCAAGTGAACCCTGTCCGCTAACTAGAAATCTTTATGGGGATTATTGAACTCAGGATGACGCCAACAAAAAACATTGGGTAAATCAGCCAGAACAACATTAACATATTGGTTCAGAACCGTTGCGTTACGCCAAAACGACATGGCATGTGGGGAGAAGATGCCACGTGGGATGACATAACAGACGCCGATCGCGCGAACTGAAAAATCGCTCTGAAAAAGACGCACCAGATGTTCGATAGCAGAGCCGACCTTCCCTGGTGGAAGTTTCGAAAGATCGTTAGTGCCTATTTCTAAAATAGCAATATCTGGAGCGAGATCCCTGACCACGTGAAGGTCATTCGCTTGTAGCGTCTGCACAGTTCGTCCGCCAAGGCCATGCAAACGAACCGAGGCAGTCCCTAAAAGATTGAAATCGCAAGACGCTCGGGAATCAAAACCCTAATGTAAGTCGCGTTTAAGCCTTTTTACGAAAGAATAGCCTAGAATGAGTGCGGTTGGAACAACTTCAGACATGGCCGCAGCGCCAAGCAAAGGAAGGATCGGCTGAAAATCCACACTGCGAGTAAAGCAAACCGGAATACGCAACGATGGGGCGAACTGAAATCGCACCAAGATCAATATCAAAAGAAACTTATCTCAGTAGAATTTAAGCGTAACGATGGGCGATCAGAAAACACACAGTACTGAAACAAACGTGTTCACCAAAGAAAGCAGGAATAAATGGCAGCTTAAAAGTAATGTAACAAGTCATGAACGTGACACAAGTTAGTGGGGGTTCAATAAAATGAGATCTCCCATACCCCTGCCCCGTGACCGCCACGTGCCTTTTGGTATTACATAATCATTGGTACATAACATATTTCATGCGAGACTACCATTTATATGCTTATATTAAGCAACCAAAGGCCAGGGAGAAAACCATAAAAATTCTATTTGTCAGACAAATAATCTCTATGTACACCGAAAAATAGCAATCTTCTTCGATCTCAGTAGATTAGGCCTAGAAAACAAATTCTTCCCAAACAAAGAAGTTGAACTCAGTTACCCACCTACACTGCCTTTATTTGATAAGGTTAATTTGTAGTCTCTCCAACAACTCCGTTGGAGAGACTATAGAGATAACTGGTTATCCCCGAAACGTAATTTTAGGCAACACACGAGAGTCCTCGGTTGCAGCCAATTTACACGTTGAATTCCTCTGTCTAAAAGGAAGGCCAAAATAAAAAAAAATCAGGCCGGTCTTTTTGTTTTAATTTTTAATTTTCTAATTTGTATACACGTACACGTTTTAACGAGAACTTTAGTGCTCCTGGGTGTTACGTGTCTAAATAAAGGATTTGATTTGATTTGATTTTTGTGATTCGAAAAAGATTTGTGTTCGACAGACTTACTTTACAAGTAAATCTTGGCGACAAATCTGGTGGTGTGTAAACCGGCCTTTTAAGGTGACTCGACCCAGTTTTTTTGGGGGGGTACCATCCTACTTTAAAGCTCTCTGGTATCCCCACCTTTACTTTTATCGTAAGTCTAACACATAGAATGGATAACATATAGATCAATCTACAATATAACATAAAATTTTGGCGATCGGAGTAAATGTCACGTGGTTATAATGCCACGCCCCTTTGAGATCTGAGTGGAAAATCTGCTGTTGCCGCCATTTTTCCGTGAAAATCTCTCGGCTGCACATTGTGCGCATTAGTGCCTTGCACTGAACAGAGCTTCACCAAAATCGCAAAGACCCAATTCCAGAAATTCAGCGGTTTCCAAATTTAGGTCATAATTTATAGGAAAATGATAAGCAAACTTTACACGATTATATCTAATAAACTATGAGACTTATCCCTTTATTTTGGGGATCGTTATAACAGATGGGTCCTTGCAAGTCAGCAAAAAGCTTTAGGGCCTTGTAAATGCGCGCGATTTTGAGCAAAGCAAACATATAGAAATTATAATTTTAGCTATTTGTTGACATTTGTCAGCGTTCAAGAGTCCTTCTCACAAAAAAAGCATTTTCTTAAAATTCGTAGTTTTTTTCCTTCCAAAGTTTTCAGGGCCACAATTGATTAACTAACTACCAGGATTCTGAATTTCATGGTCATTGAAAAACTGTGACATTATCTTCTATAAGCCCAAACTTGAGTAAACATTGAAGATTTTTAGCGTTTTGGCTGAGTTTGTGCTTTGGGAATTGTCTATTGTTGTTCAGCACTCTTGTTCTTCATTCTTCATTGTCTATTGTTGTTCAGCATTCTTGTTCAGCACGCGTGCAATGACTGCGCTTGGCTGACTTCCGAATGCTCACCGAGATATGATAATTTTGGTACAGTGAGACAGGCCATCGCGTGATACATAGAGGTTTAACTCACAATTTGTAATCAATTCTCGTGCTTCTTGTGCCTTTGCAAAAAAATCAAGAAGTGCTACACACTAAATCTATTTAGTATTAAAAAATATCATTTTTTCATAGGCTTAATGCAAGCCAATAATTAAACCAACTCGTGACGGGAATCCCTTCTATTTTCTCATACTAAATTATAAATGACAGACTAGAAACAGGGTGTCCCAAAAGTTCGTTCCTCTACTTTATAAGTCTGTAACGCAGTGCAACTGGATTTGATCAGCACATAATATAAAACCAAAGTTGTGACTTTTAATCTAATTTAATATTTCATACTTCTTGTGCCATCTTTTCACTCGAAATTCGATTTGTGTAATTTCGCGCCAAAGGTGCGCTGTGCGAGTAAATTTTCCGTCCATATATTTTTTGCATTTTGTAGCCCGGAGTGCTCGAACTCCTAACTTGTTTTGCGTGAATATCCTGAAAGATAAACCCTCTCAACGAAAAAAACACTCAGCTACGTGCGAGCAGAAGCAGGTATTTCTATTTACTGGTTTTTCAGTTAAAGAAATTCCTAAAACAGTGGAAAAATCCGAATGTTGGGTGGTAAGTTGGTCACAGAAAAATAAAGGTTTTACAGACAAGAAACGAGGGGGAAGGGGGAAGGCCATGTACAAAACAGGAAACCCAACGAGGTAGCTCTTACAACAGTTAGCAAGTTAAGTCTGAAGCAGGTTCATGAAGCAAAGTTTGGAGACCCCTTATATTTATCCCTCTGTGGAAGGTCAATAATAGTGGCCATGTTGTGGTTCAATTTTTTCCTTGGTTTAAATTTTATTTTTCCTTTGTTTTGGGGTATGGTAATGTATGATAATGAGTTTGAACCAAAGGAAAGTAAAATTTCAACCAAGAAGAAAACTGAACCACAACAGCCATAATGTTAACTTGGATTACAGTGACATGAATTACTTGTTTGGCATGTGCCCTGGAAGCAGTCATGTGGCATTTCTTATTAGAGAAGTGTACATTTTTTGTACATCTAGTATCAGTGCCAGCATCCAGGGAACAACAACTTTGAATCCATCTACTTGTCATCACTTTGGTTTGTGATTTTCCCACTATAATCGGAATTTATGTTGTTCTTTGGGTTTCAAATTTATTTTTCTTTGTTTCCAGCTCATTATCATACATTAACATACACAAAAACAAAAGAAAAGAAAATCTAAACCAATGATAAAATGGTAACACAACATATATTTCAGTCTCAGTTAATGAGTGATCTAGTTCATCTACACTGGATTCTGGTAGAAAACTTTCAATGTTTATTACTAAAAACGTGAGTGTCTCACAGGACCTCATGGAGCTCAGGGAAATGCAGGGCGCTGAAGATTTCAGTTGAGGACACAAATTAGTCATTGAATGTCTTTAATATTTTTATTGTGTGCTTATTGCTTAGCACAGATTCATTAGCCCTATATTTATGAATCTATTTTGAAAGGATTTCTGACTGCGTATAATTTGTCATTTGTATGGCATTGTTCCATCAACAATATTCACCATGTATGAAAGGTGGTAGGGATTGATGCAAATTTTAAACTTAAAAAAAAAAGGGAAAATGTGAAGAGAGACTTTGGTCAGATAAAAAAAGAAAGAAAAAATAGCAAAGCTAGAATTTGGTGGATTTGATCCAAGTACCTCTAGCTTGCAACGGTCTAGAGTTCTAACTGCTAGGCCATAAAGGCTGCATGTATGCCTCTCCTTTGCCTGTGTGTGATCCCCAAGCTTGATAGAGTCTTAGCACCTTCGATTCGTGAGGGTTTAAATTTAAGCAGGGTTCCTTTTGAATGGTTTTAGTTTGAATAGATGGTTTTTACAATAATCACAGCAATAAAAAATGACCTCTAGGCAGAATATGACCTCTAGGCAGACAAATACAAGTGCAACTTTTGAAGCAATTTTTTTGGTTTTCATGGGTTTACATTAAGACATGTAAGAATTTAGTGCTGCAATATTTAAAACTTTTGTTTATTTTCCTCAGTGCTGTTGATAGTGATGATGATGATGAAGATGATGAGGATGAAAGTCTCAGCCGGAGCCTGTTTGAAAAAAAGAAGAAAAGCCAAAAATGTTCTAAGAATAAAAGTGGAAGGAAGGCCAAATGGAGTCAAAGTCTATTAGGGGATTTGGTGGACATTGTAATATCTAATGATTATTACAGGAATAAATTGATACTTACCAACACTAAAAACCAGAAAAATGGAGAAATATACAAAAAGGTTCTGGTCGAACTTAAGGAAAGGGCTGCTGTGAGAAATGAAGAAGTTCCATTTGATCATGTTCAGTTGCGAACAAAGTTCAAGAAAGCCATTGCTGAATGCAAGAAGACTTCTCTCACCATGAAGACTAGCACAGGAATAAAGAGATTTATTGACGAAAAAGGCTATGGTCCATGGTTTAACAGCCTATTTGTCATTGTCAAAACTCGGGATGCATGCAGACCTGAACTTGCAGTAGAGCCTTCATTTGTTCGTACACAATCACCATGTTTACCAGATTCAGAAGCTAGTGCTGCTGAAGCATCACCTGGCACATCCTCATCTGAAAGCAAAGAGAGAGTTGTGGCTCCAAGGAGAAGGAAGAGAAAGACAGATGAGTCTTTACATGAAGCAATTGACCTAATCAAGACTGCCATCAACAATGATCCGGTGAAAGAAGTCCTTTCGTACATGAGTGATCAGGCTCAAAAGTCTCGTGAACATGAACTAAACATGCTACAGATGCTTCTGCAAGCTATGCCCACACAGCAAGTTCAACCAACCCTACAAGAAAGAGCTAGAGCAGCGGCAAACTTTCATGGACTAAATGGAAGTGACAGTAGGCAGTATGGTAATCAGATGTCAAGTTCTGTTCATCCTGGAGACTTAAACTACCAAAATTTTTGGTTTTCTTGAAGTTTCCACCAACTATGGTCTTGTTGAGTTTATTGACTTTTAAATGAAGGGTTGAAAGTGAAGCAGGTGTACACTTATGTAATTACTTGATGTTGAAATGCTAATTAACCCTTTAAGCCCTAGGAGTGATCAGCATCAAATGTCTCCTTATCATAGCATTATGCTTTAGAAAACAGAGTGGTCATGACAATTAAGGACATGATCACTCAAGATGGGCTTGCTTGATATTTTATCAACTTCTCCACATTCTATAGGAAATAAATAGGGGCAATAAATGAGGATTTAGATTTTGATCTTACGGTTTAAAGAGATAATTGTATACAAAATTGATAAGAATCTGCTGAATTATGGTGTGGACATGTATGTGGTCTTCAATTTCACTCAAAATTATTGGCTAAAAATTCCCTAATTTGGGCAGTGCTCAATTATTATAGTAAGTCTATTACATATTCCTGTTTCATTTTTAGCCCTTGGATTGTACCACTAGAGTGATGCAACTAATGTTGTACCCGTGAAATACAGGGACTCTTGGCATTCCTGGAAAATCCTCAGAAAGCCTTGTTGCTTGTGACTCTATATTTTACTAGCATTTGCAACAGGGAAAAACAACATTTTTAAAAGTGTCTTTACCCAGGATCTTGCTTGTTCAGAAACAAAAGTATCTAATCACTATAGTTTGTCTTTGTGCTCTGGTTGACCTTCCCATGACAGTGCTGGTAAAAATTAGTTGGATGGTTCGGAGAAAATTTTGCCAAAAAGCAGAGGCGCAAGTCCTTGATAAATGTTTTTTAGTTGATGTTTGCTTTGTACCTGCAAAGACAGACTGTTTATTTTGATGTTCACTTAAAATACAATAACAGTTGTGTTAACAAATTTATTCTTAATATTGTAGAAGTTGTATTACCTAAAGGCTTGACACCTGCTAACTACTACTTAAAGTACATTGTACAATGCAAGTGCAAGCTACTGACTTAAACTCAACAGTTGTGTCATCATGGGCCCTTCATAATGGATACTATCACTTCATTAGAAACACTTGGTGCGAAATTTTATCATGAGTATAAATAGCAGAATGCATTCAACTGTTTTGTTATGGTGTTGAAATGTGAAACATGATGTACTTCATGGGTCACTTAAAACCCCTTTGAACATTACATTCTTTCAAGAGATAAAGTTCATCTGTTATAAATTGAAGCACTCAGTTTACAGTACTTTGGGTGGGCTAATATTATAAAAGAAGCCTTCCTTGTTACAAAACGTAGTGGAAATAACTAAATGGGCCCATTACAAAACTCCAAAAAATGTTGCAAGAAATATTTGGTTTAACTCGTTCACTTTCATTCAGAACCTTCTCTTTCCCTCCAAAACATATCTGCTAGCGTGCTCCTGATTTTAGTTGCCTGGGAATTGGAGTCTGGTAGCTTTCTACAACAGGTCATCTGTAATACATCCCTCACTGTGCGACTATCTCTCTTCGCATTTGTAAGTGGGTCGCTGGTAATATCTAGCTTGCTGCAGATGGTATCACCCTTTTCAATGCAGATGTTATGCAAAACCATGCAAGCAAGGGTTGTTGTTTTGACTTGAGAAGGTTCACTCTCGTTTTTCCTCAAAAGCACCCTCCACCTTCCTTTAAGTTGCCCATATGCTCCTTCTGTGACCATCCTAGCACGACTTAACCTGTAATTAAAGTATCTCTGCTTCTCTGTGAGTACTGCATTTGTGTAGGGCTTCAATAGCCACGGTTTAAATGGGAATGCTGAATCCCCAATAATGAGTGGACCAATGTTCACATCAGCAAGCTTATGTGCAATGTCTGGAATAAAATCGTGTTCGTTTAGCTTTTCCCAGAGTTCTGTTGCCTGGAAAATGATAGCATCATGGGAGTTGCCAGGGAAACCGCAGCTGCCCCAAATAAACCTATATTTTGAGTCTACCATAGCCATCAATACAACGGAATAGAAGTTCTTGAAATTGTGGTACTCTTTACACGATGCAGCTCCTCCTGGTGGACATTTAATAGGTATGTGGCAGCCATCAATTGCAGCCCAACAGAAGGGAAACTGCCACCTTTCGTTCATTTCCTTCATCTTATCCTTAAAGTCCTCCTCAGTGCATGGCATATGCTTCTTGACACAGTCCTCCCACAGGTTTTCAACGATCGATTGACATACCTGAGTTACAATCTCATGTACAGTTGAAACACCCAATCCAGCCATTTCCGCTATGGTGTAGTAATAATCACCTCTTCCGAGCCTATAAAGGCAAATGCCTAGCCAACATTCGGGTGATATGGGGTCTTCGTTTACTGTCTGGCGTTCCAAGTCGTTTCGGATCCGGTTCAGAATGAAACTGAATGTATTCTTCGAAATTCTGAAAGTTTTCTTGAATCGTTCATCGGTATATGTTGTCCAAACCATCTCCCACCAGCCGTTGCTCCTGAGCAGACGCCGGCACGATCGTACATGAACCATCTCCGTGTCTAAATTCTGCTTACGCGAGAGCAACAAAATCCCTGCCAAGGACAAAAGAAGAGCTATCCGTCGTCTTCTTAATGCAATAAGCATTTGCGCACTTTCGGAAAACATCCTCCTGCGTTCGTTTCCCCGAGAAATAGCTCTAATCAGAGCTATCCTCTCCTTCACAGCCACCATCTTTGAAAGTTGAATTATGGCGCGAAGATATGATATCGGACCCAGGCCTTTTTCTTTCTCCCTACATGAAATAAAGATTAGGTTCGACACACGGTGCGCCGTCTGAATCAGATGTCGCGCCAATGTCGCTCCAAAGTCGAACCAAACTCAGTCAGGTTCGGCACATGAGTGGAGCGGCGTCTGAACCGGGCCTAATCTATACAATTATACTGTTTGGGGGTCGAAGTGAGTCCTGCATACTAGGTGATAAAAAAGCTCAAAATGAATCATCTAGGGCTCTACATGTTATATGGCTTATCTCACTTAACGCCGCAACGGCTACAGAGTGTGATAAAAAAAACAAAGGGGGGATGCCGGTAACTGAACTTCTGAACACATGTACCCGATAGAGTAAGAAACATATTTTAGAAATTTAGTTTTGATCAAAAGTTATAGCGCATGAAATTAGAGGAACGAACTTTTGGGACACCCTGTATACCTTTTATCAGTGTTTTTATACATACGACCTGAAGAAAACAGTGCTAATGCCTGTTCGCCTGTTTTTGATCATACAGACCTTGAACAGAGTTTGTTTTTCCTTGCCCTGTTTAAACCTCCTATAATTCTGCAGTTTTTCACAATTTTGCAAGACAAATTCCGCTCATTCAATATCCAGGACAATCGAAGCACGCACTTCCTTTGAACAAAAAATTATAGAGTGAATTGACCACATTATAAAACGTTTTCATTAAGAGAATTTTACAAAATACCGGGACTGTTTAGGGGAAAAAATCCGCTCCTATGTGATATGTAGGGTAATAATAATGGGCTTTTAGTGAGAACGATAAAAAAATTCCCAAAATCACCTATACGGCCAGCCGGATAGGTTCTCACTTTTGTCAAGCACCAAATTTGCAGTCCCAGCTGTCGGAGCCGTTTGAATGGACATTTAAGCTTCAACATGATAGAGAACTTATTATGTTTAGGTTTTATTTGCCTTTATTTATGGTTTTGTTATGTGATATTTACGCGCAGCATTTTGAGTACTCCCGTATGCCTTTTTTTGGTATATGTTCGACTGAAAACAACCTGCGCAGCGATTAAATTTAGAAAGAGACTACTAACAATCAGTAAAATAAATATAATTCGGTAAAACATGTACAGAGACAACAATTTTCATTCACGACGATAAATTTTGACAGTAAGTGTCTCTGAAAATCATGAGCATTTGAAGCTCATAAACTTCAAAAACCTTGCACATTTAAGCCGGCTTCAAGATGAACCGCAAGGCAAGAATATCGCTCAGAGCTTTCTTTTTACAGCCAAAAGCATAACTAAATACATTGTATTCTTCGCAACGTTTTCTTTGTATTTGTGGTCAGAAAATGTTAAGACTTTTTAAAAATCTGTAAGGTTATATCAAACCTGATGCTATTGTAGATCATTGTCTTGTGCATAAACTAGGCGCAGAAACTATGCTCGACTTTAGAAAACCAGAAAAAAACACATCAAATACAATAATAACTCAGGCTTACCAGTCAAGATGCTCCTGAAGGCCATCAGAATCGCTTGAGAGTTTTTTGAACCCTCTTCATAATACGCATCAAGCAAGGGGAAGTGAGTAAAAGCGATCCATCCGAAATCGGATTTCCGATTACTTTGGCAAGCGGCGCATTTCTCAACCAAAAAACCAATAAACAAACCAGTCGTGAATAACTTAAGAATCTTGCTAGCATCTGTATTTCATTTTGTGCATCCAGTAGAAAAAGACAGTTAAAAGCTTCACAACGTTTGTACACAAAACTCCGTCAGTTTCAGCTATCAGTAAACAAGTTTCAAAATGCTGCATAAATTTTCCGCATGAACTCACCTGTCAACTTTTGCCCAATCAGAACATAAACATTGGACGTAGAGCGTGACCAACGCGTGACCATGGTGAGAAAGGTCAAAAGCAACTTCCCTGTCTGTAAAAGCTGGCTGAATTCTCGCGTCCGAGGTCAGTTTGAAATTAAAAGTTTAATAGTGCGACTCATAAACACAACTTCCTATTTCCTATGCGTTAAAAAAATTGAACTTGAGCCTGCAATCATTTGAAAAGTAGTAACTTGCCAGCGGATAACTTCAAAAAACCTCGAACTAAGTAGACCGATACCTGAGCCCGCAATACGGTCAGGTGATGATGGTCAGCAGATGCTGTAGTTTGACAGCTGTCAATTGAACTTCATTAGAATGGCGAATTTTCAAATAAACGTACTGTTGACTGCGAGTGTTAGTCTGGTTTGTAATGGAGGATTAATGGGGCGAGATTTCGTGTATTTGAGCTCACGTTGTTAGTGATCTGATAGTAGTCTTCACATGTCCCATTTTGACAGCTGTCAATTGACCTTAATTTGGCTAGTGCGTATAACTTTAAACTGACAGCCCTGGCCGGTGAAAGCGAGATGGTCATGTGATTACTGTCAGCGGATGTCTGATTTTAACAGCTGCAATTTCATCCTCATACGGATGGCTGACAAAATGTTAATTTCCCCAAGATATGACGTTTGAAATCAGCTTAAATGAAGTGTGTCTATGTTTGGGCGTACGCTACGTCATAACCAAGTTTTCTCGGATGGATAGTTTACCAAATTTTCTTACCCATGGTGCTCCGCAAGTGCGCGCTTCGCGCGCAAGAGCTCCGCTACAAGTTTATTGTTTGACTTAAATTATAAATTTATAAGTGGGAGCTTCGCTTTTAGCCCTGGCTAAATCTATACATTATCTTCCCTAAGCCGTTAAGCAACCGTGTTCCCGCGAGCTGTAGATCCTGTACATGAGACCAAGAATGTAAGATTTACAATGTGACATTTTAAAATACGTGCATGAAATTCCCTAATTAAATTGGATAAATTTCCAATAGCTTCTTGCAACGTGATGAGAAATCGCGTCTTTTAAAAAAAGTCAAAAAGTAAAATTTGAAATCTTATACTGTTTATAAGCAACAAACCCATAACTGAACAGCTGATGAGTGAAATGCCTTATCGTTCATTCTACATCCTGCTTTTTAAACAGATTTGTCCGAGGTTTTCTTCTCCGTATCACCAGCTTTGAACAGCTTTATTTCAACAAGTACATTCGCTGGGATTACGTACCAAATTCAAAAAAGAAAAAGAAAATGTATTCTGGTAGACTGCTCACT
This sequence comes from Porites lutea, assembly GCF_958299795.1. Taxonomy (NCBI): domain Eukaryota; kingdom Metazoa; phylum Cnidaria; class Anthozoa; order Scleractinia; family Poritidae; genus Porites; species Porites lutea. The sequence continues at coordinate 28,916,896 of NC_133204.1, forward strand.
GTCCCCTATTTTTCTAGAGAACAGTCTAGGATTTTGGTAACTCTGGGAGAACATACAATGAAGCCATCGTGCAAATGACTATTCAAATCCCTCCCCTGTTTTTTTCAGTAAGATATATTTTAGCAAGTATTAAGTTTCTTGCACAAGATGAATCCGTACATTAAATATGATTACTATAGTCAATATGCCTACTGAATAATCAAAGGTTTTTGAATTTAAATTAAAGTCATTTTCGCTCTAAATTGGAGTAAGATATGTTCGTTCTTTTTCAGCCAACGTCATTTTTATTTTTATTTTTATTTTTATTGTTTTTGTCTCGAACTGAAGTTTATACTGAATTGTTCATTATTCTGATGGCTAGACTGTGTTATTCATAATTTCTGAATCCCAATTTTCATCATTCATCATTTTCTATGTGAACATCATTATTCATTACACCGTCTCCACCACCGGATGAAGGAGAAATATAAAATGAATGCAAATTGCACTGACGATCTATCTACTATCTGAAAGTTTGTTCTTATCCAAAACTTTATTGAGCAAAGAAACTGAGCAATCAGAAATCTATTGAGATGACAGTTAGGAGGGGGACATGGGGATTTGCGTTGTTGCCACGGTGTCGTTTATTTGTTTTGTGCGCCGTTGCGGTGAATAAAATCCCATCTTGCGGAGGTGCCGTGTTTCTAATTTTCAACCTACGGTATTCGGCAAAACGAAACAACTTGCAGACACTTTGCGGTGTTGTGGTTTATCATGGCTGTAGTTACTAAAACGGAGGAGCCCGGGCTCCTGATAAGCACCACAACAAGATGAACTTAACCCTATTCAGGCCGTGGGACTCTTGAGGTCCCTCTCACTTAAAAAAATCGTTTGGGCTTCGACCGCCAAACTTAGCGACTTTCCCAAGAAAGTATTTGGGAACACTTTAAAGTTGTCGTGAGTGGACGTCAACATTTATATTACCTTGGCAACCAAATTTGGCAGCCAAGTTTTTCAAAATTTGCATTTTTAACAACGAAGATTTATTCTTCCTTGGTGTCCATTACACAAAACAAGCTTAATAAATGACAGTAATTTTAAAATACGTGCATGGAATTCCGAGATAATTTTACGCCTTAATATATCTTCCTCAATAATAGCTAACATTTCCGTTTGTCCTATAGTTCATTTGGTTTGTTTCAAGTGCATCGTTAATTAACTAATAAAGTTCACATGAAAATATAAATTTGAGACAATAACCATTGAATGATTCATGTAAAGGACCAAGTAGTAAACGCAATTTAAAAAACTAACAAAAAGACTAAACAATGGATTGGAAGACTTAATTTTTTGCTCTACATGAAGGCCATGAGGAAGGTGGATAATTTCCAACTTATCATCACATTTTTTTTTTAAGTAGACCATGCTTCATAAGAAAAAATCGGAGCTGCGTGACAGGTGCTTGAAGGGAAGAAAAATGGGAAATTAAGGCCCCCGCCTTAATTCATCCTTCAAACACATGCTGCGAAGCCGAGACTATTCCACAGTGCATGATAATTGAACGTTTCTCTCTCAATTTTTGGCTGAAGGTTTCGTCAATAAATTTCACACACGTTTTCATACAGAACGAAACATAAGGTTTAATACAATGTAGATCGATTAGAGCGATTTTCGTATGATCTTGAAAAATGGTTCCGGTAAGTGTTCGTTATTTGTTTTATCAGGTAATGGCTGAAAAGATCAAAAAATCGACTCTTCGTTTTCCCGCAAAAGAAAACCCTAATATGGAAAGGGCATTGTTCGATTGGCCAATCGTGTTGCAGTATGAGGTCAAAGCGAAGTATCGGTTGATTTCTAAAAAGTTCACGGGCATGAAGTTTTTTAACCAGAGGGTTCGCAGCCATGGACGTTTGCATCCGTTCGATAAACCAATCAAATCGCTCTATTTCCGTTCGTTTGTTGTTTCTGTTTTGTTTGCGCGTTTTCATTTCACGGTCATACGAAAATCGCTCTATCACCATCATTTAGGTGTAACGGTTAGTATTACCAAATAAACTAAGCCCAAAATATCTCGACAACAACTAACTTTTTATCAGGTTGTACAGCTGTAATAGCTAATTATTAACTACATAACGGTACTAATTCCCGTTTTTCATACTTAGATTCATTTTGCTAGCGCCAAGAAAAGACGAAACGATCTGGAAAGGCCGGTCTCCATTTCATTCGGTAGGTATATTAAAAGGTTTTATATGTCACTTGCATTTTTACTTTTTGTGTAGAACAATGAGGTACATAGAAATAGAGTTAAAGGTATTTTGAGGCTCTGTTTTGGCTCAAGTGAAAGATTTACTTGATGAGGAATACAAAAATATGTAAAATAAAATTGCTCATACAGTGGAAGATCTCCTATAGGACAGTCTCGTAAGCAGACAACTCTACTTACAGCTAGCTTGCGTAGCTGGCGGAACTGTTTTGCGCGTGTGTGAGAGTATTTCAAGCGGCGAAGCCCCAATCTCCGCCAACTTCGTAGCTCCTCTGCCAAAACCTTGCTTCTTGAGCGAATGATCCCGCCAGCTACGCAGGCTACTTACAGCAGCCTTCACAAAACCCTGTTACTTTTAACTTTTATACAATGGCAGTCTGTATTTTGACATTTCCGCGCAAGTGGCCTGCCCTAGTTATCGACACCTTTTTCACGTATCGAGGGTGTCCGCTCACGAGAGCTTCCACTGTATTAAATATTTTGCTCATACTGCCATGCAACCGCCGTGCCGAACTCAATTCATAAATTATAAATACATTAGAATATATTTAAAAGTTTGCTAAACCGTTTCTTTATTTTTGTGTTTTGTTTTTGGCAACAGCTGTTCCATTCGACTCTCATTGCCTGTGTGTGAATTAAATTCGAAATATTAAACCAAGTCGTGCTAATGTCGTGCTGCAGTCGAGTTACAGTTGAGCCAGCTTAGCACGGCAGTAGCACGACGTTTGAGACAGGCTTAAGCTGATTTATAAAAGACTCCTACTACTAGAAAAAAAAATTATCTCAAGAATGATCTGAAAGAAAAGCTAAATTTTAGACGGGGATTCCCTTTCAACTGACCGAAGTTCTTATATTGGCTTAAAGGAGCGATAAAAATTTAGCTGTGTTTAACTAGAGCTGTCTTGAGTATTTTAATTTGCGGTTCAAACGAATTTCGCGAAGTTAACGGGCTCGGCTATCCGCATTGGCAGTCAAATTAGGAATTCTCTTTATTTTAATAAAACATTTCAACCCAACATTAAATGGTGAAAATTTTTTTTTTGAAAAAAAAAAAAAAACAATTTACTTTCAACAGCCAACGCTTCATGGAAATAATAATGGCTTTACAACAAATGACTGACAAGAAAAAACACATTTTCAGTGATTTAGTCGGTTCTGTTCAGCAAGAGTTGTGCAGTCAGTTTTTACCCAAAGCAAATGTTGTCCTCGGCGCCTTGAAGATTGTTCCGTCGCAAACAAAGTTTGAAAATGACAGATTTATCTGAGGGCTGATCCGCATTAGCAGACAAATTTGAAATTGTCTTTGAACCATATATAGTTTATCCGCACTGGAAACTATTAACTCTGGAAAAACTCATCAATATTCAGTAGATATATTGTGCAATTGACTATCACCACCTGCATCATCTGCAAACTGAAAAGTGACAGAGGCCATTAGAGCTTTGAATTCGGCACTGAATGATTGGAATATATAATGGAACATCTATTAGGATTAACATTTTATATAAAGAATACTAATAAACATAAATTTTTTTATTATACCTG